>NC_059073.1:58254722-58555156 GCF_020497125.1 Mauremys mutica | reverse complement strand
CTGGAAGCGGCGGCCAGTATGTCCCTTGGCCCGCGCCGCTTCCAGCAGCCCCTGTTGGCCCAGAGCAGCGATCCGCGGCCAGTGGGAGCCGCGATCGGCTGGACCTGCGGATGAGGCAGGTAAACAAACTGGCCTGGCTCGCCAGGGGCTTTCCCTACACAAGCGGTGACCCTAGTTTGAGAAACACTGAGTTAATTCAAAACAGACAGGAACAACTGCTCCTAAAATATATATTTCTATTAAAGGGAAGCTCCTGAAAACTCAGCTGAATGTTAAACCAGTACTAATTGGTAACAAGTGAGAGGGGGTAAAACTCTGTAGTGATCTACTCACTATACAACACTGCTGGCTTTAATGGAGTTTTATATGCTGTGTTTAGTCTGCGTAAAAATACATAAAAATCCTATTTGTGAAGCGAAAGGAAGAGCACCTACCTCAGGAAGCTATCCACTAGTTTTAACCTTCTTCCACTTTGAAATGATACATTCCTTGGGTAAAATCCTGACTCTTCTGAAAACAAGGGAAAATTCCCATGGACTTCCAAGGAGCCAGGCTTTTGCCCATTCTCTTGGCAGATGATAGACATTTTTCCAAGGAAAAATCTGCAGTATACTGTTCGCATGAACAGAAAAACCCACCTGCAACTCTTAATAACCAACTTTTTATTAAAGCAAATACAGTTGTGGAACCTGTACGTTATACATTTTGGGTTCAAGACTTTTATAAATAGAGAAACTCCTACATAAAGAGTTCATTTTTTTTCACAGCAAGAAACTTTAAATAGACAAAGTGACATTATTAAGTACATTGGCAGGCTTCATGTGCTGTCCGAAATGTAGTGTACAGTATAACAACCAATTATAAATAGCCTTTCATGTAAAATACAGCTGTGCACATTTTAGAAAAATACCAACAATTTTTGAGCTTTGTTTTAGAAAAGCTTATAAATCATACATATTTATAAATTGTACTAACATGCTTAAATTTATAAACACTTTCAGAAGCTGATTGTTACCCCATTTTCAGAGCATCAAGTATTTTAAATAAACATTGAATAAGAATTAAATGTCAGTTACAAAATTAGTTCTCTTTGTAAGGAGACATGGGGTGGGCAGGAGCATTTATCCTTACATCAAGGCTTACAGTAATTTTAAAATTTGTTCTCATTTAAAAATTACTTTCTTAAATTTAAAAGTAAAACATGATCTTACTTATTTTTAAAAATGAATAAATATACCAGTTATTTTCCTTTCCTCTCTGTCGGCTTTCTTCCACACAGGTCAAACCACAGGATTCTCAACATACTTTTGCATAAAACACCGTGTTACTGCCCTGCACTGAGCTGTATCAGGCTACATAATATTCAATTCATACCTATGTTACTTTATGTGCTGCATCAAAAGATACCTAATGTAGCTTTTAAGAAACTTCTCCATTAAACCATGCAAACAATTATAAAGTTTACAAACATGTTCAAAAACTAAAAATTATGAAATCTTTTCTAATAGAGATAAAATAAACCATATTCCAAGCCCTTTTCTATTTTTGATTTGAAAGTAAATATTTTAATTTAAAATGATCACACCACATACACTTCTGTAAGTAAAGAAGCATGCTTTTGAGTAATATAGGGTACAGTAATTACAGTGTAATGGCACATGAAAAAAACACTGATCACATCAGCATAACATAGGACTGTAAAACAACTTAAGACAAATGTTCCAAATGACAATTTCTGTGGCTCTTTCTTTTGTTGTTGTTGAGGTAAAATTATATACGGACTTTAAAGACATTAAAGGCATCAAATTGATAAACAATCATTTTAAAGGATCTAAATGCTCTACCTGAATGTATTCAACACAAAGCTAGTATTTTAAAATTAATAATAATTTTGTGTGTAGTAACTAGCTGAGCTTTCATTGGCATTACTGTCCACTTGGACAAGACTTGTCTTTAACTGCTGGCAAAAATCCCAGTATTAAAATATAATCATTCAAATCACCGATTACCACAACACTGGTGTCGGAGAAAAACCATGCAACACTTGAATCTTATTTCTCAAGATATTCTACCTCCTTTATCTAACGTATTGGTACTGCCTGAAGATTCTCACGGTATTATAAATTGGCTTGCTATTGACGCAAGCATTTGAGCATTTTTTGGAAGCAAAATAGGACAGCTTAAAACTTTGCCATTACTGTATATTACCTGCTAAACCTTAATAATTTAGGAAAACAAGTTTCAAGAATTGTACCTTCAGATAAAAAAATATATATATGTATAACAGATTTTAGCTTCTGCTGCTAGATGCAACTAGTACATTTCTCCAGGTTGCTCTACATACTATATTATGGCTATACATCAGGTTTAAACAACAGCAAAAACAGAATCATGCACTAGCAAATGAAATTCAATCTCCCTGACCATTGCAGGAGACGTTAAAAGCAGCAGGTAATGGAATAAGACTGGTGAGTGATGCTGCTAACTATTTCTTCTAATGAGATAGGAGTGAACGCTGGAATCACTTCCACAGCAACTGAATCCTCTGACCACATTCCTCTGGCAGTCGTTTTCCGATCTCCCTACTAAAAACATCAGACGGTAAAATAATAAGGCAGCTGTTAGCTCCCATCAACAAAAAGTGCAGCTCCGTACATTTCCAGTTTAGTCACACACTGCTGGAACAGATGGCGTAGCCAATGCACTTCACTGGTTGGGCTGCTTCAGCAGATTTTTGTTGTTGTTTTCCAACATGGCTGCTTGCTTCAGCTTCCAAAGGACCCCAAAGCCACAAATCATCAGCAGAGAAACTGATCAGGCCCCTGGCTGAATTTTCCAAGTGTCATCTCTCTTGCGTCCCATCCTAATTCCAAGCCTCCTTCCCTGTGTCTGAGTACGACTGGTGCCATTTAAAAGGCTGATGAGACAACTGCAGAGAATTGTGGGCTAACACCACTAGTTGTCATGACTTCACTGAAGGGTCAAAACAATTATATCATTAAGTAACTATGTTGAATCACATTCAGGCATAGCTAAAATTAAAGTAGGGAAATCTTTATAATTTGAACTGGGGAATCAAACTGATTTGGATATGGTGATCTTCTATAAAAACAAGACCTTTCTTACCTTCTCTAATTCCAGTCAAGTTAGAAAATGGACAAAAAGAATGGCTAAACCAATATTCAACAGCATTACCAGGGCAATCAAGACTGAGTTAGGACCCTGAAAATACAATAAAATGGGTTTTGATTACATTTTTTAAAATGAAAAAGTCATGCAAGCCTGAACACAATGCATGTTCTAAATGAAGTCACAACAGGAAATATATATCATGACCTTGGCTTGACCTTTTAAAACCTGCCTCTGAAAGATTAATCACCCCTAAAGGTACAGACTCTACTCCTGATAAACAAAACATTTAAACTCATTATTTCTGGCATTCAGCTGTGCTAAATATCATGTGTGAGAGAAATGCAATGGATGCTGTAAATGCAGGTGAAATTAAATGTGGTATCATACTGGTTTAATCAAGTGAGGATTAAGTTGTTTTTCTGGGAACTGTGATTGTCCAAAGAAAACAAAATAGTGCAAGACAAAAACTATGCCAGATTTTTAAAACAAAACTTGAACTTCAGCAGGAGTAAAAAAAGATTATAGTCCAGCACCTCTTCCCTACTTCGGTCCTCTTCATAGACTCCAATCTCTTTTAAAGTAGAAAATATAACTGTGTTATGTAAAATAATACCCCCTGGCACTGGCAGTACTCTCCCTGGAATTTCCTCTTTCCCTTCCCTCCGCAGGTAGTTTGGCTAAGAAAAAAGATAGATAGAGATTTCGCCAGAAATCTTTTAGTAAATATTAAACTGTAATTTTACATTCAAAACTTCTTGCTTTAAACAACCCTTTCATTAACTAGGAGACAATGCAGGCAGAAGCCCAGCTGCAGAGTGGGGGCTATCCAGTTTATTGCACTGAGTGCAGCATGTATGATTACCTGCCCTGTGGGCAGGTGGTGTATGTGTGCATTCAGTGCAAGGCGCTCCTGGCCCTCAGAGACCACGTATGGGAGACTAGGGTGATGGAACTGGAGGAGCTAAGAGAGGCAGAGACGTATGTTGATGAGGCTTTCCGGGACACTGTAGAATTGTCCCACCTCCCGCCCCTGCGCTGTTGAGGAGGATGAAAGACCCAGGGAAGCAGAGCAGTCAATGGGAGCAGAGAGAAACCTTCCCATAGTTGGGACTCTCCTTCCAGATGGTGCTGGGGTTGCTTCTCGCACTGAAGTTACCTCTCTGGGGGAGGGAACTCCAGTTGCTAGGAAAAGGCAGGTGTTAGTAATGGGAGATTCGATCATTAGAAATGTAGATAGCTGGGTTTGTGATGACCGGGAGAACCGTATGGTGACTTGCCTGCCTGGTGCAAAGGTTGCGGATCTCTCGAGGCATCTAGACAGACTTATGTGTAGTGCTGGGGAGGAGCTGATGGTAGTGGTACATGTAGGTACCAATGACATAGGGAAGGGTAGGAGAGATGTCCTGGAAGCCAAATTTAGGCTGCTAAGGAAGAGATTGAAATCCAGGACCTCTATGGTGGCATTCTCAGAAATGCTCCCAGTTCCACGCGCAGGGCCAGGTAGGCATGCAGAGCTTCAGAGTCTCAATGCGTGGATGAGACGATGGTGTAGAGAGGAGGGGTTTACATTCGTTAGGAAGTGGGGAAACTTTTGGGATAGGGGAGCCTATACAGGAGAGATGGGCTCCACCTAAACCAAAGTGGAACCAGACTGCTGGCACTAAACATTAAAAAGGTGGTAGAGCAGTTTTTAAACTAGGAGATGGGGGAAAGCCGACTGCTGCAGAGGAGCGTGTGGATCGGACACAGACTTCTCTTAGGGGAGAATCTAATGATAGAGAATCTCCAGGTTATAGTCAGGAGCAGAGGATAATGTAAGGGCCAAATCAGATGATAAACATTCACATAAAAAAGAATCTGACACATCAGAAAAGGCAGACAAATAAACAGTGACAAGTTTTTAAAGTGCTTATACACAAATGCTAGAAGTCTAAATAATAAGATGGGTGAACTAGAGTGCCTTGTGATAAAGGAGGATATTAATATAATAGCATCACAGAAACCTGGTGGCCTGAGAGCAATCAATGGCACACAATATATCGGAAGGACAGAACAGGTCGTGCGGGGAGGGTGGCACTATATGTGAAAGAAAATGTAGAATCAAATGAAGTAAAAATCTTAAGTGAATCCACATGTTCCATAGAATATCTATGGATAGAAATTTCATACTCTAATAAAAATATAACATTAGGGATCTATTATCGAACACCTGACCAGGACAGTGATAGTGATGATGAAATGGTAAGGGAAATTAGAGAGGCTATCAAAATTAAGAACTCAGTAATAGTGGGGGATTTCAATTATCCCCATATTGATTGAGAACATTTCACTTCAGGACGAAATGCAGAGATAAAATTTCTCGATACTTTAAATGACTGCTTCATGGAGCAGCTGGTACGGGAACCCACAAGGGGAGAGGCAACTCTAGATTTAAGCCTGAGTGGAGCGCAGGAGCTGGTCCAAGAGGTAACTATAACAGGACCACTTGGAAATAGTGACCATAATACAATAGAATTCAACATCCCTGTGGGGGAAAGAACATCTTAACAGCCCAACACTGTGGCATTTAATTTCAAAAGGGGGAAACTATGCAAAAATGAGGGGGTTAGTTAAACAGAAGTTAAAAGGTACAGTGACTAAAGTGAAATCCCTGCAAGCTGCATGGGCGCTTTTTAAAGACACCATAATAGAGGCCCAACTTAAATGTATACCCCAAATTAAGAAACACAGTAAAAGAACTAAAAACAAGCCACCATGGCTTAACAACCATGTAAAAGAAGCAGTGAGAGATAAAAAGACTTCCTTTAAAAAGTGGAAGTCAAATCCTAGTGAGGTAAATAGAAAGGCGCATAAACACTGCCAAATTAAATGTAAAAATGTAATAAGAAAAGCCAAAGAGGAGTTTGAAGAATGGCTAGCCAAAAACTCCAAAGGTAATAACAAAATGTTTTTTAAGTATATCAGAAGCAGGAAGCCTGCTAAACAACCGGGGGGCCCCTCGATGATGGAGATAGAAAAGGAGCGCTTAAAGACGATAAAGTCATTGCGGAGAAACTAAATGAATTCTTTGCTTCAGTCTTCACGGCTGAGGATGTTAGGGAGATTCCCAAACCTGAGCCGGCTTTTGTAGGTGACAAATCTGAGGAACTGTCACAGATTGAAGTGTCACTAGAGGAGGTTTCGGAATTAATTGATAAACTCAACATTAACAAGTCACCGGGACCAGATGGCATTCACCCAAGAGTTCTGAAAGAACTCAAATGTGAAGTCGCGGAAATATTAACTAAGGTTTGTAACCTGTCCTTTAAATCGGCTTCTGTACCCAATGACTGGACGTTAGCTAATGTAACACCAATATTTAAAAAGGGCTCTAGAGGTGATCCTGGCAATTACAGACCGGTAAGTCTAACATCGGTACCGTGCAAATTAGTCGAAACAATAGTTAAGAATAAAATTGTCAGACACATAGAAAAACATAAACTGTTGAGCAATAGTCAACATGGGTTCTGTAAAGGGAAATGGTGTCTTACTAATCTATTCGAGTTCTTTGAAGGGGTCAACAAACATGTGGACATGGGGGATCCAGTGGACATAGTGTACTTAGATTTCCAGAAAGCCTTTGACAAGGTCCCTCACCAAAGGCTCTTACATAAATTAAGCTGTCATGGGATAAAAGGGAAGGTCCTTTCATGGACTGAGAACTGGTTAAAAGACAGGGAACAAAGGGTAGGAATAAATGGTAAATTCTCAGAATGGAGAGGAATAACTAGTGGTGTTCCCCAAAGGTCAGTCCTCGGACCAATCCTATTCAATTTATTCATAAATGATCAGGAGAAAGGGGTAAACAGTGAGGTGGCAAAGTTTGCAGATGATACTAAACTGCTCAAGATACTTAAGATCAAAGCAGACTGTGAAGAACTTCAAAAAGATCTCACAAAACTAAGTGATTGGGCAACAAAATGGCAAATGAAATTTAATATGGATAAATGTAAAATAATGCACACTGGAAAAAATAACCCCAACTATACATACAATATGATGGGGGCTAATTTAGCTACAAAAAGTCAGGAAAAAGATCTTGGAGTCATCGTGGATAATTCTCTGAAGATGTCCATGCAGTGTGCAGCGGCGGTCAAAAAAGCAAACAGGATGCTAGGTATCATTAAAAAGGGGATAGAGAATAAAACTGAGAATATATTATTGCCCTTATATAAATCAATAGTATGCTCACATCTCGAATACTGCGTACAGATGTGGTCTCCTCATCTCAAAAAACATATATTGGCACTAGAAAAGGTTCAGAAAAGGGCAACTAAAATGATTAGGGGTTTGGAGAGGGTCCCATATGAGGAAAGATTAAAGAGGCTAGGACTCTTCAGCTTGGAAAAGAGGAGACTAAGGGGGGATATGATAGAGGTATATAAAATCATGAGTGATGTGGAGAAAGTGGATAAGGAAAAGTTATTTACTTATTCTCATAATACAAGAACTAGGGGTCACCAAATGAAATTAATAGGCAGCAGGTTTAAAACAAATAAAAGGAAGTAATTCTTCATGCAGCGCAGAGTCAACTTGTGGAACTCCTTGCCTGAGGAGGGTGTGAAGGCTAGGACTATAACAGCGTTTAAAAGAGAACTGGATAAATTCATGGTGGTTAAGTCCATAAATGGTTATTAGCCAGGATGGGTAAGGAATGGTGTCCCTAGCCTCTGTTTGTCAGAGGATGGAGATGGATGGCAGGAGAGAGAGCACGTGATCATTGCCTGTTAGGTTCACTCCCTCTGGGGCACCTGGCATTGGTCACTGTTGGTAGACAGGATACTGGGCTAGATGGACCTTTGGTCTGACCCGGTACGGCCGTTCTTATGTTCTAAGTTTAACAGTTGCAAAATTACAGACTTGTTCCTGCTCTTGTAGACACTGATGGCAAAATTCCCTTACTTTATAAATGGAGGTGGTCAATTTAATAGAGAAATGTACAAGTCAAAACAAACCCCACCTTCCAAGCGAAATCTAAATTTTATTAAAGAGCAGACTCTTAATCCTTGTATAATTTCTTCATTTTTATATGAAACAGATGATCAAAGATTCTGATTAGCCTTCTGATATATACTGCTGCTTTTTGAACCGTGCCCAGAAGGATATAATTTGTACAGATGCTCACTTATGAATAGCTTGGCATATACATTTAACAGATGAGATGCCTCTGTTCTTGGGTTCTCCTTTTAAAATTTTTGGCATATTTACTCAGACTTACATGTGATTAATTTTTTAAAAATGCATACTCACTGCTAGTAAAAAAACCAAAGAAAACCACACCACTTATAAAATTCATTCCTATGGAAAACACAAATGATCCTCACAAAAAGGCAAGACCTGAGCAGGGCAAGATTGTTGGACCTGGTGATGGGACTATCGCTCTTAAGATCACAAGAGGGATAACCAGATTTAATTAAATATTAAACAAGAATTTATTGACTTACTGCAAATGTCATGCATTGTAAAATTTCGCTACATTTAATGGATATAATTGACATCAGCCATATAATCCCTGGAATGATACAGGTTGAGAACTGTTTCCTAGAATACTATAATGGCAAAGTCTGTCTTAAATGAACAGTATTTGTGCTAATATCACATCGAATAGTATTAAAAATGGTTTAGAGATTATTACAGGCAAACATTTACTACCAGGCCAAGTGCTTACTACTGTGAGAACGGTGTGTACAGTGATGAGCACTAGGCCTGAGTGTTTTCACTAAGCACTAAGTATTTTCAAGGACTGGGCTCATAGTACTCTCACAATAGAACCCACTGCAGATGGTAGCTGCAGGGGCCTTTAGTCTTGGAGAAATGGAGTTAACAATTAAGAGACAGCTTGCCAACTGTAGTGAATTTATTGTGAGACACATGATTTCTAAGTAAAATTAAGCCTCACTCATGATCTCATGATAGAACTCCCAAAGCTCAGGATTTTTTTTCAACCCTGGGTGGCTGCTTCCCTGCCAGCCTGGGAAGAGGGAGAGGTGACCCTACTACAGGCCGCAGAACCCTAAGAGGAGCATAGGTGAGGCTGGGAGAGCTGAATTATGGCGTGGGGGCTGCAGGGCAGGGCTGAAGTGCGGAGGTGAGGGCTGATGGGGGTGGGTGGGCTGTATTGATGATGGGTTCTGAGCAGATGGTGAGAGTGCTAGGAGGGTGAAATGAGACCGGTGGGGGTCGATGAGGTAGGGGGGGATGAGCTAAGGGGGGTTGGGTGGGGGGAGAACTGATGGAGGACTGGAGGACAGGATTAATTACTGGGCAGGAGAGGAGCAGATGTGGGGGCGAGAGCTCCTGCAGCAGGGGCCAAAATCACTTTATCCAATACATGTGGGAGAGTGGGCAACACTAATTGTCACATGTACACACCCCATAAGTTTTGATCTCTTGAAGTTGTCAATACGGAGATGTTCCCATTTTGATAATCCTACTGCCTGCTGAGATGCAAAGAGGCTGTCAAAGGAATGGAGAGGCCCTCGGAGATGGGAGGAGGCGCACTATCTGTACTGGGTCTATCTGCCTGGTGTGCTGGTCAAGCATGTATAGTTAGCATTTAAGAAGTGGGCTCACAGCCAGGAACAGGTGAAGAACTTTCTGCAGAAATCACAGCTAACAAACAAATAAGACCAGGAGAAGAGAGACACAACTAGCATAAGAGCAAAACTTTAAAATAAATACCCAGAGGCAAGATTTTCAGAAGTGACTAATGATTTTGAGTGACTCAGCTTTTGGGTGCCCAATTTAAGGCACTTCTTAATGACTTAACTTTCAGGGGGTGGTTACTTAAAACTTTCTGAAAATTAGATCCTTTAAGGCAATGGTGATTACCCCATCAGGGTAATCCGCTGGCAGGCCGCGAGACAGTTTGTTTACATTGACCATCCGCAGGCACGACCGCCCACAGCTCCCATTGGCCGGGAGGTGGTCAATGTAAACAAACTGTCTTGCGGCCCGCCAGGAGATTATGCTGACAGGCCGCAGGTTGCCCACCACTGCTTTAAGATGTCTCAAGTTGGTGCACACTATCACTAGCAACTCCTAAAAATCTTGGGTCATGTCACTAAGTACGTATACACTGCAATTTAAGGTGCAAGTGCAGCTCATATAAGCATCCCATGCTAGCTTTAACCAGTCCAGTACAGATATGGTGGCATGGGCTTCAGCCTGGGCTAGGAACCCCTGTATAAGTCCACTGGGGACCCTACATACATACTTGGGTGCATGCTGCTGTGTCTTCACTACTATCATTACCCGTACTAGCTAGATTAAAACTAGTGTGGGTCTGGCTACCTGTGTTATACATTCAACTGCAGTGCAGATGTACCCTAAATGAGCTGGAGTCTTCCCACTTCAAGCAGAATTACTGCCCTGTTATGATCCCATTAACTAGTAGTCTTTCCATTAAGAAGTACCAACAGGGCTAAAGCTGGTCTCTGGGAGATGCCTCCCTTTATGTAGTTTTGCCAGTTAAATGCAACCCGCATAAGTACAGTGCTCTGCATGACAACAAATTGTTAGAACAGTGGTTCTCAGCCAGAGGTATGTGGACCCGAGGGGGTACTCAGAGGTCTTCCAGGTGGTAATCCACTCATCTAGCTATTTGCCTCATTTTACAACAGGCTACATAAAAAACATTAGCAAAGTCAGTACAAACTAAAATTTCATACAGACAAATGATTTGTTTATACTGCTCTATTTACTATACACTGAAATGTAAGTACAGTACTGATATTCCAATCTATTTATTCTGTAATTATACGGTAAAATGAGAAAGTCAGCACTTGTTTAGTAACAGTGTGTTGTGACACTTCTGTATTTTTATGTCTGATTTTGTAAGCAAACAGTTTTTAACTGAGGTGAAACATGGGGTACGCAAGACAAATCAGACTCCTGAACAGGGTACAGTAGTCTGGGAAGACTGAGAATCACTGAGCTAGAGGGTCACACCCTGAAGCCTTTGCTGTTTTTACAAGTGTCTGCTGGGGTATGTCTTCATGGCAGTTAACCCCTACTTACGTGTTGCCCCTATCCCCCTCTTCCAGACCCCATCCACATACACAAATCTTTGAACTACCTGAGGCTGTATGATAAAGCCTGACACTCAGGTTGGTAACCTGACCGCTCTGCAGTGAGGATGCAGGCTAAACCACTGAAGTGCTGATAGTCTCCAGTGCCTTCCCGCAATTCTCCCCATGTCCCCACAAGGACAGACATTATCTCACAATTTGCTGGCAAAGAGTGGCCCAGCTTACTGCAGCACAAGGAACCATAGGATATACCCCAAGAAGTCCTAGTGCCATGAATGGATGAGTGCAGCAGCTGGTAACTCAGGAAGGACTTTGCAGTGTGGCTGCTCACACCCAGGTTACGTTTACTTGGATGCTAATTATCCAAGTTAACTCTGAAGTGAAGACATAGCCTTCTGTGGCAGAGAGTGTGTTAAAAATGACTACGGGTTTCAGTGATATTGTCTACAGAAAATTCTCCCCAGGAAACAATGGGTCGCCTGGATGTTTTTGAAATAGACCATCAGATTCACTTTCATTCCACTTCACAGAGATGGGGACTCATCCCTCCTGCCACAAACTGGCCTTTGGATTATCATAGGAGAGGCTGCTATTATAACTACTCTGGTTATATCATGCTTACGTCTGCCATACGGGGATCCCTTTCTACGACAAACCTGTTTGAAACAAGCATGACTTGCAAACTCAAAAAGGCCAAGGTTCATACACTTACGAGACCCTTCCTACTGAAGCCACTTTTCCATTTGCAGAAGGACAGAGAACAATACAATACACATCACTGTTAGGATATATTCCTCCAGTGAGGAAGGATGGTTATGGTTAAGGCACTGACTTGGACTCAGGAGAAGTGGGTTCAATTCCTGGCTCTACTGCAGACTTCCTGTGTGACCCTGGCCACATCACTCAGTCTCTCTGTGTTTCAGTTCCCCATCTGTAAAATGTGAACAATAACTCTATTCCCTTTGTCTCCTTGGGCTGTAAACTCTTTGGGTTGCAGACTACATGTTCATCTGGTGTCTAGCATGCTGGAGCCTGTAGATGCTTCAGTAATATGGGCCTGGATTTTCAAAGGATTGAAATTCAGTTGGAGCTGGGTGACAACTCCTTTCAAAATCCTAGCCATAAATAATATTATTGGTTTACACGGAGTAGGTGAAACCCTGGCCTTGTTAAAGTCAATGGGATCTTTGTTACTAATTTCAGTGGAGCCAGGATTTCATCCCTTACCTATCATACATCCTGAACTGCATGCCACATGGAATGAGAGCTCCAAGACAGACAGTTTTTGGTTGAATAGCAACATGGGGCTGTAGTTCAAACAGCACCAGGATAAGATATCAGGTTCCAGAACTCTGCCTGGAAATGGAGGGCTATTCTATTGATGCATCTATCACCCAGATGAAATGGGTCTCATTAGCTCTTACTATGGAGAATAAAAGGTAGAAAGCCTCTAAAAGTAAGAGAGGGGTAGGATATGAGACAAGGCATCCTTCTTAGAAAGAAGAAGCTGATGAGGAAGTGGAGGTTAAGAATTATGTTTACTGATATTGAGTAAAGAATGAAGAGAGGGTGACTTTGGGGCACCAACCCATGTTGAGCTGACACAAACGGGGACTCACCCCATTCACAGTGGTGAATATATTTTGTTTCTTCTTTTGATAACAAGAATTGTGAAAGTGGAGCTTTTTGATGTTCCAAAAATGATCAGTCTTAAGAGTTTTGTTCTATGCAAAGCATGACACCAGTTTTTAGAAATATGTTCTGAGTGTTAAATATTTTAAGGTGAAGCACCAAAAATAAGTCCTTAATGCCCTGCAGGAGCTTAAAATAGCAAAAGGCAAAATTAGTCTGTGCTGTGCAGGATTGACTAGAACAGGTGCAATAAAGAAGTTGCAACAGCAAAGTTTTAGTCCTGCATCAAACTGTCCTTTCATCTTTTCGGTAGCAGGAAAGATAACATCTTTTCCCTTAGGTAAGAGAACCCTATGTAATTAATTTTGAGGTAGAAGATGACACTACTTTTCAGGGAAATAACTAAGAGATATAAAGACTGGTCCTGCAATCCATTTGCATTAGGAAGGGCCATTGACTTTGGTGGGAATTCTAGGCATAGGAGTTTACAGGATCAGTGCAAGAGCTCTGTATTTTCTTCACAACAGGAACATTGGATTGTGTGATTGATAGATGTCAAGTGCACATTAAGAGGAGACCCATACCACTTGATATTCTGCACACTAATGCCCTTAGATTTAGGTAAAACGGGGCTACGTATTGTAGTTTAATACCAGTTACTCTCAAAATAGTCTTTTACAGTATAATAGAGCCATGCCCTTTCCTCCAATACTACCTTATTTAAGCCAATATGCAAACAATTTGGCAGAAGAACTTGGGCGCACAGGATAAAACACTATCTGCTCATCTTTTTTATCACAATTCAAATCTCATCTGATTTATATCCAATGATTTTTCAGGGTTAGTTCAGTGGATGGGTAACTAACTTGCTGACAATCTCTGTTCAGGAAAGACTCAGAGCAGAGGGAATCAGGGAATGAGCAAAATCATTTCTGAGGTTGAAATGGGGGTGGTGAAAACTTTGGAGAAAAATGCACAAGCAGCATTAATAACAATTCTGTAGCAACACACACCCTTGTTCTGGTAGGCTGTTGGAGTACCTCTTGTTGCTTTACTCTTGTTAGAACTTTAAAAAATGCAAACAGATAGAGAATTTAACCTGTCTCTGACAATCAGCTACACATTTGTAGAAAAAATAGTTTTAACGACATATAGTAAAGTGCCTTCACATTGGGAATGAACTCCCACACCTTAATTTCCTTTCTCTCATACACCCACCAGACAGATATTATCAAGACCAATGCAATTAAAGTACCCCAACAGAAGCAGTGGGACAGATCTCAGGCTAACTATCACATCAATAAATAAATGTCTGCTGTGTGATATTCTCTTATTACCCTCTGCGCCCTTTTGGGCCTGGCTACACTGCATGCTTTTTTCAGTAGTATGTAGTGTAGGTACATATGGAGCCCCCCCCCCCAACACAGGTATAAATAGCCATAGACTGTGAGGCATAGCTTAGGTTAGTAAAGACATGCCTGAAGGGTGTGGGTATGTATGTGAGTACATATCCTACTTGCCCAAGTCATGCCTCCCTCTCTACTCTGCTAAAAACAGCAGTGTAGTGTCCCTGATGCCTCCCCACTGCTGGAGCCTTTCCACACCTTTCACTGATGTGTACTTACAACCTGCAGTGTACAGGGCCGGCTCCAGAGCCCAGCGGGGCAAGCACCCGCCTGGGGCGGCCCTTTCCCGGGGGGGCGGCAGGCTGGGCCGGCGGACCTGCTGCAGTCATGCCCGCGGGAGGTCCGCTGCTCCCGCGGCTCCGGGGCGCCTCCCGCGCATGACTGCTTGGGGCGGCCGAATTTGTAGAGCCGCCCCTGGCAGTGTGTATGCTTTTCACTGCAGCATGTAGCTACACGTACTCTGCATGCCACTGCCAGTGGTGTGTAGTGAAGACATATTCTTCCTGATCACTGGCTAGTTGTGTGTTTGTGTCTGTGCCCTGTCGATTGTCAGAGAAGGTGGAGGGATACATTTCTGATATAGAGAGGCTCCAGCTAGTCAGTAAAATTAGCAGCTCCCTCAGGTCCCAATCATGATTTGGTTTGGAAGGAATGGTGGAAAAGATGAGAAAAATTTTGCCTGATAGATGCTGCCTAAGCAGGTGCAACTTCACTTGCTTATACAAGGGCTGAACAGAAAACTGTCTGTTTCAAATTTCAGGCTGAGATTCTGTCCATTCATCTTCGGACACACTCCTCTCCCAACCTCCTTTCAAGGCCTGACAACTTCATGGTAGTGTACGTCTGACCCATCCACATATGTCAGGCTCCCAGGGTAAAAGGCCAATATCAGCTCCAAAATAGACTAAAAGGCTAGAAAGAAACATTGTGATAATGTAGTCTGGCCTCCTATACAACACAGGCCACAGGACTCCTCTGAATTAATTCCCGTTTGAACTAGATCATATCCTTTATCTAATCTTGATTAAAAATTTCCAGTGATGGAGAATCCATTACATCCCACAGTAATGTTGTTCAAATAGTTAATTGCCATCACTATTAATTTTTTTGCCTTATTTCTAGTCTGAATTTGTCTAGTTTCAACTTTTAGCCATTGGATCATGTTATACTTTTGTCTGCTAAACTGAAGAACCCTGTATTTCTGTTCCCTGTGTAGGTACTTAATCAAGTCATCTCTTAGCCTTCTCTTTGTTAAGCTAAGTAGATTGAGCTCCTTGAGTCTCTCTCTATAAGGCATGTTTTCTCATGGCTCTTCTCTGAGCCCGCTCCCATTTTTTAACATCCTTCTTAGAGCGTGGACACCAGAACTAGACATAGTATTCCAGTAGCAGTTGCATCAGTGTCCTATTTATATATTCAAGGATTGCATTAGCCTCTTGGTCACAGCATTGCACTGGGAGCGCACGTTCAGCTGATTATCCACAGCGGCTAAATCTTTCTCAGAGTTGCTGCTTCCCAGGACAGAGTCCCTCATCTGGTAAGTATGGACTACCTTTCCCCCCAGATGTAGGACTTGATGTTTGGCTGCACTGACACAGACATTGTTTGCTTCAGTCCAGCTTACCCAGCAACCCAGATTACTTTAACAATGACTTGTCCTCTTCATTATCTACCAATCCACCAAATTTTATGATTTTATGTTTTCTGTCACGTCACTGATGACAACGTTAAATAAGTGTAGGGCCAAGAATCAATTCCTGTGGGACTCTAGTAGAAACACATCCACTTGATGATTCTCTGTTCATCATTACATTTTTGAGACCAATAAATTAACCAGGTTTTAATCCATTTAATGTGTGCTGTGTTGATTTTCTATCATTCTACTTTTAGTCAAAATGTTGTGCAATACCAAGTCAAATGACTTACAGAACTCTAAGTATATTAATTACATCATCACTATTACCTTTATCAATCACATTTATAATCTCATAAAAAAAGATATCAAGTTAGTTTGAGAGGATCTATTTTCCATCCACCTATGTTGATTTGCATTTATTATATTACCCTCTTTAATTCTTTATTAATTGAGTACTATATCAGCTATACCACTATTTTGCCTCAGATTGATATTAAGCTGATAAGCATATGATTATCCAGGTCATTATGTTCACCCTTTCAAAATACTGGCACAACATTAGCTTTCTTCCAGGTCTCTGGAACTTGCCCAGTGATCCAAGCTTTACTGAAAATCAATCTTAATAAACCAGAGAGCTCCTTGGCCAGCTCTTTTAAAACTGTTGGATGCCAGTTATCTGTGTCTGCTGATTTTAAAAAGTCTAACTTTAGTAGCTGCTGTTTAACATCCTCCTGACATTCCATTGGAATGGAAACTATTTTATCATCATATAATATGAACATATCATGTGTAGGGCTGTCAAGTGAC
This sequence comes from Mauremys mutica, assembly GCF_020497125.1. Lineage (NCBI taxonomy): Eukaryota > Metazoa > Chordata > Testudines > Geoemydidae > Mauremys > Mauremys mutica. The sequence goes on along the minus strand of NC_059073.1, from coordinate 58,538,474 downwards.
TAAAAAAATTAATCACAATTACTATCACACTGTTAATAATAGAATACCATTATTTAAATATTTTTGGATGGGTACAAAGTGTACAGTGCTCATTTTATATTTTTTTTTATTACAAATATTTGCACTGTAAAAAACAAAAGAATAGTATGTTTCAGTTCACCTAATACAAGTACTGTAGTGCAATCTCTTTATGATGAAAGTTGAACTTACAAGTGTATAATTATGTACAAAAAAACCCTGCATTCAAAAATAAAACAATGTAACACTTCACAGCCTATAAGTCCAATCAGTCCTACTTCTTGTTCAGCCAATTGCTCAGACAAGTTTGTTTACATTTGCAGAAGATAATGCTGTCTGCTTCTTGTTTACAGTGTCACCTGAAAGTGAGAACAGGCGTTTGCATGGCACTATTGTAGCCAGTGTCGCAAGATATTTACATGCTAGATGTGCTAAAGATGTACATGTTCCTTGATGCTTCAACCACCATTCCACAGAATATGCGTCCATGCTGATGACGGGTTCTGCTCGATAATGATCCAAACCAGTGCATATTGACGCATTTTCATTTTTATCATCTGAGTCAGATGCCACCAGCAGAAGGTTGATTTTCTTTTTTGGTGGTTTGGGTTCTGTAGTTTCCGCATCAGAGTATTGCTCTTTTAAGACTCCAGAAAGCATGCTCCACACCTCATCCTTCCCAGTTTTTGGAAGGCACTTCAGATTCTTAAATTTTGGTTTGAGTGCTGAAAGCTATCTTTAGAAATTTCACATTGGTATCTTCTTTGCATTTTGAAAGATTTGCAGTGAAAGTATTCTTAAAATGAACATGTGCTGGGTCATCATCTGAGACTGCTATAACATGAAATATATAGCAGAATGTGAGTAAAACAGAGCAGGGGACATACAATTCTCCCTCAAAGAGTTCAGTCACAAATTTAATTAACGCATTTTTTTAACAAGCATCATCAGCATGGAAGCATGTCCTCAGGAACGATGGCCGAAGCATGAAGAGGCATATGAATCTTTAGTTCATCTGGCATATAAATATCTCACGATGCTGGCTACAACGATGCTATGCAAACATCAGGTGACATTGTAAGAACATAAGAACATAAGAACATAAGAAAGGCCGTACCGGGTCAGACCAAAGGTCCATCTAGCCCAGTATCTGTCTACCGACAGTGGCCAATGCCAGGTGCCCCTGAGGGAGTGAACCTAACAGGCAATGATCAAGTGATCTCTCTCCTGCCATCCATCTCCATCCTCTGACGAACAGAGGCTAGGGACACCATTCTTACCCATCCTGGCTAATAGCCATTTATGGACTTAGCCACCATGAATTTATCCAGTCCCCTTTTAAACATTGTTATAGTCCTAGCCTTCACAACCTCCTCAGGTAAGGAGTTCCACAAGTTGACTGTGCGCTGCGTGAAGAAGAACTTCCTTTTATTTGTTTTAAACCTGCTGCCTATTAATTTCATTTGGTGACCCCTAGTTCTTGTATTATGGGAATAAGTAAATATCTTTTCCTTATCCACTTTCTCAACATCACTCATGATTTTATATACCTCTATCATGTCCCCCCTTAGTCTCCTCTTTTCCAAACTGAAGAGTCCTAGCCTCTTTAATCTTTCCTCATATGGGACCCTCTCTAAACCCCTAATCATTTTAGTTGCTCTTTTCTGAACCTTTTCTAGTGCTAGAATATCTTTTTTGAGGTGAGGAGACCACATCTGTACACAGTATTCGAGATGTGGTCGTACCATGGATTTATATAAGGGCAATAATATATTCTCAGTCTTATTCTCTATCCCCTTTTTAATGATTCCTAACATCCTGTTTGCTTTTTTGACCGCCTCTGCACACTGCGTGGACATCTTCAGAGAACTATCCACGATAACTCCAAGATCTTTTTCCTGACTCGTTGTAGCTAAATTAGCCCCCATCATGTTGTATGTATAGTTGGGGTTATTTTTTCCAATGTGCATTACTTTACATTTATCCACATTAAATTTCATTTGCCATTTTGTTGCCCAATCACTTAGTTTTGTGAGATCTTTTTGAAGTTCTTCACAATCTGCTTTGGTCTTAACTATCTTGAGTAGTTTAGTGTCATCTGCAAACTTTGCCACCTCACTGTTTACCCCTTTCTCCAGATCATTTATGAATAAATTGAATAGGATTGGTCCTAGGACTGACCCTTGGGGAACACCACTAGTTACCCCTCTCCATTCTGAGAATTTACCATTAATTCCTACCCTTTGTTCCCTGTCCTTTAACCAGTTCTCAATCCATGAAAGGACCTTTCCTTTTATCCCATGACAGCTTAATTTACGTAAGAGCCTTTGGTGAGGGACCTTGTCAAAGGCTTTCTGGAAATCTAAGTACACTATGTCCACCGGATCCCCCTTGTCCACATGTTTGTTGACCCCTTCAAAGAACTCTAATAGATTAGTAAGACACGATTTCCCTTTACAGAAACCATGTTGACTATTGCTCAAGAGTTTATGTTTTTCTATGTGTCTGACAATTTTATTCTTTACTATTGTTTCAACTAATTTGCCCGGTACCGACGTTAGACTTACCGGTCTGTAATTGCAAGGATCACCCCTAGAGCCCTTTTTAAATATTGGCGTTACATTAGCTAACTTCCAGTCATTGGGTACCGAAGCCGATTTAAAGGACAGGTTACAAACCTTGGTTAATAGTTCCGCAACTTCACATTTGAGTTCTTTCAGAACTCTTGGGTGAATGCCATCTGGTCCCGGTGACTTGTTAATGTTGAGTTTATCAATTAATTCCAAAACCTCCTCTAGTGACACTTCAATCTGTGACAGTTCCTCAGATTTGTCACCTACAAAAGCCAGCTCAGGTCTGGGAATCTCCCTAACATCCTCAGCCGTGAAGACTGAAGCAAAGAATCCATTTAGTTTCTCCGCAATGACTTTATCATCTTTAAGCGCTCCTTTTGTATTTTCATCGTCAAGGGGCCCCACTGGTTGTTTAGCAGGCTTCCTGCTTCTGATGTACTTAAAAAACATTTTGTTATTACCTTTGGAGTTTATGGCTAGCCGTTCTTCAAACTCCTCTTTGGCTTTTCTTATTACACTCTTGCACTTAAGTTGGCAGTGTTTGTGCTCCTTTCTATTTGCCTCACTGGGATTTGACTTCCACTTTTTAAAGGAAGTCTTTTTATCTCTCACTGCTTCTTTTACATGGTTGTTAAGCCACGGTGGCTCTTTTTTAGTTCTTTTACTGTTTTTCTTAATTTGGGGTATACATTGAAGTTGGGCCTCTATTATGGTGTCTTTAAAAAGGGCCCACGCAACTTGCAGGGATTTCACTTTAGTCACTGTACCTTTTAACTTTTGTCTAACTAACCCCCTCATTTTTGTATAGTTCCCCCTTTTGAAATTAAAGGCCACAGTGTTGTGCAGTTGAGATGTTCTTCCCACCACAGGGATGTTGAATGCTATTGTATTATGGTCACTATTTCCAAGCGGTCCTGCTATAGTTACCTCTTGGACCAGCTCCTGCGCTCCACTCAGGATTAAATCTAGAGTCGCCTCTCCCCTTGTGGGTTCCCGTACCAGCTGCTCCATGAAGCAGTCATTTAAAGTATCGAGAAATTTTATCTCTGCATTTCGTCCTGAAGTGAAATGTTCCCAGTCAATATGGGGATAATTGAAATCCCCCACTATTATTGGGTTCTTAATTTTGATAGCCTCTCTAATTTCCCTTAGCATTTCATCATCACTATTACTGTCCTGGTCAGGTGGTCGATAATAGATCCCTACTGTTATATTTTTACTAGAGCATGAAATTTCTATCCAGAGAGACTCTATGGAACCTGTGGATTCGCTTAAGATTTTTACTTCATTTGAATCTACACTTTCTTTAACATATAGTGCCACTCCTCCCCCTGCATGGCCTGTTCTGTCCTTCCGATATATTTTGTACCCCGGAATGATTGTGTCCCATTGATTGGTCTCAGTCCACCAGGTTTCTGTGATGCCTATTATATCTATATCCTCCTTTATCACAAGGCACTCTAGTTCACCCATCTTATTATTTAGACTTCTGGCATTTGTGTACAAGCACTTTAAAAACTTGTCCCTGTTTATTAGCCTGCCTTTTTCTGATGTGCCAGATTCTTTTTTATGTGACTGTTTGTCATCTGATCCGGCCCTTACATTATACTTCTCATTCCTCTGCTCCTGACTATAACCTGGAGATTCTCTATCATCAGACTCTCCCCTAAGAGAAGTCTGTGTCCGATCCACACGCACCTCTGCAGCAGTCGGCTTTCCCCCATCTCCTAGTTTAAAAACTGCTCTACAACCTTTTTAATGTTTAGTGCCAGCAGTCTGGTTCCACTTTGGTTTAGGTGGAGCCCATCTCTCCTGTATAGGCTCCTCCCATCCCAGAAGTTTCCCCAGTTCCTAATGAATGTGAACCCCTCCTCTCTACACCATCGTCTCATCCACGCATTGAGACTCTGAAGCTGTAATTAAGAAGTGTGCTGCATTATCTCTCGTAAATGTAAACAAACTTGTTTCTCTTAGCGATTGGCTGAACAAGAAGTAGGACTAAGTGGACTTGTAGGCTCTAAAGTTTTACATTGTTTTGTTTTTGAGTGCAGTTATGTAAAAAAGTTACATTTGTAAATTGCACTTTCATGATAAAGAGATTGCACTTGTACTAGTACTTGTACAAAGTGAATTTAAAAATACTGTTTCTTTTATTTATCATTTTTACAGTGCAAATATTTGCAATCTAAGATAATATGATGTGAGCACTGTACACTTTGTATTCTATGTTGTAACTGAAATGGATATATTTGAAAATGTAGAAAAACATCCAGAAATATTTAATACATTTCAATTGGTATTCTATTGTTTAACAGTATGATTAATCGCGATTACTTTTTTAAATTGCAATTATTTTTTTTGAGTTAACTGCGATTAATTGACAGCCTTAATTATCTGGCTTTTTTCAAATACAAAACAAATGTTTATTGAATGTTTTTTCTTTTTTGGCATTATTATTGACAATTTGACCTTTCACATCTAGTAATGGAATATCTAGGCACAATGGTCTAAAAACACAATTTCAGTCTTCACTTTCAATTTTATGATATTAATCCAACTAGAATTTCTGTTAAAAAATAAAGAGGAAAACTAAATTTTCCATGGCAGTATAAGAGCTGAACATTATAAAACTTTAAGGTACTTGTTTTGGGAGTTTATTTTCCTAGGAAATAAAGCAACTGCTTAGATCATTTAATGGACTGTAAGATCCCTCACTGACTTTGAATCAGGTCTTTTACATATATATATGTATAAATGAAATTTTTGTATTTGCTGTATTTACAAAGCTGAAAAACCTGGGGCACAGCTGGGGAACCATTGAAAGACTTGCCAGAAACAGACAGGAGTGGAGGAGCTCTGTCACTGCCCTAAACACCAGAGGCGTAATAGGAACATAATGATGATGATGATGGAACTAAAAGTACATCTACACAGCAACTAGACACCTGTGGCTGGCTGCGTTAGCCGACTCTAACTTATGGGGCTTGGGCTGCGGGACTGTTTCATTGCTGTGTAGATCTCTGGGCTCGGGCAGTAGCCCAGGCTCTGGGATCCCATGGAGTGGAAGGGTCCCAGAGCCCAGGCTCCAGCCTGAGCTCAGAAGTCTACACAACAAAGAAACAGCCCCGCAGCCTGAGCCCCATAAGCCCGAGTTGGCTGACATGGGCCAGCTGCGGGTTTTTCTTTGCAGTGTAGACGTACCCCCAAGAGGCTGAAATATAACCTTTGTAGCTGATATTTAATAAGAATCTGTAATCAGGACTTTATTAAAGTCTTATCACATCACTGGGGTATTTAAGGCCTGTTTGATATACTGACATAGATTTAGCCCCAAACATTCATATCAATTTACAGGGTAACCCTTAGCTCAAGGGAGTTACCTGGGTGATGAAGTTGATCTGTTAGGTTGATTCTGAAGCTGAAATTATAAAAACACACATGTGCCTGATGTGACACTACATATAATTTTTTTAATGGCTGCCCAGTAATTCATTGTTAACTATTCAGCAGCAGCTCTCTGCATTTGGAAATTACCATTCTCAGGGCAAACAAATAATAATCCCTGTGCTGATAATGATTATATGCAGGTTTACAGCAAAGCTACATGGAAGCTATAAACCTTTCAATGACAGTCTTCAGTAAATCCCACTGGCACTTTAACAATTAATGGGGAAAAATGTTTGTTACACTCATAACATTGGATTTTTGGAAGGTACTGCATAATTTTTTGGGTATACATCTAGAAATTGTTAGATTCTGGCATCAGCCTAGCAGTGTAACCACCACTGCCAAAATATCCAATAAGGAAAACATATTGGTTTGAGGTGAACACATGAAAAAACACCAAAACATTTGTGTGTGTAAGGATCTTGCTGTTACATCAATACACAAGAATTTATTCTAAGAACTGCCACTGTCAATATTCCAGCTACAATCTGTCCCTTCCATATTTTTAAGAAAGACAACAGTGAGGTAAAGAACCTCAGTTCCTTACTCCCATTGGGTGTTATCCAGCAGTCCATACACTAGATGAAACTGCTATGGAAGTCAGCGAGTTTTGCCTGGACATAGACTGCAAAGTTGAGATGTAGCAGGCAGAGGAGCAGTGAAGGGGAAGGGGCTGCCAATAGTACTTACCGAATGGATTTCCACTTCTTTTTCTGCTGAAGAATGGGACTCATTATTAGCGGAATTCTTTGGTGCAGCAAGTTCAGGTTTCTTTACTTTTGTATCAGATTTGCTTTCTTTGGCATCTGGATTAGTCACAGATCTGGCAGGACTTGGCTTCTGTGGAGTTGGTATCCGTGTGAGTGCTGAAGGTGATGGGTTGACATCTTCATCCTCCTCCCTGAGCTCATGTGGAAGCAGTGTTGGATTCATTTTTACGTAGTAGCCATGGTAATGACCATGCAGTTCCCCATTCTCTGCGCTGATGGGATTGTGGTGGGCTGAAAACTTTGGCTGATGTTTCACCACTATCTCCTCCTTCGTGGGTACTTTTGAATATAGAGGCTTGTTGACCACGGCTGTTACAGTCTCACTAGCTAAACTCTTTTTTTCTTGAGTGAGTCTCACCTTTGAGCTGGAGTTTTGTCTTTTAAATTGTTTAGTAGGGGAAGGCTCAGATGGAAGAGGAGAACTGTGCTTTGGGCTTACTTCAGGTGTCCTAGGAGGTGTGGTGCCTTTTCGATAAAAATGAGGAGATTCCTTGGGGGAAGGTGTTTTTTCTTGAACCTTTTCTTCAGGGTTTTCTTTTACCTCCACGCTTTCTTGAAATCTTTGTTTGATATAATCAGGGCCTGAAAAACAGTATAACAAAATCTTATCTCATTAAAACAAGAATAGGGCCAGGTGCCAAATCTGCCACGCTGTGGGTATGGATCTGGGACGAAGCTGAAATTAAGAGGGAAAATAAAAACTCACTCATTTCTGGACTTTATATTATAATGCATTTGCTAATTAAAGTTGCTGCACCTTTTCCTCTCTGTTTGGCAGCAGTTTGGGCTTTTCACTATTGGTTTGATCACTTTGCCTTCAACCTTGCAAAGGGACATAGAAAATGTCTCCAAATGAGACCATTGAAATCAATGGGAGTTAAGTGCCTAAATACCTTTCTGAATCTCACCCCCAAGTGGCTACGTTTTTATTTGTCTCATGCATACATCTGCCATTTTTTCTCTAATTGCTCATTTTTGTCAATCTACCATACATGGCCCTCATCACCATGATACCTGATTGTTATTTTGGTTGTTAAATACTTAGGAGGCAATCTCTCTCCTTATGCCTTAATAACCTATAGGAGACTGAGCTTGAATCTTTTATCAGTTTTCTGGTTTGATTATGAGTGGATATTTGTGTGAGGGATTGTATTGTCTCTGTCATTGGGTACGTCTTCATTGCAGAGTAGACCTGGGCTCTTAATCAGAAATTTCACCCAGCTCCTCTTACACCCCCCCCCGTCATCCCCCCTTATCTGAGTTTAGTGGTGCTTTCTAATCCTTTACAATAATAGCATCTGGTAAAGAATATTGTAACTTGTTGCTGCTGAGATCTGGGAATTAGTTTGCCACTAAAAGGCTGTGTCCCTGTGCAACAGAAACTCAGTGAAGTACGGACTTCCTAACACACAAATACAAATTGATGGTCTCTCTCCCTCTTAAAGTTTTAATACTGATCAGTAGTAAGGTCTTATTATTAGTTTGTCATTATTTGTACAAAATATACTTCATTACATTTACAGTATTGTCTTCAAGGGTTCAAAAATCACTACAATGTTTTAATAGTAATGAGATTTTTTTAAAAAAGCTCATTGTTTTCTTTGCCTCCTTTTTTACCTCTTAGGACATACTGTAGTCACATTTCCAATCTTTTCTCCACAAACAGGAAAGCTAGAAATATACTTTAAAAAAACAAACACAAAAAGAGCTGAGATTGTCACATAATCGCATGATTCCAGAAGCTGACTTTAATAAAACACCAACTATCACAAAAATCACAAGAGTTGGCAGTATTACATTTAGCAATATTCTATGATGCATTATTCACAGCTAGTTAAAGCTAAAATGTAATTAAAAGAGTAATAAAGCACACTCTGTAATGCAGGAGCTTGGTTTCTTTATTGCCTTTGTTCACTAAGAGCAACATTCTGCTTCGTCTTTTACTCAGCTTTGAAGTAAAAGGGGAGAGTGTAAGGGGCTTAAAAGGAGGGACAGCTCATGTTGGCGCCTGGCAAAGTTGTAGTCTCTGAACTCCAGGGAGCACAGGGACTTCTCCATCCCTACTCCCTTGAGATACAGAGAACCCCAAGGAGGCAGAGGAGATGGGGCCAAGGCCATGGCCCTGCTCCTGCCTCCTCATCAGCCTGGAAGAGGGGCTAAAGCTGGGGGCGGGGCAGGGTGCACCCCATAGAGTTATGTAGCCTTCCCGTCTGCATTAGGATGGATAGGGATGAATTTAGTTTCCCTGAAGCATGATTCCTCCTGCTATTTCCCAGCGGCAGCATGTCTCCTCAGTTCAGGGCTTTTGTGCTTCACAGGCATGATCTGAACCCTTATCACTAAATATCCAAAATTCAGTAGCTTGCAGTGAATCTCCCAGCCTCATTAGTGTGTAATTTAATGAGCATGTATTGTATTTTGTTATATTTATTTCTATATCTGAAGAGAGATATTGAAAATATATAAATATATTTTTGCCAGCTCTAAAGGCAATTCCTCTCTTCACGAAAGGTAATTAGTACAAATGACTCATTTTTTATGATAGAAAAATCCTGGCCTAATCAAGTCTCTGCCTTTGTGTCTCAACTGGAAAAAAGCAGTGTTTATTGTGATACAGTGTCTTCATTGTGAACAAGTTCATCTTCTGGTTCAGCTGAGCATGCTAACACATAAACCAGGTAACAGTTTGATGGTTTACATGACAATATATTATTTTAAATTACCTATTCTGCTAGTGTAATAGTACACGTTCAGTTGCTCTTAAAGAATGAATACACTACATCCTAATCTCTTGTGGGTTTTACTTCTATTCCTGTGTGACCTTGGGTAAGTCACAACTTTTCTTTGCCTCAGTTTGCCCGCCTGTCAAAAGGGATAATTTAGTGGGCGCAAGTGACTCACCTGTTTGAAAATATCTCCCTTGTTCTGGAGCTATTCCCTGTTATAAAATGGGAAATCCTGTTAGCACCAGTAAAATCTTTCCAACTGGGCACTCTTAACTATGTCTATGAATGTGCTCCCTCCTAGGAGTTACTGCCTGAAGCTTAACTCATTAGGGCTAGGGATCTTGGGTTCTCAGTCTAGTGAATATGAAAAGAGGGTTTTTCTCTATGATTAAATGGAGAGGTGGGTATCCCAGTATGCAAAACACTGAGAGCCCAGGCCAAACAGGGACAGTTGAGCTGGGTCATGCAGCATTTGGAGTCCAGATGACTAAGTCAGATGCCTATTAGGCCTGTAGGTAAGAACATGCTGTAGAAGAAGCTCTACCAACTTTTTGAAGGGTGAAACATGCATCCTCCCCATTAGACCAACTCTACTTGCTGGTGTTGAAGGAAGTGGGTCTGGGGCTCTGCTCTCAGCCCACCCCTTTTAGCTCCCCTTCTGGAGGCTAGCCATACCAACAGCGCTAACGAACGCTCTACTCCTAACGTGGCTGGTTCCCTGCACAAGATAGGCTCCTTGTGTCCTTTTTCTCTACTTGCATTCCTACGCAGGCCCAGCCACAATCCTTAATATTTTATCCTTAAGTGGTTTGGGCGGGAGGTCTACAAAACTACAAAGTGGTATTATCATTACATGCTGTATGCAGAAATGCTGGTTTGAGAGTCACCTGGCGTTACCTAAGAGACTAATTGGAATAATGGTGACTAAAATATAAAGATCCATGTACTGCTTACTCTAGAGACTAGTTTTGAACTGTGTTTGCTCTTCAGTAGAGAAGGGAATCTAAAGCATGACAAACAAAACACACCTGTATATACAGTAAACATTGTTCAGTCTTTCCTTCTGTATAGACATATTAAATTTAAAAAATATTTAAAGGTCTTGTACAGAAAAGCACTGTACAAATAATTTTCTAGAAAAAAGGCACCACTTTAAAACCTGGAGAAACCTAGCATGGAAGAATTAAAATGGTGCAATTTTATATAAGCAGGGTTTTGTAGACAAAGAAAAGATGGAAACTCTCTATACAGAATCTTATGTCATTCAAAGTACAGTACATGATGATAGTACATAATTCGATTTCAGAGTATTTCAGTGGTAATTATCAAGCATACACCTATTCCTATTTTTTAAACCGGAGTGTGTAATTATGTAACATCCCCTAACTTATTTTATTTCTATACAACTGATTAACTAATAATAATGATAGTTGCTTTTGGACCCAGTAGATTTAATTCCTAGGTAATGAATGACATTTCTGTTCACTTTAATGATAATAAGTGTAGTTATATTGTATTAAGGCTAAATTCTGCCCTGAGATGTCCACGCAATGCTCCCAGAACTTGGTTCCAATCCTCACCCCAAACTGTCAGAGGTGTAATGATGACATTATCAGATCCATTGCTTGCTGAAGTCAGTGCAGTGCCTAAGTGAAGAATTTATTGCTAATATTTGTATTACATCCATGCTTAAAGTGCACAGCCAAGATTGGTGCCCCACTGTGCTAAACAGTGGCCGTATCCATAGTAAGAGAGAGACTGAAGAGCTTACAATCCTATTAAGACAGAAAAAAGGCAGCAAAAATAAATATCAAATCCCCATTTTACAGATGAGGAACTGAGGCACAGAGAGAGCATGGCCCCAGTTTAGCGAAGTACTTAAGCACATGCTGAACTGAATAGTCCCACTGAACTCAACAGTCAGTTGTCATGGAACTGTGTATGTGCTCAAGAGCTTTGCTATATCATGGGCTAAGTGATAGCCCAAGGTCACAAAGAGTGTCTTGGGCAGAACAGGAACTGAACTTGCATCTCTTGAATCCCAGTCCAATGTCTGAATAACTAAAAGCCCATTCTCCAGCTTGGCCCTCAGAAACAAAACATAGATACATTGATATGTTATACCACTGTGGATGAACTGAGAGTTACATTTAGTGAATTAAAAAGTAATTACTACATTCATTCTGGTCTGGAAGACAGAAATACTAAATAATTATCAGGTAAATAAACAGGTCTTTACTGTGTTGTACGCTGGAGCAAAGCAAGAGCACACTGGTTGTAGCGAAAGCTGGAGCTCTAGTTGTTTAAAAAACAGAATGATCTTTTTTGAACTATTGATTGCTGTTCACTGTATGAGGAATACGTTAGTGAAAATCCTGTGACTTCGTTATCCTTCATTATGAGGAGATCAATGTTTTTCTGTAACACTACAGCTGCCAACAATATCTGTGCTGTCAGTGAGAATTATTTTATATGCTACTGAATATTTATAACTGAAGTCTGACTTCAACCTGATCTCAAAGATGTATTATTAGAGGGTCCCTATCCTGCAGGTCCCCATCATGGAGAATACTCATAGACTTCAGCAAGACTTTCTCATGTTAGAGATTTGCAGGGTAGGACCTTTATAGGTAAGCAATTCTCAGAAGTCAGGATGATAACTGTGGGGGAAGGAAATAAAAATAATCCTTCATCAGTCTCTTAAACTAAGTATTTCAGTGAGTCAGCACTAGGGTGAAAATAACTGTATTCAGTAAACTTTAGAAAGACAGGATTTTTTTATTATTACTTCATTGTGGATGTATGTGGAGGGAGGAAGAGCTATAATTAAAGTCTTTGGAACCTCCTGTTTTATTTTAATATTTCTAAAGGTTAAATTACACGAAAAAAGAGCTTTTCCACTGCTAGGCGGCACATGTCAATGGATGGCTGTTTAGAGGCATATGTAAAATGAATTGCTGGGGTGAGTGGACAGTTTTGTCTACATTACCACTTACTATGGTTGTGGATTTATTTATGTTTGGTGAGATTTGCTGGCAATATCTGTACAGTGACCAAGGACTGAATGGAATTGCAGACTCAATCCTTCAAGATGCTGATCTCCTTCAAGTAGTAAACACCTTGCAGGATCTAGCACTAAAGTATTCTTCTAGCTCCTAAAGATGGTTTCCCACTCCTGGTCATATCTGAGGCGTTTTGATGGGGAACACTGTAGATCTAGCACCTTTCAGTGAACTCAGTTGTACAAAAAAATGACAAAATAACACCTACTCAGTAGCATGTTCCATCTTGTTCGTATGATATAAACAGTCAGACTAAGTTTGTACAAGCTCTGGGCAAGTTTTGAGTAACACAGTCAAATCAGTGGTTACAGAAACAGTACAACTTCACTTGTACAGCATCTTTCATAATAACTGAACCTGAGAACACGGTTCATACAATTGTGTAGTTTAAAAATGAATAATAGCAGAAGGAGGGAGAAATGCATGGTCTAGGCAAAGGTTTAGAATACAATTTCAGCTGGGATTTGAAAGGAAAGGGATAGTTGATGACACAGCATTCAGTGCTGTTTACAAGGAACCTGAGGTCAGAAGCTGATTTGCATTTTCAGCCTCTGGCTGGTTAGTTAGTATACCCAGGATTTTTAAGTGCCAGTCAGCAGTGTGCCCAGGAAGTCATTAAGCTTTACTTCTCTGGATTGGATTTTAAAATTGTCCTTGCCTGCCTGGCAATAATATATTTTTCCTAATTGCTAGCTCTAGCATTGAGATGTCTCAGGGTCAATAGCTTTGCCCAGATAGGCAAATTAAAAGACAAAAAGCCATGTCTATGCTACAAAGTTTGGTCAATTGAAGTTACTTCAGTGTACAGCCAATGACCTCTGTATATTGCTTGGGTTCATGCATACGTGGGTGCGTGCTTTGGTGCTGCATGTACTCACCACAAGTGCTTGCATCCATGTAAAATATGGTGCACCACGGGTAGGTATCTGAGTTTGTCCTGTGCTGCCATCTGATACAATGCCTTGTGGGACATTTTTGCCATGCTTTGTGAAATACCAATGATTCACCCAGGGATTTCTGGGAGCTGGGGTCAAATTACTACCATGCCACTTTCTCCATTCCATAATGTTTTCCACAGCTCACAACTTTCATGTTGGTTGCAAAACTCCCACAGTCCTGCATGCTGCTTTTCAGTCTCTGTCATCTCTTTGGCAGAAGCATGGACTCTGAACATCTCAGCACAGTTCTCATGAACGTTGCTAATACAGAATGCACAATTCTCTGGTATTTGCAGAGCTCTACCTGAGCAAGTACTATTATAACTGGGATTGTAAAGAGGAAGACATGGAGATGTTCAAGTGCAGAAATGGGCTGATGATGGGAAAAAATGCCAGGTTGTTGCTGGTGTTCAGGGAGCAGCTCCACACAGTGGATTTCTGCTTCTGGTCTCAAAAAATGAGCACTGATTGGTGTAATTGCAGCATAATGTACATTTGGAATGACGAATAGTGACTGCAGAACTTTTGGATGCAAAAGATCACATTTCTGGATCTGTGTGCTAAGCTCACCCAGACCTCCAGCATAGGGACATGAAAATGACAGCTGCATTGTCAGTGAGAAGCAAGTGGCAACCATGCGAAGCTTGCAACACCGGACTGCTATCTGTAGTGGGCAATCAGCTTAGAGTTGGAAAATCCACAATGGGGGCCATTGTCATCCTTGTGCGTAAGGCCGTTAAGCGTCTCCTGCTACATAGGACTGTGACCCTGGGTAATGTAAAGGACGTATGGATGGATTTACAACACTGGGGTTCCTGAATTGCTGTGGGTTGGTAGATGCACCCATACCACTATGCTGGCGCCAGTCCACTTTGCCACCGAGTACATCAGCAGAAAGGGATACTTTTCCATGGTTAAGCAGGGACATTCTTTCCCGACCACCGGATTACCATTGGTGATACTGAAATAGAAACAGCTACTCTGAGGGGCCCAGCCTACCCCTTGCTCCCATGGCTCATGAAGGTTTACAGTGGCCACCTGCCCAGCACCAAAGAAAGTTTCAACTACTGGCTCAGCAGGTATAGAATGACAGTTGAATGTACTTTTGATACATTGAAGAGATGCCAGTGCTGTTTACTCAGTAGACTGGAACTCAGCAAGGCAAACATGCCCCTGGTTATAGATGCATATTGTGTACTGCATAATATCTGTGAGGTGAAGGGGGAAAAGCTACTGCCACAGTGAAGGGGTGAAGTGGTCAGGCTGTCTGCTGAATTTCAACAGCCAAAACCCAAGGCTATTAGAAGAACCAACTGTGGAGCTGTGTGGGTGAGGGAGGCCTTAAAAGAACCTTTAATAGTCAGCCACAGTAATGTTGTCTGATGCTTTTATGAAATGTGTATGGGGCTGAGTCAAAGAAGGGGACAGACCGCAGCAAGGCAGAGATGGCTGTCCACAGGAGGGCCTAGGGAGCACCGACCATGGAGTTCTCCAATGATTGGAAAGGCTGCTGAATCCTGGATCTCTGGGGATGTAGGTCAGTAATGCTCTGCAGCATCTGCGTTTATTGCCTGAGCAAACCCATTATGCCCTGGTGCTCTTCCACAACCCCCCCTCCACAGAACACAAATTCTCCAAGCTGAAACTACTTTCCCCCTAGATTTGGGATTCAAAGTCTCTGGCTAATTGTGCTGCTTCTTTTATCATTACTCTTCCTCCCCGCTCCACATCGGAAGCAATAGTGATGCCAGTGCCTTCCAATAGCTCTGCTCTGGCCTTTGAACATTCTTTAGGGTATCCTCCAGATCTGATTGTTGTATGTGGACTTGTTGTGACTGGACAGGGCATGCAACTTCAGAGGTGAGCCAAAATATCTTTTGAGGTCAGTATGACGTAACATGATGATGTGCCATGACAGATTGTGCTATAATCCAACAATGCCATGTTGTCATGGTAAATGTCATGATGCACAAATATGTCGGAGGACAAACTTTAAAAGGTGGCATCCCAAAATCCCCATTTGGCTCTAAAGCAGTTTCAAATTCACCCCTCCCTCTCTCATAAAGCAAGAGAGGCTACTTTAATTTTTAACTGCTGCAGGCCTTTAGTTACTATGTACCCCATGTGCAAAAACCCATGTATTCGTTATGCTTAAAAAATATAGTACATCGTTAGCCCTCTGAAATGCTTGCTTTATTTCTTTACAGAACCAATATCATAGTGCACTACAAACAAATTCCAAGTAATTTTGCTACAATGCCTAATTCTTTCAAAACCTCTACTGGTGCTTAACTCTCCCGTGACATCTGTGAACAAGATGGGGCCTCTTCCAATCTTACAATCAAACACACAATTTGACCTGCTTCTAGGCAAACTCCAAAAGTGCTTAGTCACTTATTTACAGGCCATGTACAGGCCTGGCCAAGGTCAGCTCCCAAGTCTGTCATTTATTCTGCTCTGCTGTTGACATGCTGGGGATAAACTGTTGACATGGATTGGAGATTGGCTGCTGCACTTCTAAACCTCCTGCCTTTCAGAGATAAATGCATTATAAAACGGAAATGACTTTGTTAGCAGAACATAACGTGATACTTAACTCACAAACTTTAGGAACGTATAACAAAGGTTAAAACTCCATCCAAGCATTACCTGACTTGCTAGAGAAAGTATAACGGTGTAAAAAATGTAGGTGAACTTGCATAAAATGGTCCAGGTTGTGTGCAACATCATGAACTTGCAACTCAAACAGCATGGTAAACAAGTGAATCCAACAGCGAAAACTTTGAAAGGTAGCATTTCTCAACCATTCAATGCAACATCAAATCCTCCCGTCAATTCCTGCAAAGCTACCTTAAGCACAAGTCTCCCTATCATTCACTTAATTGAGTACAGTATTTAGGCAGGATTTTTGCATGTAATATCTGTAACTGTTTTCAAATTAGTAAAAAAAGACCCTAATTTCTCATTATTCAAAATAAACCTTAAAAGCAACATTTTCAAAAAATTTCCAAGTACATATTTACAAGATGGACAATATGTATTAAGGGACTTGATCTGATGGTATAAATAGTAGAATAGTGAATCTCTCAAATGGCTATCGATAAACACTTAAGTGACAACAGTGTTTGTGACTCTTCTGTGTTCTTTTTGGGTACGTCTACACTGCAATTAGACACCCGCAGCTGGACCGTGCCAGCTGACTCAGGCTCACAGGGCTTAGGCTAAGGGGCTGTGTAGACATTCAGGCTCGGGATGGAGCCTGACCTTGGGGACCCTCCCATTTTGCAGGTTCCTAGAGCCCAGGCTCCAGTCTATGCTGCAATTAAACAGTCTCTTAGTCCAAGTCAGCTGGCATGGGCCAGCCACAGGTTTATAATTGGAATGCAGACATACCCTCTATGACTATCCTAGCAAATGTCTAAAGGAGAGCAGGAGGAAGGTTTGTGTAAACAGCACATTTTGAACTCATGTGAGTATCTGCACTGTAAATTAGGGCCTAATCCTGCAATGATAGGCCCCTACATCTATGGAGCTCCATTTGGAAATACTGTGCCTGGATTTGGATCTGATATGAAAGATAGGGTTACCATATAGAAAGTGTGAAAAATCAGGACAGAAGGTGGGGGGTAATAGGCGCCTATCTAAAAAAAAAGCCCCGAATATCAGGACTGTCCCTATAAAATCTGGACATCTGGTCATCCCCTAATGAAAGATGGCACTGTGAGTAGTACATTTCTCTACAACACCACGCTGGGACATCAGTTCATTGTCTCAGAGGAAAAAATGGAACGTCTTGAATCACCAACACTGCTTCCTGAAGGCACTTTGTTTTCCTAAGTATCCCTTTACTAACCAGGACTGACTGTACTTAGTTTATATTTGACAAGATCATATTCCAATGAGATATGGCTGCTGGGGTAGGACAGGCTTAATTTTTCCTGGCCGAATAACTTACACATGCTGTAATCTTCATGAGTGCCACTGATTTTTAAAGGCTCACTTAGCCTGTGACCTGCTCCCCCACAGGCAGACACCTTGATATGGGACAATTGACAGGATAAATAAAGTTTTAGGCTTTGCAAATATAATAGCAATCCTTTAAAAAATATTTATTTTCATTTGGGCTTCTTGTGGGCACAGTGCAGTTATTAGAACCTCTGGTCATTTATTCCTTTTAAAATTTCCTGAAGAGTAACTCTAGATCATATTTTGTAAAATCTGAATAAAAACATCAAAAAGTTTTAACCAATATTAACTAAAGCAGCATAATAGTATTCTGTTCTAAAAATGGTTTTGTATCAAACAGAAGAGCTAATGCATGCTCTCCACGATGTGCTGATTCTGCAGGACTGACACTAGTGAAAAGAAGTAAAGTCACTAAAATAAGCAGATATGACTGAATACATGAAGATATGCGGCATAAACAGCTGTTTTTACAGTCAGTTGTCACAGTAGAATGACACACTGATTTTTGTAACATTTCTTTGAATACCTTCCAGCTTGTCCACATCTTTCTAGTATTGAGGTGCCCCCAAATAACCTTAGTATTCTGGGTGCAGTGTCACCAGTCACGTGGAGAAGGGACTAATACCTTCCTTCTCCATGACGTGCTGCCTTTGCGTGTACAGCCTAAAATAGCATTAGCTATTTTGCTGCCATATCACATTTCAAGTGCATGGGTCTGATTCTGCTCCCAAGAGAGTTTGGCAAATGACTTCAATGAGCATATGAT
Source organism: Mauremys mutica (assembly GCF_020497125.1). Taxonomy (NCBI): domain Eukaryota; kingdom Metazoa; phylum Chordata; order Testudines; family Geoemydidae; genus Mauremys; species Mauremys mutica. The sequence continues at coordinate 58,520,208 of NC_059073.1, read as the reverse complement.
CACATCTCATATCTAATATGCTGACTCCTGTCACTCCTATGTTTCTTTGATATTATTACTGATGGTCAAGTTTCTTTTTTTCATTTTAAACATTTAGGTTGATGATTTCAGCCCTATGCGTTAGCTTGGCTTTGTCTCAGACACAGTCAAATTGTGAATCCCTTACTTGCACTGGTGAGCAGTTACTCACATGAGAGTGGTATCACTGATTTCTGTCCACCAGTAATTATTTCCAGTCCATATTTGTAACTTCAACCAACTACTTTGTTTTTCTCTGTCATCACTTGCCCTTGCATCACCTCATTTTACTATCACCGGATGATTTAAATATATTGTGTGCTTCTTCTACATTTAATTAATGGAAATACTACCACTACTTCCTATGTTATCTCATTAGATGCCTCCTCCCTGAGCTCTCTCAGGACCGAAAAAAAAAAAAAAGGTAATGGTAAAATGACACATAGTTTTCAGTCCACGTGCCAATACTCATATCTACACCAATTGGAATGTTTTTTAAAAAAAGAGAATTACAAAATTAGCAGGCAAGGGAATGCAGCAACTGTAATGTCTTGTTTTAGCAAAGCATGGTTTCACAGTAGTCTCTTGTGAAGTCATATTTGAAAATTTCAATAGAGTTGGTCTGGTTCTTGAAAAAGCCAAGCTGTTTATTGCTCATGGTTCTGTTAACCTAGAGAAGTCCCCCCCATCCCCTTAACATGTGTTGCATAACTGCAACAAAGAATCCTGTGGCACCTTATAGACTAACAGATGTTTTGCAGCATGAGCTTTCGTGGGTGAATACCCACTTCTTCAGATGCAAGTATCAGAGGCTACCCCTCTGATACTTGCATAACTGCGTTAAAGATCTAATTGAACTTGGGCACTCCCAGACTGCTGTGAAGGGATTCACACACTGAATCCCCATGTTCTTTAAGCCTCTGGAGTGTGAACAAAATCCAGGCACACTCGAAGTGCAAATTCTTTGTCTAGCACTCTCCCCCGCGAGCTGAGACCCCATGCTCTTGACCTAATCTCATGAGAAACACACACAACTCAATACAAAAATTATAACCCTTACACACATTTCCCTGCCTTAGTTTCCTCAGCACTCTAGAACATCCTCTGGGGTGTCCAGGATCCTTTTGCTGAAGCTCATGTCTTGACTTCTGAACCATGGAGCCTCTCTCCCTAGGTCAGCTTGTGTTTTCTGAGTTTCATTGGTTCTGCAGCGAAATCTAGTCCTCCTGTTCGAAAGCATGCCTACCTCTTCACATCTCCTGCCCAAACCTCCAATGTCTCTCTCCAAAGCCTTCCCCTTAAGAGTCCTTTTAAAAACTCTTGCTTTGTCCCTTTGTTCTGTTGGATCTTCCACTTGTTCCACTTCCTCCTCCCTGCAGAAAAGTTGGAGGAAGTACCTTTTTTCAGCCTCATCAGCCAACCTGTCATTCAGGTGTTTCATAGTAACAACTTCATAATATGGACCAGAATTCATAATTTGTACAGACAGATTCCCCAAACTGTCACATACTCTATCAGAGATTTCTATGTGTGCCCCCTATTCCATCATGATGTTGAGCTAATGGATTTGCATAGCTGTCCTGGCTCCACTGCCTGTTGGGCCACAGGTCACCACAAAGGAGGGAGAAGAATTTGCCTCACTGCATCTGAATGAATGTACAAAATTTCTAATGATAAGAAAAGTAACAAGTTTTCCCTCCTGCACATATTTGGACTTGGGGGGCAGGGGGAGGGGAGAGGGGCTGTTTAGTTAACATGCCCTAAATGAAACCTGGACTTTCGGATTGCTACCGGCAATTAATATTTACTACGCCAAAGCCGAGATTGAGTAAATTAAACAGAGTAGTTCTATACAAAATAAGAGCAGCAGCTGAGCCCTCAGAATCTCTACAAGGCCATGTAGGCTCCATAGCAGTCTGACCAATTTAGAGGAAAGATCAACATGAACAAGAAGCGCCGAAGAAAATAAAAATCTCCACCACAATGAGATCTAGAACTGTATGCAGGGAGTTGAGATCTGTAAATAGACAAACCAATCCTTCCATCCATCTAAATAACACAGCCAACAGAAATTACTGCAACCTTAGTAATCCTCCAGGTATATAGACTGACCAGCCTTAGGTCAAAACTACAACCGTGTGTGTAAGAAATTTTAAACAAGAACAAAATACGCGAAGTGGGGGTGGGAGAGAAACGATATCTTTCACTGGTGTGGGGTGCTCTCGTCTCTCAGCCCATCTCTCACTGCATCATTGTGCTTCTAGCGCTGCAAGGGGCACAATCATCCTGTTTATGACTAGTGGATTTCTGAGTTGATGGCTGGGTAGAATTGTTCAAGAGGAAAGCCTGATAAGTTCTGACTTCTAACCTGGGGAAGCATTCAAGTTGAGAAGCATCAAAACAATCCCCTCCACCCCCATTGAGGTTTACTGTACCCAGAAGATAAGGGATACTCCTCTCATGGACTATAGGAAGATTGGAGAGAGGATGTTTAACAAAACTGTAATAGTAAAGACTTCCCCAACCCCAGGCTTCAAAACAGCTTCCTTAAAGACAGATGACAACCCACTCCCCAAAAGGGAAAATGCTGATAATCTGAAGCAACAAAACAGATCCAGGACGCTGATCTAACTCATAGGTTGTAGCTCAGAGCACTCCTTATGCCTTTAGAACTTCAGTGAGCAATATTAGCTTGAAATTCAAAACAAAGAAGATGCAGTGTTGTTCCCTCAAGATTCTGCTGTGTCACTATGGAGGTACACAACATAGTTCAGATATGAGTGCTGTTATCTGCTAAATACGCACTGGTTTGGACTCATTATGCAAGATGCTGAGCTCAGTTACATCAGTTTTCCATAAGGGTAACTTCAATAACAACTCCTTGACTTCAATAATAACTTCTGATTCTCACTAGTGTAAGATCAGAATCAGGCTCACAATCACACAGTCATCTCCGACTACGGTATAACAAAATTCATACCCCGTTTGCATTAAAGGATGCATTGCTTCTCCCCAAGTCATGTGATTATGTGAGACTCTCAGTTTTCATTTTCCAAAAAGTAAATTTCTGACCCTCGCAGAACCACCGCCCCCTAGACCAGAGGTAGGCGAACTATGGCCTGGGGCCACATCTGGCCTGCCAGATATTTTAATCCAGCCTTCAAGTTCCCGCTGGGGAGTGGGGTCGGGGGCTTGTCCCACTCTGTGTATGTCCCCCCCTCCGGCTCCCACGCGTAGGGTCAGCCAAGGGGCTCTGAATGCTGCCCCTGCAGCTCCCATTGGTTGGGAACCGCAGCCAATGGGAACTGCAGGGGCAGTGCCTGCGGACAGGGCAGCACGCAGAGCTGCCTGGCCGCAACTCCACGTAGTAGCCGGAGGGGGGACATGCCATTGCTTCTGCGAACTGCTTGAGGTAAGTGCCACCCTGAGCCTACACCCCTGACCCTGTCCTGCACCCCAATCCCCTGCCCCAGCCCTGATCCTCCTCCCACCCTCGGTCTCAGCCCGGAGCACCCTCCTGCACCCCAACCCCTCATCCCCACCCTGGAATCCTCACCCTCCCCCACACCCCAACCCCAAATTTTGTGAATATTCATGGCCCGCCATACAATTTCCACACCCAGATGTGGCCCTTGGGCCAAAAAGTTTGCCCACCCTGCCCTAGACCCCTAGTCATACCCTGTTGCTGTCTGCAGTGCTAGAAATCAGATTATGCATGGTTCTAGCATGAGTAGGCTAAGAGGCAGGGCTTCTTCTTCACCACACTATTTATCTTTGCAGTCACACTTGTGGTACTGTATTCCCAATATGCAAATACTAAGGTAACTAATTACAGAAAAGGTAAATGTCAGGACTTTAATGGTATTTCAATATTCACGATTCAGACTGACATCTCACTTTTACAATATTCTAGTTTGTTTTACTGCTTTACTCCCTTTTCATTCTCCCTCTAAACTACAGTATAACAGATGGAACATTTTGACACCTGCTGGTGTCTGTGTAAAATGAGTGTAATATTTAAATATGAAAATAGGTACATCAACTGGAATGTAAGAGGCATCATGCTAGGGGGCAAGCTAAAATTGTTTCATTTCATAATTGTAAATTGCACCTCACATTGTACCAGTATATACTGAGTAGGAGGCAAGAGTTTGAGGACTCAAAATTTAAGAGCCTGATCTAAAGACTCACATAGATTTCACTGGGCTTAGGCCTCAGAAGAATCAGACAGGATCTGGCTAAAAGAGAAAAGACACAATAATCAGTTGTTTAAGGAGAAATGTCTGCATTTCAAATGGGAGACTTTAGCCTTCACTCTGTTTCTCTTTCTTAAAGAAGACTGTTGATATCCCATGTGCAGTCATGTCTGCCTTGCTGACAGACTGCTTGCTTATCAGACATACAGTTCTAGCCAAGAAGAGGGTAAAATTACATTTTCCCACAATATATTTTTTTCCCCAAGACAATTCAATGCAATGAAAGGCTGTGTCTTAACTAGAGTCATGGAGATTGAGAATATCTCATGCTTCATTATCTTTCAGTAATACCTAATGGGATTCTATGGAGATGCTGTAAACCTAATACTGTAGGCTTGGGCAACTGAGAAATTGCTATAACGGAGACAACAATGGTGAGTTTGTTTTCTTTTAAACATGCATAAACCCAGTATTATTTTGAATAATGGCTCTTGGAGAGGGATATATAAATATTATTATGGGCGTGCCTTGTTTATTATTGTTAATGATATATGGAAATAAGAAATAGTGCTCTATCAGTCATAGCTATGCTATACTGGAAACATTTAAACATAACACTGCAGCGTACTGTGAGGTTCAGAACTGGGTAATACCAGACAGAAGTGATCTATTTGAGCAAAACATTCAGAACTTTCAGCCTGAAACTGGATATGTTAAGATTAATGCACCTTTGAGGAGATTCACAGGTGCACAATTTCAACACGATACTCTCTGGAAATCCTATGCTGTATTGCGGCTGATATGGGATACTTAAAATTTGGTCAAAATCTTTGAATATTTCAGTCCCTCAAAACAAAGCTTTTTAAGAAAAGGAGCAGAAATTAAAATATACATTTCACGTGTCTGGAAATGTTTATAATGGATTAGGAAACTTAAAATCAAGATTCATAAAGCCTGCTCTTTCAATCTCTAACTACACAGGATGTAAATGTTCCCACACAAGAGACTGACTCAGCAAAAACTTTCTAAAAACTATTACGTGATCTACCTGCCTATGAATTTTCCTCTTCTGTTCTCTTGCTGGCCATAATCCTGCCTGCAGAATTGAGCATGAATGACATAGCCTTGCATCACAAATGTCACCAGGACCAGGAGAGGAATCCTTCCACCCAGATCGTAGATGGGCAGTAAACTGCTCTACTGTTGCACTGTCTCAATGACTGAAGTAGCCAACATATTCTGGCAAACACACCTTTGTGGGAAGTTTGACAGAAGGATATGTATAGCTGCAGATCCCCTGAAGAACTGAGTGCTAAGATGTACAAGTGGCATGCACCCCCTGCAGACTCAATACTGTCCTTTCTTCTCTGGTACAGTAAGGTGAAACAGTTCTTTTGCAGAGGGTCTCTACATCTGCGGAGGAGGGAGGTCAAGATTTGTCCCACATAATTGGAACAAAACAGTTGTAAAATGGAAATTCTTCTTGATGAGAAACGGATCCTCTTACACCCCCTTTACACCAAAATCAAGCCATGTTAAATAACATTACTTTTGATCTCCAGGTATGCAATGAAAAGGAACATCTCAGGCAGATAGAAGTCTTGTCCAGGGGGCCAGGATTCACACTGACACAGTTTAGCATTTAATGTCTGGCTATTAGGGCCCCTTCGGTCTCCCAATCTTGGGAGCTTCTAGCACATCTCTTTCTGCAGGCTTCCATACTCCTTATTATCCTCCTCTAACCTATTTAATTTTGACAAGGTCCCTGTTTCCAAGTTCTTACCTTACTCACTCATGGAGAGGTATTAACTGGGCCTATTCAAAAATATTACTATTATGATTATTGGATGTGTCCAAACAACTGGAGTAGATCAAAGCCTACTAAAAATATATATATATATATATATATATATATTTTCAAAGCAATGCAGTCCTTTCAAGAAATTTGGTTCTGTGACTTTATTCTCAACCCATGATGTGTGAGTGTATTCAAAATTTAGATTAATTTTTCTCTGTCCATACGCCTTTCGACACTTGTTTGCTTTACATATACCAGTATATAATCCAAAATGAACAATTATAGAAGAAACTTAAGATAATCAAATTTAAATCATTATTATTTGACCTTTCATTGCTTTTGAAGTCTGTAAGCTAATAAATATTTACATAACAGTTACATTAATGTCACTTTGTACTCTAAAGAGACAAAACTGCCTACCTAAATTGTTCATGTGAAAGACTGCACTGTGTTTAAGCCAGTGATTCTCCTAGATCAGTGGTCACAAACCCATTGATTGCGATCAACTGGTCGATCATGGGAACTCTCCCAGTCGATCATGCTCTCGGGTGGTGTAGTGGGGCTGCCACTAAGGCCGACTTCCTGCCTGCCACAAACCCCTTGCCACTTCCAGAAGCAGCCAGCACACCCCTGTGGCCAGGGGGTGGGGAGGGGTCTCCGCGTGCTGCTCCTGCCTGCAAGCACCGCCCCTGCAGCTCCCATTGGCCGGGAATGGGGAACTGTGGACAACAGGAGCTTTGGGAGGTGCCTGCAGAGAAGGGCAGCGTGCAGAGCCACATGCCTCCCACCCCCTCTCAGGGGCTGCAGAGGTGTGTTGGTCCCTTACAGGAGTGGCGTAGGGCCAGGGTAGGCAGGGAGCCTGCCTCAGCCTCGCTGCACCGCCGCCCGGGAGCCGCCCGCAGTAAGTGCCACCTGCGGGAGGCCACAGCTCAACCCCTAGCCCTGAGCCCCCTCCCAGAGCCAGCACCCCATACCCCCCTCCTGCACCCCAACCCCCTGCCCCAGCCCTGACCCCCTCCCAAAGCCAGCACACCACACTCCCTCCTGCACCACAACGATCTGCCCTAGCCCGGAGGCTCCTCCTGTACCCAAACATCCTCCCAGAGCTTGCACCCCTCACCCACTCCTGCACCAAGCCCCAGCCCCAGCCCTGACCCCCCTCCCAGAGCCAGCACCCAGCACTCCCTCCTGCACACCAACCCTCTGCCCCAGGCTCAGCCCCAGGCCTAGCTTTAGGCTGATTCCCCAGAATCAGGCCCCGCACTGGCGCCTTTTTAATTTTTACTCACCCAGCGGCGCTCTGGGTCTTCGGCAGCATTTCGGTGACGGGCTCTTCACTCGCTCCTGGTCTTCGGTGGCATTTCGGCTGCGGGTCCTTGAGTGCCGCTGAAGACCTGGAGCGAGTGAAGGACCTGCTGCCAAAGTGCCGCCAAAGACCCGGAGCACCGCCGGGTGAGTACGAATTGGGCCCCGCACTTGCTAAAGCTGGCCCTGCTCAGCCCAGAGCCTCCTCCCACACTGTGAACCCTTTGGCCTCAGCCCAGAGCCCGCACCCCGTCCCGAACCCCAACCCGCAGCCCAGTGAAAGTGAGCGAGGGTGGGGAAGAGTAAGCGACGGGGAGAGGCTTTGGGGAAGTGGCGGGGTAGATCCTGGGTTGCCCTTAAATTCAAAAAGTGATCTTAGGCGTAAAAAGGTTGGAGACCGTGGGTGCCCTGGCGCCTGCCGGGGCATTTATGTGCACCCACCTAGTACCCAGCAGGAGAGAGAAGCCGCTGCCCCGCATCTGCTGGGGACAGAGAACTCTGGTGCCTGGAGCTGGCCCTGTATGTGAGTATTCTTCCTGCACTGATACTGCTGTTGTCTTGTGCGTTGCAATTTATTATTTTTTTAAATATTTTGCCCCAAAATGAGTGGCTCAAATAAAAGACAACGTCCATATTATTTCAATGCAGAGTGGGAAGAATCCTATTGTTTTATTGAAAATAAAGGGAAATGTGTTTGCTTATTGTGCGGGGGTGTTGTTGCAGTGCTGAAAAAACATAATGTCGAATGCTATTTCCAAACTAATCACGGCTCTTTTGACATTAGCCATCCACTTAAATCTGATTTGAGGAAGAAGAAAATTAATCAACTCAAATCAAACCTATCTGCCCAGCAATCTGTTTTCACTAGACAAGTGGTAAAGTCTAACAGTGCTACTATTGCTTCCTTTAAAATTGCTCATCTGCTCGCAAAGAAGAAAAAATCCTTTCAAGATGGTGAATTCTTGAAGGAAGCATTTTTGACTGGTGCTGATTGCCTGTTTCATGGATTTCCTATCAAGGGTGAGATTTTGTCAGCAATACAAGACTTGCAGTTATCAGACAACACAGTTACGAGGAGGATACATGCAATTTCAAGCAACATGCAAACTCAGCTAAAGGATGACTTGGAAATATGTGACTGGTTTTCACTGCAATTCGATGAGTCAACAGATATATCGGATACAGCACAGTTGGCAGTTATGGTGAGGATGGTATTTAGTGACTTCACCGTAAAAGAAGAGTTACTAAAAGTATTGCCTATGAAAGGCGAACAAAGGTTGAGAACATCTATAATTTATTCAAATCATATGCAACATCAATGAGTATGCCACTACACAAGCTGTCTGCAATCACCACTGATGGGGCACCAGCAATGATGGGCAGCGCCAATGGATTCATTGCACTCTGTAAGAAGAATGAATCCTTTCCGAACTTTGTCTTACATTGCATTATCCACCAAGAAGCTTTGTGCATCAAAGTTCTTTCTTTTCAACACAACATGAATGTCATTATTAAAATAATTAACTTTATTCGAGCGAAACCTTTGCAACACCGACTGTTTAAGGCTCTGTTGGAAGATGTTGATGATAAACAATCTGATCTTATTTTGCACACAGAAGTACGATGGCTGAGCAAAGGTAAAGTTCTTGCATGTTTTTTAAGCCTAACTGAAGAGATCAAAGAATTTCTGAAGTCCACAAATCAGAACTTTGAGCAACTAGAAGACTCCAGCTGGTTAATGGACTTGGCTTTTCTTGCCGACATCACTGATAAATTGAACATTTTAAATCTTGAGCTCCAGGGAAAAGACAAACATGTGGCTCAAATGATAGGTTCTGTAAAATCATTCAAAGCAAAACTGATCTTGTGGATGTCACATATGAAGACGAAGTCTCTCGTACATTTCCCAAGTATGAAGAAAATGGTATGTGACAGTGATTTTAACCCATCACCATTTGTTATCCACATTCAAACACTTCTGGAACAATTTGAAAAGAGATTTCAAAAGTTCACCATCATTGAGCCTGTAGTTGCCTTTCTTATGAATCCTTTTACTTGCCAAATAGAGGTAACAGAAATTTTCATCAATTGCGAGTCTCATTCATGTAAGAACAGAAGACGTGGAACTGAAGATTTTGGACCTTCAAAATGATATTGTTCTAAAATCCTGCACAACAGATGAAAACTTTTGGAATCTGGTTGACTGAAAAAAAGTTTCCTGCCTTAAAAAATGTAGCATACAAAATAAAATCTTATTTTGGTTCCACTTATCTATGCGAAGTTCTGTTTTTTACAATGATCATCATAAAATCAAAATACAGATCTTGACTTACAGATGCCCATCTTGATGATTGCTTACGAACGGGAATATCATCCTCTCAACTCTCCCAACTACGAAAAATTGGCTGAAGAAATGCAGTGCCAAAAATCACACTGACTTTATTAGAAAAACCACGTGAATTAATGATACCTATTTTCCATTAAGTGTTGATGAGCACGTATGATTAACTTGTGTTTAACTTTTTTTCATATTTGTTTGTTTATTGAAATCCAGATACAAGTAACAAAACAAAGAATATTTTTCATTAACCATAACGGGCTATCTATGTTAAAGTAAGAATAATAAATATATTTGGACCAGCAGTTCAACAATGTTTTACTTCTTTAAAATAAGTAAGATGAAAACTGTTTATGATATTTATTTTGTAAAAACTCCTTAATTTTTCTTACAGGTAGATAAAAAAGAACAAATTCACGGTAAGATGAATTTCATAGTAAGATGAAAGAGTAATTGCCAAATAATTTAATTAATACCTTTTACATGTAAAATTACCCTTTTAATCTTATGGATTCATATATTATGTAATATTAAATATGATGTTTTTTGTATTATTTAATGTACAAATACAAAATAAGCCTTGAAAAATTGTTGGCGCCCGCCACACTCTTCTGAAAACATGAATGTGCTACTGGCCACAAAAAGGTTGGGGACCACTGTCCTAGATACATGCCTTTACTGAAACATTTGAAATCACTGGGAGCACTTCCAGGATGTGACGTTATACCGATCTTAGGAAAATACACACACAAGTAGGGTAGAAATAGCGCATCCTGTATTTATATTATATATAAACGTAAACTAGAAAGGTTTTGTCAAAACAAAGAAACTGCTCATTATAATCATGAGGATGCATTGTAGTTTGAGATGTAATAATGAATTTCTTTGTTTTGGCTCAGTCTGAAAAAAAAAAGTTCCAAGATTATGAGAATAAAGCATGCTGAGACCAAAAAAATAAACTCATTTTAAAATAAAACTTCAGAAGATCATGAAATGTGTGGTCTCCCATGTATTGTCTCCGCATGTAGCTCCCAGAAATTGTTCTGAGCTTATGCTCTGGAAATGAGTATAGTTGCAAGTACTGGAAGGCACATGCAGCTATGGAGCCAGGATGCTAAGCTGCCTTATTTCCAGTGGTTGGTGACTTTTGGTAAGGAAAGAGGGAATAGGTTGATGGTAAGAAAAAGTCACAGGGTGAGGGCGCTGGGAGATTGTGGGAAGGCACTGGAGGACTAGTGGCCTTCAACTACAGGGTTACAACACACTACAGATAGCTTGAGTGGAAAGCTCACTTGAGGTCTGCCTTACTCCCTGAACCATGTTAGCTAACTCATGTGATTTCAACCATATCCCATAAATGAGGGAGGAGGGTTTTTTGTCTTGAAAGCAGGACAAGTTAGTAGGAAAATTGAGCTATAACCTGGAGTGAAGACAAGCCCTAGAACAGAGGTCCCCACCCTGTGGGGCATGGAGGAACATTCAGGGCGGGGGGGGGGGGGACACGGCTGAGGCCTGGCCCCACACCCACCGTGGCCCCAGCCTCGACCTCTTTACCACTGTCTGTGTCCCAGCCTCCCAGAGCCACGGCCCTGCTCCCAGCTCTGCTGGGGGAGTGGGAGGGGGAAAAGAGAGAGAGAGAGAGGAGCAAGGTGGGGCATGAGGTAAAAAGTTTGGAGACCTCTGCCCTAGAAAGATAATCAAAGAGCTGTAACTCTTGACTAAGGGGGGATATGACAGAGATCTATAAAATCATTAATAGTAAGGAGAAAGTGAATAGGGAAGTGTTATTTACCACTTCACATAACACAAGAACTAGGGGTCACCCAATGAAATTAACAGGCAGCAGGTTTAAAACAAACAAAAGGAAGTTCTTCTTCACACAACACACAGTCAACCTACGGAACCTGCGTCGGGGACGTTCTGAAGGCCAAAAGTATGACTGGATTCACAAAGGATACGTTCATGGAGGATAGGTACATCAATGACTTTTAGCCCAGGTCAGGGACATGATCCTATGCTGCAGGTGTCCCTAAACCTCCAACTGCCAGAAACTGGGATTGGAAGACAGAGAGTGGATCACATGAAATTGCTCTCTTCTGTACATTCCCTCTGAATCATGTGGCACCGGCCGCTGTCAGAGAAGGATACTGGGCTAGATGGATCACTGATCTGTCCGAGTACAGCTGTTCTAATGTTCATATTGGACAGGCAAGAGAGCAGATAATATTCTGAAAATACATATTAACTAGATAAAAAACCGTTACTCACCTTTTCGTAAGTGTTGTTCTTCAAGATGTGCTGCTCATGTTCATTCCATTCTAGGTGTGCGTGCCCACGTGCGCAGTCGTCGGAGATTTTTGCCTTAGCGGTATCCGTAGGATCGGCCGTGGCGCCCCCTTGAGTGCCGCGCTCATGCTAGGGATATAAATAATGCGTAAAAACAATAACCATGTACCCGATTAAAATTCTATCGGTTACACGGTTAAATGTTTAACCGGGGAACTAGGAGTGCAGGGCAGAGGGGGTGCTGCAGCACCTCCATGTTTTACGTGGGGCTCCGCTACTGGCCCCGCACCCGGGGACTCCAGCACACCCGGGGTCCTGGCTGCTGACCCACACCCAGAGTCCCAGCTGCCAGGATCCTGGTGCACCGGGATTCCGGGCACAGGCGGCAGCAGAGCCCCAGGCGCACGGGGTTGGCAGCTGGGATCTTGGGTGCATGGGGCTGGCAGCCAGGACCCCAGCGGAGTTTAATTGTTAACAGAAACCGGTTAAAAACTTTTACATCCCTAGCTCATGTGTCAGTATATCAGGCGCAGCTGCCCCACACCCTCCCAGTTCCTTCCAGCTGGTAACTCCGATAGAGGGCAGGTAATGGAATGGACATGAGCAACACATCTCAAAGAACAGTTATGAAAAGGCAGGTAAGCAGTTTTTCTTCTTTGAGTGCTTGCTCATGTCGATTCCATTCTAGGTGACTCACAAGCAGAGTCCATGGAGGTGGGCTCGGAGTTCATGGTCATGCAGCCCGAAGCACTGCTCTGTCAAAGCCAGCGTCGTCTCGAGTTTGCTGGGTAAGTGCATAATGAGATACGAATGGGTGGACAGATGAACAGGTAGTGGTCCCACAGATTTCATGGATTGGTACCTGGGCCAGGAAGGCTGCTGACAACACTTGTGCCCTAATCGAGTGTGCCGTCACGATTGCCGGCGGAGCGACTTTTGCCAGCTCAAAGCAGTAGCAGATGCAGGCAGTGATCCAGGATGAAATCCTTTGAGCAGACCTTGGGCAACTTTTCATTCTGTCTGCCACTGCAATGAACAACTGCATTGACATTCAGAACGCCTTCGTTCCGTCTATGTAGAAGGCCAGCACCCTTCCAACCTTCAGGGAGTGCAGCCTGCATTTCTCATCTGACATATGAGGCTTTGGAAAGCAGACGAGTAAATATATGTCCTTTCCTGTGTCGTATGAAACTGGGAAACTATCTTAGGCAGAAATGCCCGTTGCAGTCGCAGCTGGACCTTATCCTTTTAGAAGACCATTTAGGGTGGTTCTGAACCACCCTGATCTCGGACACCCTGTGGGCCAATGTTATTGCAACCAGGAACGAAACCTTCCAGGAGAGAAGCAGGAGACAGCAGGAAGCGAAAGGCTCAAAGGGAGGCCCCATGAGCCTCAAGAGCATGAGATTCAGGTCCCAGGGAGGGGGAGGGATAGCTCAGTGGTTTGAGCATTGGCCTGCTAAACCCAGGGTTGTGAGTTCAATCCTTGAGGGGGCCACTTAGGGATCTGGGGCAAAATCAGTACTTGGTCCTGCTAGTGAAGACAGGGGGCTGGACTCAATGACCTTTCAAGGTCCCTTCCAGTTCTAGGAGATTGGTATATCTCCAATTATTACCATTACCTATTACCTGAGATGCAGGTAGAGACGCTCCAGGCCTTTCAAAAACCAGTCCGTCATGTCGTTAGCGAAGAGCGTCCTGACTTGGAATGGAGGGTGGAAAGCCGAGATAGCATCCAGGTGGACCTTGATCAAAGATAGGGACAAGTCTTGGAGTTTGAGGTGCAGCAGGTAATCCAGGATCTCCTGCAGCGAGGCCTCCAAGGCCTGGACATGCCATTCCAAGGCCCAGCCCATGAATGTTTTCTACTTGGCCAGGCAAGTCACTCTGGTGGAAGGGTTTTCCGCTACCAACAAGACCTGCTGAACCCGGGCAGAGCATTCCCGTTCGTCTGCATTGCAGTAGCCATGTTGTCAAGTGCAGTGCTGCCAAGTTTGGGCGTGGCCATGTGGCCCAACAACTGCAGCGGTGGTGAGCGGGTGGTTCTTCACATGGGAGATCAGGTTTGACATGGCCTGAAAACGCACTACCAGAAGGAAGGCCCTGGCTCGCGTGGAGTTGAGAACTAAACCAATGAACTCTATTCACTGGATTGGCCTTAAGGGGGATTTTTTCTCATTTATTAACAGGCCCAGGTTGCAGCAGGTGGAACGCATTAAGGCTCCTCTGCACTTGTTCCCGAGACCTGCCCTTGATAAGCCAGTCGTCAAGATACAGGAAGACCTGGACCCCTTGACATCTCAGTAAAGCAGCCACTGGTGCCATACATTTTGTGAACACTCTTGGGGCCGATGAGAGGCCAAAGGGCAGTGCTGTGAACTGAAAATGGCATCCGCCCACTATGAAACTGAGGAAATGTCAATGACCTTGGAATATGGGAATAAGCATCCTTCAAGTCGAGGGGAGCATACCAGTCTCCCGGATCCAGGGAGGGGATGATGGAGGCCAGGGAGATGATGCAAAATTTCAACTTTCTGAGAGACGTGTTGAGGTGACGCAGGTGCAGAATTGGTTTGAGGCCCCCTTCTGCTTTTGGGATTAGGAAGTAGTGGGAATAGAAGCCCTTTCCTTTCATGTCCCGAGGGACCTCCTCCACACACCCCCAAGCGCAGGAAGCTTTCGACCTCTTGAACGAGGAATTCCTTGTGAGAAGGGCCCCGGAAGAGGTATGGGGAAGGGGAGGGGTAGGACAGAGGGGCAGACGAGAATTGCAGGGTATAGCCCCGAGATACTATGTCCAGCACTCAGTGGTCTGAGGTGACCCGCAACCAGACCGAATGGTAGGGACAAAGATGGTCGAGGAAAGAACAAGGTGGATCCGGGGAGCTGACTGGGGTGTCGCTCTCGAGCACACTTTCAAAATGAGCACTTCTGGCCCCCAGGATGCTTTGCTGGGCTAGGCTGCGTGGGTGAGTGGGAGGAGGAAGGGAGGCAACGTCCAAAGTTTGTGTCTCTATCCCTTCTCCTTGCAGACCCCTGATGAGACTGCGAAGGCCTTGGTGGCAGGGGCGGCCGGAACTTCTTCCTTGCAGACTGCGGCATATGCATACCTAGCGAACAAAGGGTGGCCCGAGTTTCCTTTAACCCGGGCAGCCTCGCATCCATTTGCTCCCAAATGGGAAGTCCTGGACTGATGTCTGCATTTCTTGGGACAGGCCAGCAGTCTGAATCCAGGAGCTGCGCCTCATGGCCACCGCCGATGTGACCACCCTAGCCACCGAGTCTGTCATGTCCCACGCCATTTGGAGAAAGCACCACACTGTCACAGTACCCTCCTCCACCAGGGTGCCGAATTCTTGGGCCAACCCTTGAGGGAGGGACTCCTTGAACTTATAGAGGGAGTCCCCTAAGTTAAAACCGTACCTGCCCAAGAGGCCTGGTGGTTGCAGGCTGGCTATTGAATACATTTTCCTCCCGAAAAGGTCCAGTCTTTTGGACTCTTTATTTTTGGGAGTTGAACTGGTGTGCCCCTACTTGTCCTTCTTGTTGGCCACAGAGACGACCAGCGAGCCCGGAGGTGGGTGGGTATATAGGTACTTGAATGCTTGGGCCAGGATGAAGTACTTACTTTTTGGCCGTTTTGGAGGTGGGAGGGATGGACGATGGGGTTTGCCAGAGGGCCGTAGCTATTTTCATGACTCTGTCATGCACTGGTAGTGCCACACGGGCAGGGGTAGAGGCTGAGAGCACACTGCACAAGGTGTCTGCTTGCTCAGCCATCTCCTCCATCTCTTGCCCAAGTTCTCAGCCACCCGTTAAAGCAGGGCCTGGTGTTCCTTAAAATCGTCCAGCGGGCTGGCCCTTGAGGGTCCCGTGACCGCCTTGTCCGGAGACGAAGATGATGATTGTACAGCTGGGGGAGGCCCCAGGACATTATCTCCCATGGGGAAGGGGTTTTGGGGTGGGCACTATCTCCTCTATCCTGACCTCCGAGCACAATTCATGCGCCGAGCCCGGTGCCATCAACTGTTTCTCCGAGGGGGCGGCAGATAAGCAGTGTGAAGGGGGCATTGGCATCACGGGCATGCCCCATGCACTCCAATAGGGCCACTGGCCATGCTGCCAAGGTGGAGTCTCGCCAAGGGGCTGAACTGCACTTCCATTCTGGAAGAATCTTCTTCTGGTCGCATGGCAGGGCCATCGCAGCCTGTGCTTGCCTGCTGAATGTTGCCGCCAGAGACTGGTGCTTGGAGTGGGAGGACCAGTGCTGATGTCGTGGGGACCGGTGCCTGGGGGACTGGTATCCCAACGGGGAGTCTCCCACGGGGCAGACAACAGAGATCTGCACCGGGAGGATGACCAGTGGGAGGGCAAACGGTGCCTGTAGTAGTGATTGGCACCTCCCCCTAGGTGATCTGTGTTGAGATGGTGGGGACCGTGAACGCGGTGCCAGTGACCAAGGGCAAGCCCCAGAGGATCTGGGCTGTGATGCCAGAGATCTGCGGCATGGAGACAGAGAGCGCTCCCTTGGCTCAGGGGCTCAGCGGCCCTCCATTGTCCTCTGGGGGGTCTTGGTAGCTGGCTTGCCCGTGTAGGGAGCCTTTGCCGCATCCTGTGGCACACGCGCTGCCAACAGCGCAGGCAGAGGCCTCTGCTCTGTTGGCGCGGGGCTGAGGTTGGGAAGGTGTCAATGTCGCCACAAGTTTGGGTCCCCTACTACTCCTGAGAGTCGGTGGTGGATCCTTTAAGGAGCTAAGGGCCCTGACTGGGGAGGCACGTCCACATGGCTCTGGAGTGGCTGGACTGCCTGAACTGGGTCTTTTGCCTGATGCCCCATGGCCTTTCTTGCCCGGTGCCGGGGAGCCGTGCTTCTTAGTTTTCTTTTTGGGTAACGGCGATGGAGAGCGGTGCTGGGGATGCGCTGAGCACCGAGGCTGAGGTACCAGGGGTCGAGTCCGGCCGGGAGGGCTCAGAAGCCAGTTGGAGGGCAGCCACTATGAGGAGAGCCCGCAAACAAATAGCATGCTCTTTCTGAGTCCTGGGTCGAAAGTTTTTACAAATACAAACACTTGCCCTTCACTTGTGATTCCCTCAAGCACTTGAGGCAGCTGCTGTGGGGAGCACTCACAGGCATAGGCCTGTTACAGTCCACGCAGGGCTTAAACCCCGGAGACAGGGGCATGCCCCACCTGGAGTGAAGTCCCCAGTGGGACTCTGACTTCTAACTACACTTAACAACTACTTACCGCTAATATGAACAACTATTTACATGGCCCTAAGGCTTGCAGTCAGAAGAGATGAAACTGCTAGCCCTTGCTATGCAAGCAAAGGTGTTCTGATTAACCACCATGGGCGGTAAGAAGGAACTGAGAGGTCAGCGGCGCCTGATACATCGATGGATGAGCACAGCACTCAAGGGGGGGGGGGCGCAACAGCTGATCCTACAGATACCGCTAAGGCAAAAATCTCTGATAACTGCACACATGGGTGTGCACACCTAGAATGGAATCGACATGAGCAAGCACTTGAAGAATTGAAGTTCTTTTTGGTCTACATGTTTTTGAATCTTTATTTTCATCAATTACTTTTTAAATGACCTTTGAAGGACACCTAACATATGGTAAACATTCCAGTGCTTCTTATTATCCCTTCTCCACCACATGGCCAATGAATATGTGCTGTGAATGGGCAGATCTACAGGTGGGAAACTGGAGTGGAGCAATTTCTGTGATACTTTGAGTCCGGGGACTAACATATTTGGGTAAGGGTCAGGCACAATCTAGCCCTCTGTTTTTTTACTTAGTTCTTAGTCCAGGCAAAGCTGTCATCGACTTTCCAAGATTCAGTAATGATTTCAGGATTTGGCCTGTAATGAACATGGCATAGAAATAACTCTGAAAAATCAGTTGTATTATCTTTTCTAAAGACAGAGTAAGACTTACTCTAACTTCAAACTTAAGGGAGACACGGCATACTCCTATAAACTCTTGACACTGACACTCCAACAGTGAAAGGTTTTTATAGAAAGCGCTATTTGTTACCAAATGATAATACAATAAAAACAAAACCCTCTTGAACAATAAGTGCCCTTCATTGCCTACACACAACTATAGTTTCTGAGTAAGTGATGAAATTAAAAATGGGATGAACTTTTTAATTAAAAAAAACCCCTTTAAAAATATAAAAAGGAAAATATCCCCCAAACAAAACAAAACCAAACTAAACAAAACTTTACCTGGTTGGTAGAAACTTGGCGAAAGTTCTCTGGCAACTGCTCTTGCAATATCACTTTCCTGGCGAGCAGCCTGAGCAGCCTGATCCGCAGCATCAGCTTTAGCTCTTGCATGTGCCGTTCTATACAGAGCAGAAAAGGGTTTATATGCATAGAAGCCATTTTGTTAGTTACATTAATAAACCCGAGAGCAAAGTATTATTGTCTCTGGAAAAGAAATGATGAAGCATAATCAGAGTATTATGCCTGTTGATTGTGAATAACTGCAAAACAGCAAACCTTCATACAAGTTGTTATGACCCATGAAGTCTACACAAAATAATATTGGGACAAGTATTGGTCTGTTATAATCAGCCTAGGTTGGAAGTGAATGGAAAATATCTTTCTTTGATGCTTGGGGGAATTTTTCTTCAGTCTGCTGAGTTGAAATTTATATAAAGGTGGTTTTAATGAAGTACAGTCAGTAGGAAATATGGCCCAGCCTTAAAAGGTGGCACCACGTGAAGACAAAGCTCATCAGTTGCAAGGTTTTCTTGCCAGTGAACTCAAACAAGCAAATTTGTATTCATTTATCAATAGAGATGGTAATACAAGCAAATACAGTATAATGATCACATACATTTACTTTTGAAAATATCATGGAGATTTATAGATGCCAATCTAAGCCTTCATGTTGCAAAGTTTAGAGATCTAAAATAAACTGTTCCTAATAGATGCTAAAGGGTTTTATACAGTAGGTCCATGTTCTTCATTTTGCAAAATTAAAAAAATGTAACTGGCTTTGATAGAGGACAGAACGGATCATACAGGTACAAAAGTACCATAATGGAAAAGAGATTTAGAAAAAAATCATTATAATGCAGTCAGAGGATCCTGATAAAACTTCCCCCAACATTCAGCAACCACAAACAGCTTTACAAACCAAAATAATTAGAACTAGAAAAATATCCACCTCCAAGTACATGGGACGTCATCCAGATGATACCAACTATAATTGCACAGAATGTAATTTGGTTTATATAACTCCTTTTACATTTAAGATGTCTTGAAGTGCTTTGCAAAATAATGAATTATATTCAGCTAGTGTAAACATTATGTAGGCAAACAAAGACAACATCCTGAAGTCAAGTAGGGTTGCAGACATCTAATATACACGTTAAACAGTCTATTTAGGTTTATCCTTGATTATTCAGAGGTAGTTTGGGCATTTAAAGACTCAGCCCTATGTTGGGGCAGCACAGCTCTTCACGATTCCTCTGCTGATGAGTGAGGGGTGAGGGTGAGGGTTAGTGTTGCAGTCTGCACTGTCTGTTAAAGTAATATGCAGTGTGTGCGCCCTGGGCAGACAGAAGCAGCAGTTTCTGTGCTCCCGAGCTCAGGGGGTAGATCTATGCTGCAATTAAAAACCGATGGCTGTCCTGTGCCAGCTGACTCAGGCGCATGCTGCAGGGCTGTTTAATTGCAGTGCAGCCTTCTGGGCTTGCTCCGGGGCCCAGTGGGGTGGAAGGGTCCCAGAGCTCAGGGTGCAGGCTGAAAGTCTATACTGCAATTAAACAGCCCCACAGCTCAAGCCCAAATCAGCTGTCATGGGCCAGCTGCAGGTGTCTGACTGCAGTGTAGACATACCCAGAGATCCAAACTGTGCTGGCCCTTATGAAGGAGGGAGTGGGGAAAGTTCTTAGTATTCTTCACTGTCCTTCCCTCATCTCTTTTTCCACTCCCCTCCCCTCCTTGCCCCCCTTCCGTCCCCCACTCCCAGGTCTCTGAAGAGTTTAGTAGTGCCCATGATAAAAGAAAAGATGCTTATTTACTACAAAAATGTAATCATAGTATCAATATATAAGCAAGCTAGATAAATGAGTAATTATGGTATTTTTGTGTCTAATATGGCAATAGGTATGAATAATAAAAACGTACTGAAAAGAATAAAAAACACTGCCACTGTTAGTACGGAAGTTCATAGAAACTAGTGGATTAGATTTTAAGACCAGGGTGACCATTATGATAATCTACTTTGACCTTCTGCATAACACCATTCATAGACATTAATTTGGCAATTCCTGTATCAAGCCTGTTACTTCTGAATGAGCTAGAGTTACCCTTTAGAAAAACACCCAATTTTGATTTAAAAACTTGAAGTGATGGAATATCTACCACATCCCTAGATAAATTGTTCTAATTGTTAATTATCCCCACTGTTAAAAAATGGTGGCTTATAGTCTGGTTTCCAGATGTTGGATCTTGTTAATGCCTTTTCCTGTTAGTACAGGGCTCTTGAATCTATCAGAAAGCTGTCCTTTAAAACATCTGAGGCCAAAATGTTTCCTAAACCACAATCATTGTAGATCAGTTAAGCTATTTCAGTGGCAGTTGAACTACAGTCCTCTTGTACAATAAATATAGCTCTATAGCAATGAGCATATATTATATGCTCTGTGCCTGTTCCTAGACCTGAGGCCCCCTAAATATCTACAGTGTGCAAAGTGAGGAAGTCACAGAAATCACAGAAATGTAGGGCTGGAAGGAACTTCAAAGGCCATCTAGTCTAGCCCCTTGCACTGAGGCAGGACCTGAGGATCCCTGACAGGTGTTTGTCTAACCTGTTCTTAAAACCCCCCAATGATAGAGTTTCCACAACCTCCCTTGGAAGCCTATTCCAGTGTTTAACTATCCTTATAGCTGGAAAGTTTTTCCTAATATATAAAGTAAATCTCTGTTACTGCAGTGGACATGCAGAACAATTGATCATCATTCTCTTTATAATGTCAATAGTTCAGTTTTACTGTAATTGCTTTTATTATAAATTATATTTGGATTTAAACCATAGGGTTTCAGTTTGAAAGAAGCCTCGGCTTTCTAAACTGTGGGTGCAACTAATGTCTTTAGATGTATTCTTGCTTTTTTGATTCACTAGGGTAGTTAAATATCTAAATGACATCAATTACACCCACAGAACTGTGGGCACAAAATCAGAGGCTTTTCAAAATCAGTCCCATTGGTACAATCCTACAGATGTCCATCTGCTTATACCTGAAAAGTGACTTAAACGAGGTGTACTGTGGGCTGAAAAGCTTAAGCAACATTAATTGGCATTCTGCATTAATCCTAAATGTGCTTTACATGTAGTGCCATATGTCTTCCATACATCAGTTATCAGGGATCCAAAAGCATACTGTATAACATTTATCTCAATTTAAATTCCATTTAAAAGTCTCCATTGTTCTGTGATCGCCAGATAATTTTATTTCTCCACAGTATCCTCCAGTATGTTTACAATACCTGCTAGTTGAGGATCATCTGTAAATGTGATCAATGTACAATTTACTGTACTTCTCCAGCACCTTATTGAAGATACTGATCTCAAAATAAACCTTTCTAGTAATCAGCTTTCTCCCCAGTATAAAGGCACACCATTAATTATTCTGTTTTTCACCTCTCAGAAAATTTTGAATAAACACTATAATATTCTTAGTAACCAGACAGCATCTCAACTACTATTTTATTAGCCTTTCCTGTTGGATTATCAAAAGCTTTAGTATAAGTTAAGTGTACCTTGTTATATTTTCCCACAGAAACTGATTTTTCTTCAGAGAACAATTCAGTGTGTCTGACTTAATCAGTTCTTAATGAACCTGTGCTCTTTATCAGTCATGTGGCTCCTCCTAATTGCTTTCAGATGGTTTCTTGATTCTCCTAAATAATGAGTAACATTACTTTCTTGAAGTTTATTATCCTCTTTCTAATTACAATCTTTGGAAAAATAAATGCTCAGTTCTTAGAGCTAAGAGTTCTGTGTGGCCAATAACAGTAGGTCCTGCTTTCACTAATTTTCTCTTTTCATGGAAGAACCTTTTTAACATTTGCTTTTTTCCTTTTACCCATTTAGTGCCCAATGCTGAAAGCTCTGGGTAAACAAAACTCCCGTAGAAATCAACAGTACATCCACAAATTGCAAGGTGGGAGAATCATGATGAATGACAAAATGAAATGTTGTTAAGGGGATCAATCACATTTTATTTTTACATATTTTTTCTGATGTTACAACTTATTTAAGCTATTCTACAGAGGCTGTTATACTAACCTCATTACCATAGTATCTGAGCACCTTCCTAGAGCATTAAGTGATGTGATTAACATCTATCATTCATGAGTTGTTCTCTCCCTGAGGGGAAAAATGTGCATGCAGAGCAGTGTTTTGTTATGGTAGGATTTAAAAAAAAAAAAAAGCATATTCTGCTATATGGAGTTACCAAAGGGTTGATGGCTCCATGCCCAGGTATACCAAATAACTGTAATCCAGATAGGAGGTGACAAAGGTGTGTATAACTGATGCCAGGGCATTGTCTGCCAAGATGAGACTCTCCTAACAAACTGGAAATGAAAGAAAGTTCCCGGAGTCTCTTATATAAGAGCTTTGCATCAGTGAGGAAGTTCAATATTTTTTCAAAATGTTATCAAAATGATTATTGAAATTTTTCATTTGAGAACTTGTTTTTCAAAAAACAATTGTAAAACAAAAAAATGTTGGCAATACCGGGAAGGGGGAATATTCTCCCCCTTCCCAGCTTTTAGTTAGAAAACCTTCAACTAATCTACCCAGGGATGGATTCATTCAGACAAATCACTTAAGAAAAGTACTTAAGAAGGGCCCATATCTCCCATCTCCTCTATGCTGGGATCTGGTCCACTAGAATAATCCATTTAACTTTTAGGGCATAAAAATCTGCAGTGTTATACGAGAAGTGAGACGTGAACTATTCTCATATGATGTTACAGTAAAATAGACAATATACATGTTATATATTGTGCTTCCTTCATCTGAGGCAGATTATTAGAACAAATTAAATTTTACACTAATAACTTGACCAGTTAGAGCACATTTCAATGTTAGGGATTTAGGCCAATTGTGTGAAAAATAAATCTGGATTATTTGTGTAATGTGCAAATATACAAGGGTAGATTGATTTAATCACCAATTTGGTAATGATTTAAAGAAGAAACTTTGATTTAAATAATTGATTTTAATTGCACTTGTACTTTAATTATTATCTGAAAGAAAGGTTGATTTTCACTGGTTGGTAACCATTAAAACATGTTGATTTGCAACTAAATATAGCATTTATTAAATTTGGTGCTTCTTTTTGGATACACTACACTTATACATCTTTATTTAAGCAATTATATGGCATAACAGTCTGATTTTAAAAAAATACTATAAGAAAATGGTGTATGATGCATTTCTTATTTATTAGATTTTCTTTTATTTGTGATTTATGTCAAGCTTTATTTGGATGGAAATACAATTAAACTAAATACACAAAACCAGCATTTTTAATTAAATAAAACTTAAGTATGCTAGATACAATCTTTTTCTTTTATCAAAATGTTTATTTTTTGCATTGAAAACTAATATTTATTAAATAAAGGAATCATTATCTATAGTTAGTGAATTGAACTTATTGTTTCTGGTCACCGTGTCCTTTAAGAATTAGCTAGCTGAATAAAGTGAAATGAAAAAATATTCTCTCTGCACATGCAGAAGAGGCTACTGCTGTCAAAATCTGTTTTACCACTTCAATAAGCTCCCGTCCAGGTGCTTAGCCAGTGATTTCCACCAGTTCAGTGGTTTGACTTAAACCTGACAGCAAACAAGTACTACATAATTATTATTTTTTTTGCAATTCATTTAAATGATTAATAGAGTATAAGCAGCTTTGGTCTTAACATAGCATGTCCATTTCAAATAAATCGTAACTGGTTTATTTAAAAAAAATCTGTATTTAATTTAAATAAAAATAATCTAATTTAAATAAAAATCTGATTTTTTAAAAATATATTTCAGGATAAAAATAAATGATCAGAAATACGTTGCTAATTTTACTAGTTTTGCAGTATGAGATTTCTAAATGCAGTATTCAAAAATATTATTAAGAGTATGCCTTGGATTTTTAATAGGAGACTTTGATACTCATCACTGTCTCATTTGATTACACTTCTGCTATAATAATTGAAGAGTCTGAATTCCATAGAAGTACATGATGTAAGCAAAAATATCAATATACAAAGGCTTACTTTAAAGAAAAAAAATACAGTTGGATTACATGGAGGCACCATGCTCATTTGCCACCTTTCTCTTCACATAGCTATGAAACATAAATATATCCCAGCACTGGTCGTTGCTCAGAATAAAAATAGCGTGGAATGAAATCCTAATAGCAAATGTTGATAGATAGGACACACTGCAAAACAACACAGCATATGAGCTGAGATAGTTTTGGGGTGGATGTTAAAGAATAGAGTGTAGAACAGAGGCAGACAAAACAACCCATTGCGAGACAATTACAGAATTTATAGGACTAATATGGATGTTCAGAGCTCTGGAAAGGAAAGAGTAGCTAATATTTGTTTAAATAATGGACACTGACATTATGAATTCATATTATTCAAAAGGCTAAAATCTATAGAGATCTTAGTCCTGCTGAAGTCTTTTCAATAGTTCTTCAGTATCTCTCTGTGTTTAAAATCTTGGGACTTCAATAGATTTTTATTTAAAGAAATCATCTTTTTGCAGTTAATGTCCCCTATAGAGTAGTCTTAAATTCCACACTAAATTGATTGTGAATTACTCTTAATTTAACCTTTCCTTTTCTGCACTCATTTATGTCCCTTAGTCAGGTACAAAATTCCTAGAAAAAGGTTAATAAACTCCCCCATGATTAGTTTGTGTACTTAACAGTTATGAGTTTTTTAGTTCAAACTTCTCTTACTCAATACGTCTCGTGAGAGCAATGCTTGAAATGTGCAAGTTAATTTGGTAATTTAGATACTAGTAGTATTTCAATAGCTGAAGTTTGAGTCTCTCAAAGGTAGCAAGGGGTCTAAGCTCTCCCCAAGGGGTAGGTCCTCAGGTGCAGGGGTGACAGAATGCACATGGCATACACCCCAGATGAATCAAGCTGCTCGTATTATATGTTAAAGATCATGACCCTGAACATTGGAAACAAGCAATAATAATAAGCTTTGACAGTGCTTTAATTTGCAAATATCTAATTTCCTGATAGAAGAACACAGCACACTGGCATTTGGGTATAATGCCAGAATGTTTCAGACACAAAGCAGGTAAAGCAGACTACACCAAAAACTAGTTAACATGAAGCAAATGCAAAAATTGGATTTGTGACAAATTCAGTTAGCTATTCTAAATTGAACCTACATTGTTGTATGCAGTGTTGTTGTAGCTCTGATGGTCACAGGATATTAGAGCAACAAGGTGAGTGAGGTAATGTAATGTTAGTGAGAGAGACATGGAGCTCTTCCTCAGATCAGTTGTGAAGGTGTGATGTTTGAAAGCTTGTCTTGTTTAAGCCAGCTTTAAGGGGGCTTTGTTTTGCTGCAGTGATGCAAACCAGCCCCAACGGGAAAATGGAGCTGTCCCTGTCTATGCTGTAGTACAATCACTGTTAAATTAGTAGGGGAGTTTCATTTATTGCAGATTGCGTTGTATTTTATTATTTTTGCAATGTATCTGGCATCGGTGCTAGTGAAAACATGAGTGTTGGATCTTTCCTTGGCACTGTCTTCTCCGCTAGTCTTAGGCATCACCTGTCTGCTTGGTAGGGCGCTGGCTTTTCCACTAGCAGGATTCTGAAACTCATGTCCCTGGGATTTGACACAACCATCATCGACTGTTTCAGAAGAACCTATTTCTGCCTCGTGACTTGAATGCTTCTAGCAGAAAAGAACAAGTTGCTCAGAATATGCGACTTCCCCAGCAGAAGTAACACCTACTGTGTGCTTCCTTTAGGGGAATTAATCCATTGTTGGATAGCCAGGGCTTGAATCCCCCAGGTTTCAAATCTGCAGTACTAAAGAGCCCTGTAAGGGGAGGTCTGACCAGTAGAGTCAGGTGCGGCTCTAGCTTTTTTGCCGCCCCAAGCACGGTAGGCAGGCTGCCTTTGGCAGCTTGCCTGCGGGTCCCGTGGCTTCGGCCTACCCGCCGCCGAATTGCCGCCAAATCCACAGGACTGGCAGACCTCCTGCAGGTAAGCCGCTGAAGGCTGCCTGACTGCCACCCTTGCAGGGACCGGCAGGGCGCCCTCCGCGGCTTGCCACCCCAGGCACGCGCTTGGAGCACTGGTGTCTGGAGCCGCCGCTGAGTAGAGTTCAGTCCAGGGAGGACAGATTAATTAACAGTGGTTGAATGTAGGAGATCAGAAGTAGTTCTAGAGACTTTGGAAGGTTTTGAAGAAGTTCAGTCTGAAACTATGAGCTAAGAATTAGTGTGTTGGATGCTTGTCAGGTTCTGTCTGATTGCCACAGACTGTAAGAGGGAACTGAGGAAGGGTTGCCCTGCCCTTTATGTCCTCGTGTGGGAGCATGAGGCAGCACAGGGCACAGTGATATTAAAAAATAAAACCACCTCAGGTGTGCATGTGCACACCTACAGCGGGATTCACAATGCTGCATATGCAATAAAGAACTGGCACCTATTTGGCATTCACTGGTGGTGCAAAAAGAGTGTAATTTATTGTAGTCTGGAATTTTGCAAGGACCAAATTCAGCTCCTCCTGCAATGAAATAAAGCTTCTATGTAAGGGAAGGTGATCTGTGCTTGTGTACACCAGGGCTGAATTTAGCCCTGTTGGAGCCAGCACATGGTAATAAAATTAGGTAGGGCCATCTTTACCAAATATCCTCCTGATAATTTATTTTCCTCTTCTGCCACATCACACGTGAATTATACATCACTTTATGCATCTAACTCAAACTTTTAAAATGTCAAGAACCTGAAGTCAGGCACTTAAATAAGTGGTCTGGTTTTCAGCAGTGCTTAGCATCCATAGTTTTCTTTTGAGTAAGTATGAAAATCAGACTGCTTATTTGGGTGTCTCAATATAGAATATTATTGGGTGCCTTAATATGGTGCTCAATTTAAAGCACCCAGGTTTGAATAATCTGGCCCTTTTAATGCCAACGCAGTACAAGTTGCACTACTTCGCTCCTTACACTGGCACTCCTGTCATTCTCAATTTAGGAATTTATCCCAGAGACTTCTGTGGAAGTTACACCCACTTTCTCTTGATGGCCTTTGGGTGAAATTGACCCAATAACTTTACAAAGGACACTTATCTGTATCACTAGGCAATGTTCAGAGCTAATACTACCTGTTTACGCTCTACAGCTATTTCTGGTCATTTCAGCTCTAATGAATGATTCTAGTTATATACTAAGTGACTGGGCTTGTAATTTATTGTAATAAGCAGCAATAGGACTATTCCACTCTCCCCACATTCTTTACTCCAATGATTCATATTAATTTATGTACTACTCACCAAAAGATACTGTTTTGATCAATTCCCCCCGCTTGCTTGCTCTCTGTTTTTACAATACCTTTTGGAAGAAATACTTCATGTTTCCTAGCTGTAGTTTTGGTTTCTGTACTTTCTAGGATGAAAAGTTATAGGTCAGACAAGAGTGCCACTAATCACAGCAGAGAATATCGATGAAAGGCCTGCCACTTTTCCACTGTGATTCCTTAGATGACATTTCCATAGTGTATATGCAATTGGAACAAAGCACATGTTGTTTAAGCAAGTTTCCAGAACAATGGTATTGCCTCTTAACAGTGGTAAGCTTATGTCAGAGAAGAGAAGTTTTAAGAGGCAAGGAGCCAAACAGGTTAATAGGAAATATGATATGCTTTCAGCAATTAAGATCCAAAAGCAGCTAGTCTACAGGATGAAAAGGCACAGAAAATAAGACAAGTATAACCAAACTGGGAGTGCCTCTGGAGTGGAATAGCCAAAATAGAGAAAATTAAAATTATGGGTGGGGAAAAATAACTCTTTTCTTACAATTTCAGCCATAGGTGCTGGAACTAGGGGTGTGGGTAAGGGTGTGTGTGCTGCTGCATCACCTGGCTTGAAGTGGTTTCCATTATATATAGGGTTTACGGTTTGGTTCAATTACTCTCAGCACCCCCACTATTCAAATTGTTCCAGAACCCCTGATTTCAGCAATACCAGGCAGGAAAGAAGGAATGTAACTAGAAGTTGTCTAGGTCTTTTCACTTGTGAATTGCAAAGTAGAGGAAGGTATAATGTGGTCTTACATAGGAGATAGTTCCTGGAATTAATTTCAGGCAAAATGTAAAGTGACTACTAGGTTCTTCCATCAGTGAATGTTGTAGAGATTTTGGATCAAAATTTCTAGGTAGAAGATAACTTTTTTGTGTATTTCCAAAAAGGTGGAGTGTATTTTCACCTCACAAGAGAACTCAAATAGGAGAGCATGCTTGTGAAGGAATTTTAGCATTCTTCTATGTTGACTATGAATAACAAGGTGTAATAAGGGTGAACTATTAACAGGTTAAGATGCTTCGTCTCAAAGTGTTGACTCATCTAGGAAGGCATCCAGGTGTAGAATTACTTACTGAGACTCCTCACAAACACATTGTCAAAACTTTGAAGGCCCTAAAGACCACTGCACATCCAAATGAGGGGATTCTGTGTTGACAATGGAGCACAGTCTTGAAGTACAAAAGTCCCTCTGATGGCAGTGTGGAGGTCAGAACACAATAAATCTATTGAGGAAGGTTCTTAATTGATGGAAATTATGAACAAACAAATTGTGAACCAAACCATCTCTAGGACACAACCTCATTTAGTCATTTTAGGTCTGTTCCACATCCTGGCCATATGGGGTGAGCAAAAAAAAAGATTTCTCACTGGCTTGGCTCTTGCTCCTCGCCCTACTGACTCCAGTGAAAGCTCCTTTCCTCCATCCTCATTGGTTCAGCCCATCCTATGCCTTTTGGGGAAATGATGAGGTCCATGGCTTCACTCCAGGAAGATGATCTCCAATTTGCTCTGCCTGACAATATTCAGTGTATGCTCCACTTAATTTAAGGTGTCTGGCTTTGGCAGCAATGCCAGCCTTGGGCTGTCATAATGTTCAGGGAGTCTGTGAATGTGACTGTTCCTGATGGTGGGCCAGAGACGTACACAGGTCCAGTTGGAAGCCAGAGGAGCAGAGGAACTTGTTTTCATCAAGATAAGCTTACCACTACTAGATTAAAACTATATTTGAAATTGTACATTTAAATTTGAGAGAGCAGCCATTCTACTAGCAGGCACCAATGGTTTGTCTGCCTGTCTCTTTCTATACGATTGGCCAACAAAGTAGTAGTAAAGCTTCTTGGCAGCAGGTTAATATATAGGATGACAAACAAAACTGCATTTCAAAGTTACATTTATTTTCTTATGTAAGCAATAAAGAACACCCACAGACATGAAAGACGTTAAATTGCTTTGAATGTATTTCTTTTAATATCAAACTTGTCTGCTTTAACACTCCTGAGGAATAGAGCCAGCTTTGAAAACTGTCAGGAAAAATTATATCAGCCAAGTCACAAAATCTATTTGCCTCCCCTTTACCACAATGTAGGATCATTTAAAAAAAACCTGAATTACTACTTGATAGTGTCCTTCCGTGTGTGTGCGTGCGTGCGTGTAATGGCCTAGACAAACTTTTGCATGAGCAGCTAGGGAGAGGTAACATTTATACTCTGATCCTATGTGTGGAAATCTTTTTACAATTATTTGTTACATCAGTTTTGTCATGGATAAATTTGTACATGGTCTCCAGAGGCAACAGACATGGGCATTGTTATAAAAATAAATTAGAAAGTCGTAACAAAATATAAGAACCCCCTATATACAAATACTATATCACATGTGCGCAGCTTGACTGTTTAACTTATTTTCTTCTCTGGCTGCCATTTTGCTTGAGTGATTCCCCCCCCCCCAGGGCTTCAAGTTCCCACTATCTCAATACTCCAACAGAGTACATTTTATCCCTTCCAGAGGGCTGAACCGTAGAAATATCCCAGACCTGGAGTGGAAGGCAAGTAAGTCGGCAAGGCGCAGTTAAGGAACATATATGCCTTTCTAAAGCTGGATATTCCTACAATCCAAAGCAGTAAATTCAGTGTCCTTTACCTTTTCTAGAACTTTAAAGATTCATAGGACTTCCTGCTCCAGTATTTCATTTTGTCACTGGACCAGGTGTTCACCATCGAGTCCGCAAGGAAGAAGACCAGGAATTAACTATCCTGGTGTTAGCATTTTTCAGATAGGGAATGAGGTAACTGATGAGGCTGAGTCAGAACACTGTTCTTAAGCTCTGTGGAAAGACTGTTGCACTGATTTTTTTCTTTGACACTGTTGTCTACTGGAATTAAACAATTGGAGACTTTTGACAATATTTCCTTACTGAGCAAGAGTTATTAGTTGCCTATCTGGCTCTTGTGCAGGCATAGCAAATACTGGAAATCACCCAAAGAGCAGGAGAACAAGAGTAAAGGGGACAGAATGACCTTCACCATTCCAGACCATGGTAGCTATAGAGCAGCAAAACATAGCCAGATTTCAAGACTGCAAACACAGGGTTTCAGTCTGTGGATCTGGAAGTTGGAATTCTTTGAAGATTCACACTTCAAAAACACATGGATGAGGTCAGATCCTGCCCTGCCTCTTGCAGGCACGTAGGACACAATAGGTATCTGCTGTGCAGGTGAACAAGTCACAGAAAGGCTACATGGGAGGGTTGTGTGCCTTATGAGCTTTGGTGCATGTCTCTGCAGGGGTTCAATAGGCTCTGCCATACTCGTTGTTTATGATGGGCATTGAGCAGAGATGTGGCAGACTTCATGGACACTCTGACAGTCCTTTGTCAGCTCTTGTGGCTGTGGAGCTATGCCACACACTTTGTCAGGAACTTCTTTCATGTGCTCTGCAGCCTCAGGGGAATATTCCATCTCCTCAGGTTTCATGGAGTGCCCCTGTTTAAAACCCACTTACTCAGCATTGCACAGAGTAAGGGGATTAGATCCTTGGTATTCAGCCAATAGGTAGCCCCAAAAGATTTAAGCTTTTTGGTAATTCAAGGTGACTTATTCTAGCCTCAGAGCACATAGATATCCCCTTCTTACTTGAAAGAACACCAATAATAATCCTAAAATTGGCTCCATCTGAAACACATTTGTATTTGCGCTAAAAGATGAATGTCTTAACACATCATCTTAAATATTGTTCACTTGAGAGATTATCTTTGACACTATTTAGCAAAATGTCGCATCGCAAACATGGGTCAAGAACATGTAATGGGAAGAGTACCTAGGGCAGCATAATATTAGACATCACAATGTTGTATGTATACAGGGTTGAAAAAGTTTAGTACACTACTAGACAGTAGTCAAGATCCCCATCAATATTTTCACATCAGATAATTTTGGATGCTTCCAAATGTTGAATTACAGATCAAAATGCTGTAGGAGTCCTTGAGGAACACTGCAGCTTTGTAATACTCTCAAGTGGACTTGCAGTCCATAAAGCAGATAATGGACTACATGCTGACAAAAGTTATTCTGTGGCAGATATGATCTTTCTCTAATGTTGTTCCTGCTGTGTAAATGAAAAGAGTATTCATATTCTTCAGAAAAAATGGGAAAAGAAACTCTCCAAAGAAAACTTTTCAAAAACTTGCCCCCATATATACTGATGCTTGCATAAAATATGAAATATATAAAGCCATTTATTTGTCATCTAGCAATTCAGAATACAGCTTTGAACAGTTTTTATTGCATCCTTGTGCACTATGGGTATTAGCATTTTGCGGTATGTGTAATGCACGTCAATAAAATGAAGAGTGTCATACACATGCTTTTTGGCTGCAATCACATAGGTTTTGTTGCAATACTGTGACCTTATGGTATGTGCAGGTGGTCTGTGCAAGGCCCTGTGTAGCACATAAACTCCATATGAAGTTCCACCTTCTGTAGAAATCTCTACAACATACCTAGAAGAAGTATGTCCCATGATAAATTACACAATCCCCATTTTGGGATGCTGCTAGTATAATGTGATATAACAATAATGGTAAAATGGGGCTTGGTGCACACTTAAAATGTAGGTTGACATAGCTACAGTGCCCAGAAGTCTCAAAAATCCACACCCCTGATGCCATAACTATGCCGACCTACATCTCAGAATGCTTCCGTTGAACTACCTACTGTTGCTCAGGGAGGTGGTGTTCCTACATCATCATGTTCCCATTACACCTCTGGGGTTTAGGGCAATGACAAAGCTCCTCCACTCCTCTCTGTTTCTGGCAAGTCCTTCAATGGTTCCCCGGGAAAAAAGGGAAAACCTCTTCCTTTGCTATGGTTGTGTCTACACTATGGGGTTATACCGGGATAGATACAGCACTGTAGTTATGCGGTTATAGTCCCAGTCACGTAGACATGGCCTAAGAGTAATTTACAGCACAGGGAAACAGAAATGCTGACTACCGATAGTTGTGTATAGTTTAAACTGGAATTTCAGAACTTTTCAACCCTAAACCCTATAAGTATTACTGAAGTTTGAGAAAAAATATTTTAAAAAATTATATCAATCATATTCTTAATTGTGCTGTCCTAACAGAATATGGTTGCATTAAAAGGGACTGAAACTGTTGAAGTGGGGTGTTACTGTTACTAATATAAAAATCCTGTTTTCACTCTATTAGCTAACAAACAACAAATCATTTAATTGATAAATTAATCAAGGAACTGATAACTTTTTCACGTATATATTACTGATTCTTATCTTACATCCTTCTAAAAGACAACAGATGATCAAATCAATCTCCTATACCCAAACAAGAATAAACCATCTCAAAAAATTCCCACTTTAAGTTCTTTAACTGTTAAAGGATTTAAAATTAAATTTATTTTAATGAATGCACAAATACTGATTTATATTCGACAGAATTAGGACCATCTTGTATACATTCACTTCATCTCAGTGTTATAAGTCCCAGTTCAATAACGATGTAGTAAAACAATATTAACCCATTTTAGAAAAATATAATAAAGATCATGCTTTGCTTGCAGCTATTCAGATGATGTGGAAAACCAGGTTATGGCTGATGAGACGGAAAGAGTGATCACCATAGCAACAATCTACCACCTAACAATGAAGGGGGAAGGGCAGATCATCCTTTGCTACTTGCCCATGTAGACAACTTAGTTCAAAATCCTCAAGTGTAACTTCTTTGTTTAATACTCTTTCACCTGAGGAAGACATTTAATGAAAAATGCATACGGTACTCTTAATACTAACAGGACATTTGTTGATCTTATCCACAATGGAACCCATTTCATAGCAACAGATCCAGTACTTAGAGAAAAATTATAATTTTCATTAAACACACACCTTTGTATTTCTGAATAATTAAACTTTCCCCAGGAAACCTAGTCTGACTTAGGGCTCCTCCACACTTAAAATGCTGCAGTGCTTCAGGGAATACTCTACACACGCCAACGGCCGGGGTTCTCCCATTGGCATAGGTAATCCACTGCCCTGAGAGGTGGCAGCTAGGTTGACAGGAGAATACTCCTGTTAACCTAGTGCTGTTTACACCGAGGATGAATCAGTTAACTGCATCACTCAGGGGTGTGGTTTTTTCACACCCCCGTTGGACATAGTTATAACGATCTAATTTCCTAGGCTTTGTTTATACTGGCACTTTGTCAGCAAAGCTTGTGTCGTTCTGGGGTGTTAGCACCCCCCGAATAACAAAAGTTTTAGCAAAAAAAAGCACAGGTGTGAACAGCGGTTTGTCAGCAAGAGTGCTCTCCTGCTGACAAAGCCGCTGCTGCTTGTGGGGGGTGGAAGTTTTTTCTCATCAGGAAAGCTCTCTCTTGCTAACAAACAGCAGCTACACTGTGTGCCTTTTAGTGGCACGGCTGTAGTGGCATAGCCGTGTCACTAAAAGTCTCGTCGTGTAGCCATAGCCCTAGTGTAGACCAGGCCTGAGAGTGAAAAAAAAATGCTCTGGTCAGGTAGAAAAAGCACTGCTGGTCTAATTAACAATGCATAACTTACTCATTTTCAAGTCTCTAATACAGTGGCTCTCAAACTTTTGTACTGCTGACCCCTTTCATACAGCAAGTATCTGAGTGAGACCCCCCCGCCAATAAATTAAAAACACTTTTTAATATATTTAATACCATTATAAATGCTGGAGGTGAAGCGGCGTTTGGGGTGGAGGCTAACAGCTCGAAACCCCCCCACGTAATAATCTCATGACCCCCCCCCGAAGGGTCACGATCCCCAGTTTGAGAACAGCTGGTCTAATATATGTGTTTATTGCTATTGAAAACTGTATGCTTAAGAAGTTCCAGCTGATATCACACAGCTTTTGTTATACACAAAGTTATTTTAAAATCTTTAACACAAAAGAAATATAGATTCCTTTTCTTTTCTAGTGACAGATATTTCTACCTCCTCACAATAATAATTGTCTGACATAACCCTGATTAATTGTAAAAGATCTGATTAGGAAACTGATTTTCTCTAGAGTCTTGCAAGTTAGTTTGCATCTTAAACATTTACTGTTTTTATACTAGTTCCCCCCCCCCCCGCACCTGTAACATCTTGGAAATCTCAAACTTAAATCGTTTTAAATCTAACTGGTCCTTCTTTGTTCTGTGTCATTCAGGTGCATCAGCATGCTGACTCCATCATATTTATGCATTGCTCAGAAGCCTATTGCACTCATCTCCAATACTCTCTAAATGCCTAATCCAAGGTACTTTGAAGTCAATGGGAAAACTCACACTGTCCTCATTGGGAGCTATGGGTGCTCAGCACTTGTTAAAAAGTCAGACCACATATTTAAAGGCCTAACTTTTGGCACTCGTGTTTGAAAATTTTGGCCTAAATAACTTGGCAAATATCAAAACATGAAATGACAGAGATGGGGATGGACCCAGACTTAGTTCTGTGCCTTAACAAGATCACCTTTCCTCAGTTCCTATCATGTAGTCACTTACCTCCTACCATTCAAATATCAGTGCTCATTTCTGCCCTCTGCAACTTTCAAGGAAGGGTTGAAAATTATAATCATGCTAATATGGTCAGAATTGGGGCCTAGGATTCCTGAGCAATTCCCCTTCTTTCATCTCAGTCATGTCCCTGACACATTGTTTACCCCCAAGATATTTCCCCTATAATGCCCTCCAGCAATTTTCTGCCACTGCATCAAAACGCCTTATCCAAATTTTCTTTTGCAGCAACATCCATCAGCTGGCAATTTCTCTTTGCCCTCTCCAATAAACTAAATGTCCAGATCAAATCCCCTCCACCAGCAACAAAACCTAACACTTGAATCAATCCCCATCATAGAACAACCTCCACCCCTACCCAATTTATTTTCTTATTCCAAACAAACCCCAGAAGAACAAATTCCTCTCCTTACACCTTCATGGGTAGAGGGGAAGGCCATTTCTTGTTCTCCTGTGGGGAAGGGAAAGAAGGAGTGGGCCTTCTTACTGCGGTACACTCTTCATAGACAACAGTTCTCCCCACAAATATTTCAGGTAACTGTCCATATTGCCTGATAACCCTCCCTTATAACCCACTGATAGGAAAAAACTGTGGGGCTGGCCTTATGGTACTAACTACTTCAAGAAGGCACTGGCCAGTTATTTACATATGCAGGATGATAGTCATTACTATAAACACCAGCAATATTTTTTCCTGCCACACTTTCCTAACCCCAAACACCAAGAAAGAGAAAAAAATTTCAAATGAATAAAAAGGAGGAAAATCAAATTTACACTGTTTACATTTGGAATAATTCCATTGTCCTTGGTAAGGTACCTCCAGATTTATATATGTGAAAAAAAGAACAGAATTTGGCTTTTGTTTTGCATATGAAATATGTAAATGTAGTAACTTATGACATTTAAACGTTAAGCCTAAACTCTCAGACAATGTCCCTTTAAATTTACTATGACTAACAATGTGCAGTGTATAGAACAGGATATTCCAGTTTAACAGAGTTCAGTTTTCGAGTTTAGTCACCTGTGCTAAAGCACACAAATTGGCACTTGGGTGCCTAAAATAGGTATTTTGGTGCCCAAATGCAGGATCTGTACACTACATATCAGGCAACAAAGCCGGAAAACTGTTCCAGATATTTAAAAGTGCATATGCCCATTGTACAAGATTGAAACTTGCACAGAATCTTGAATGATGAAATAAATAAAATGATAGAAAGATATTTCTCTGTTGGATCTCATTCAATAATTTAAGTACTGAGCAGAGA
This sequence comes from Mauremys mutica, assembly GCF_020497125.1. Classification (NCBI taxonomy): domain Eukaryota; kingdom Metazoa; phylum Chordata; order Testudines; family Geoemydidae; genus Mauremys; species Mauremys mutica. The sequence goes on along the minus strand of NC_059073.1, from coordinate 58,483,879 downwards.
GAGAACAGAATTGACATAGCAGTTTTGGAAAACCAAAAGTAGAAAATCCTAACATACTCAATCTATTTTCATACATGATAGACGAAAATCATTAAAATCTGATTATTTTAAGGACATGAAAGCAAACATGAGCAAGACACATACGGTACTTTTTATTGCTGGAGATGCAGTATTCACAACTGAGAAAATATGCCTTTAACATAAGCCATGACAGAGAAAATGTTTACATGCTTGGTTGGTATACAGATGATGAATCTGCCAAATACATAATATACTTTAAGATATTAGTATACAGTATGGTACAAAAGATAAAGTATAGATGACGTTAATGTCTCTATTCATTAATCAAGCAGAGCTTGAGGTCAGAGGTGGCAAGGAACATTTACAGTGCACAAGTACTGTACATAGTCTAATGAGCCAGTGAAAATATAGTTTTGATTATGGCAAAATTAGGTGCTTCAGTCTTGGCAGAAAAATTTCTTATAATTAGTTGGTGCCCACTTTTTTTTTTTCTGGGCTGGGATCATACTTCTGCTTGTAACTGCCCGGTTCTAATCCTCCCTCTTCTTAGCAGAGGAAATTAAGGTTTTTAAAATTTTTAAAAAATAAGTTCAAAATGTATTTTATTAATAGTCATAGGAAATGTTCAGCCCAAATTCTTCCTTTTATTTATTAGAAAATGATTATTACAAAGAAAGCAGCGTAGAAAGAATAGTTTAGAAAAAAATCAGGTCAGACACATCTACTCATAAAACAAAAATTGGTAGTCAAGTATTTTTTTCTAAGTACATTTTAGTATAAAACTATAGCGATTATGTCCTTAAAATACATTGGTGTCTAAAGATAGGAGCTCTATATCTATTTTGACTGCTGCCTAATTGGAAATCAGCTAAAAAAGTATTCCAAGCTAAAATCTGACACACATGATGAAAATCTTGTAATTTAGTAACTCAGGGAAACATGAGATTTCTGTGAGATAGCAAATGATAAGAACTAAATAATTAGTTCACTGTGAGGATGAAAGGGAGTATTTTGCAGGATTGACTCACTAAGAATATACATACAAAAGTTTGAGAATCCAATGCACTGACGTTTCAGGATAGTTTCAGTATAATACATTCAACTTTCATAAAAGCCAATCACACTGCCAAACTGCATTAAATAATCCCTTACTTTATGAAATATCTGTCAATAGTAAAAATCTGATGAACAGAATCACCCACCTTTAAAGTTTAAATACTGTATGTTTAAATTAGACTGTTAATTTCTAACAGTACCTAGCTTTTCCACTTATTGATATTTTATATACAATTAGAACCAGCCTTGATAAAATGTTAAAATAATTCAACAATTACAATAAAAGGATATTTTAAAATGTAAAACTATCCTTCAATCTGCAACCATCTTGATACACATATGGCAGTGAACTGGACATTAAAAACAAAAGAACACACATGCATGACACTAGTGCAAATTGTTTGTGATTTTAAGTTTGATATACAATGCACTACAATTGCAAAACAGATTGTATGTGCACATGATTTTTCCATTTAAAGAGAGCTATATTCAAACAGACAAGATACTGAAACGTAAATATCGTTTAAAAAAAAACAAAAAAGAAATAGGATTTTGTCATTCCTAACTGTAGAAAGGAAGCATTAGTCTAGTTTAAAACAAATCTGTAATATGGATGCATGTTGATTGATATTTGAGGTTAATTTTTACAAAGAAATTTTCATATAAGACTAAATATTTGGAAACAATTATATAAGAACACCATTATATATGGGCTTTTCTTTTTAAAACTGCTTCAGTACAGTCAATTCAGTTTTTATCTCAGAGAATCTCCCCCAGCCCTTTCAGCCTGGAAGAGGTGATTTAGGGAAGACTACTTGTAAGGTTTATCTAATTAATGGGCATTAATTAAACTGATCGCTGAAAATTAAGACTGTACATTAAGGCCCCGATCTTGCAATTGTTGCCACATGGGCAGACCCCTGTAGAAGTGCAGAGTTCCTTTGGCTCGGTATGGATGCAGGAGTCCACCTACCTGGATCTGCAAGCAGGTTTGGGGCCTAACATTAAACAATTGCCCCTCTCTCCTATTCTTCTCTCTGTTTTCCAGTACTCTCCTCAACTTTTTAGATGCCATAGATTTTCTCTCATCATCACTTTATCCACCAATATCTTTATTTCACCTGTTATTCACTATCATAATTTCTATTCGTCTATCTTTTATCTTTTTTCTGTGCATTCTTTGCAAGATATAGTGGATTATTCATCACTGAAGTCTTTAAATCAAAACTGGATGTCTTTCTAAAAGATAAAGTCTAGCTCACGCAGCTGCTCAACCAGCAGTTATCGACTCAATGCAGGAAATATTGGCAGAGTATCTATGGCTTGTGTTATGCAGGAGCTCAGACAGATGATCATAACAGTCCCTCTGGCCTTAGAATCTATAAATCTGTTAAACAAAGGTCTCTGTTGCCTTTCTTTAATGGTCTCCCACATGCAAATTAAACATTATCTGACATCCCCAGGAGGGGACAAGTTTGGTGTCCTGGCTGATATTCCCACCTTAAAAATATTTCTAATATTCAGGGCTGTTTGAATTATTGCAGAATAGATAACATCTCTGCCTACATGCGCCTTCACAGCCACTGGACTACCATTCATTACGGTAAAGGTGGTTTAGTATATCCCTTTAGTATGAAAGGAGTTAGATAAAAAAACCAAACACAAAACCCTCTCCCACGGGTGAGAGATATTACGCACTTCACAATAACTTGTACAACCATGATGCTGTATTGTGAGCCCTCTACAGAATCTGTACAGTGAGCTGACTCAGGTGAGCTCCCCACTCAGTGGCATGCACTTCTGCTACCAGCTGGATTCAGAGGTCAGAAAGTTACCCTTTTCATGTGTATTCGCAACACTAAGCTACTGAATGACAAAGTTCCTGAAGTACAGACATCTTTGTTTCCAGGTCAGTGAACTGTGGAAAATAAATCTTTCAGCTGAAACTGCCAGGGTTTTATTCTGAGCCTTCCAATGGGTCTGATGAAGGATGTATGACACCACAAAAGTTAGCAGCTTTAGAAAAAGGCAAACAGTGCCCTATCCATGAATCTGGACTTTGATTCACATAAACTAGCTCTGGTTCAGATTTTGGCTCCTTTCTGTTCCCTTTGTGCTCCTCAGGTGGTGTCCAGGGAGGAAAATCTCCCCCCCTCCCACAAAATTCCCTGATAGGGTTTATTTTGGTAACAACCCTCCCCAATACAGAAACACAGGCACCTGATCATTAGGTGATAGTTCACTTTCTTATGGAACTAGGGAAGGGATAATAGAGGCCAAGAATGACATTCTGGACTTCAACTTTGAAATGAATTTGTCCTGTTTTCTCAGGTCTAGGAATGACCTTAAGTTATTGGATGTAAAGACCTTTCCCTCAGGAATATGGATAATGCAATTTCAAGCCTCTATTTGTCTGCTTCATCCTACCCATTTTATACATTATACATTAAACTACTTTTACAAGATCTGGGGTTCTTACATAGTGATCTGGATCATCCTGGTAGGACTCCAAGCTCCCTCTAATCATCTGTTGACAGAGAATTTAGCTTTTCACTTGGATGTTGACCACTGTTAGTTACACTGGGTCTTCGCATCGTAGGGTATGACTACACTTGCAGCTGTACAGCGCTGGGAGTTAAACCTGTCTTCGTACAGCTGAGTAGGGAAAGCACTGCAGTCTGTCCACACTGCCAGCGCACTGTCGTGGCCACATTTGCAGTATCTGCAGCGGCATCGGGAGCGGTACATTATGGGCAGTATCCCAGTGTTCAAGTGGCTGCAACGTGCTTTTCAAAAGGAGGGGGGGAATGGAGTGTGACAGGAAGTGTGGGGGAGAGTGACAGTGGATTTTTGGAGCCGACACTGTGTCAGCAGCTGCCTTGCAAGTTCCGACCCCCTCCCCTACCCCTCTCTCACTCACTGAAAGCAAACTGCAACTGTTTTTTCCCCTCACAGACCAGATAAGCAGCCGCGCCGAAACGGACCCCCCCCCCCCTCCTGCCGCGATGCTTCTCTCCTCAAGCCCCCTCCTTCCCCCTCTCTTCAAGAAAACACTAGCTGTGGGCGTTCCAAAGGAAGCCCCCCTGCCTCTGCCCATTCACAGCAAACACTAGCTGTGTTTGTTTTTTTGATAAACAGCTCTGGAGCCCGGAGTTCACAACAAAACAAAGAGGAATCACAACAAAACAAAGAGAGTAATCTTCTCTTAAAAGGATTATGGGAGGTCAGTCACAGCGTACTAAGATTATTCTCTGTTTACACTGGCGCCCCAGTGCAGCAGCAGCGCTATACTCTTTATTCCTCTCGGGGAGGTGGAGTACAAGCAGCGCTGTAGCCACGGAGATACAGCGCTGTATGTGCCTGGCCAGTGTGGACGGGGAGTGAGTTACAGCGCTATAAAGCCACCAACAGTGCTGTAACTCTCAAGTGTAGCCAAGGCCGTAGTTTAGTCCTCTGGCCACTATTTCAAATCCTATGGACTAGGGTGAGTGAGTGGGTGAATGAATGGGTACATGGATATGGGAGCAGGAGGAGGAGGGAAGATATTGATGGGCTACAGAAGAAAAGAGTGGGAGTAGTGAAAGGGCAAGATGAATTTTTTGTCAGGGGGGAGGTATATAAAATAGGGGAGGAGGTAAAGAGCACAGTGGGCCTGATCTTCCATTGTTTTGCATAGTCATTTACACCTGATGAAAGTCAATGTAAAGCAGATATAACTCACTACCAAGCCAGAATTCTCTGCTCATCAACATCTTTTTTTCACCTACTTTTTGCACAGATGTAAATGATAACACAAGGTGCAAGGCAGTGCAGAATCAAACCAAGTGAAGGGAAAGAAAGATGTGAGAAACTAGAATGTGAAAAGAAAAACAAAAACAACAAATGAATAGATACAGTACTAAATACAGGAAAGAAAGGAGAAGAAAAGTGGAATGAAGCCAGAGAGAGAGAGAGAGAGAGAGAGAAAGATCAAACAAAAAGAAAGACACACAAAGTGAAAGGTGAACAAGTGAGATGGGGATGGGATTGCTATTCACTGTCCTAAAGTTTAGTTTCTTCTAATGCATATTTAACTTCAAAGACTAATGAGCACTTTGGATAAAGGTATATTTTCTTAAAGATTCATCACCTCTGTTCCTTCAGTTGGATGTTATAGATCACAATAAACAGGCTGTGAGATCTCCCAAGAGGTCCTCTGGCATAACCCAGGATTACCAGAGACTTGCCACTCCTCATACTTTTAAGGTACAAGAAACCTAAATAGAAAACTTTTCAGGCCTCCTTTAAACAGCATAAAGAACAATGAAAAAAAAATCCTTTGCAGGTCACCTTTGAATTTCAGGAGACATGGCCTTAGGTTGTGTGACTAGCACCACAGGTATTTTATAACCTGACTAGGATGCTTAGTCCTCAGTTTATTAGCTGTTGGGTAACATTTCCAAACGGGGTTAAAAGTCTTAACCCTGTGCACTTAGCTCAACACATGATTGGGCTCCAAAAGCTTAATTTAAATATGAATCCCATTATGAAAATAACATTAAGGATATTTTAATGTGTATATTATTTCTTTAAAATCAACCCCTTAAGGGCCTGATTATGTTCCTATGGAAATCAAGGGCAATTTTGCCACTGAGTTCAATGGACATAAAATCACACCCTGATGGCAAGGTAAGGCTATCAGGCCAACTAGGACTTGTTTTTGGAGTATTCATAAAAGCTATCCATGATAATTTTTCAGCACAGTGTGTTAGCCAAGTGACACCCATCAGCATTGAAATACACACTGTTAATTCATATTAACTGCACTTAATATCCTTCCACCCTGTTTTCTCTAAAATATTAAAAAAAGAAAAAAAAAGACATTTCTTCAGTGAGCTCTGAAACATCCAGCAATCTTTGGCAGAACACCTGTGCATTTGTTGGAAAAGAAACATTCAAATTAGATTTGTATTTCTGAACACTAGATCTGTCTTTCAATCTAGTTTTGCTTGGGGCATTCAGACCCTAAAGTTTTCTAGGAGCCACAGATCATTCATAACTTCTGGGATAAAGTTAAAAAAAATGCAGATGAATAAATTTTGAGCACAGTCAGCAACACAGCAGATGATAAACATACATCTGTGTGCAACGCAGAGAGCTGATGATAGCACAGAAAAGATGGGCTACAGTTTCAGCTGTTAGCGGGCTATATTCCTGTCAAATGCTGATAAGTTCAACTCCGGCATTGCCTTATTTAGTCAGACTTCTCTGCTGACACACTTAAGCACAGTAACAAATGCATATGCTGTTTCCAGTCTGGACAGGCTCTTGCTCCTCCTTTTAGTAATACTATGACAAATATTAAGTTGCTTAAAACTTTTTATTTAGGTTTATTGAAAGAGCCTTATTGGCTTGTTTTTTTAAAATATCCTACCAGTTATTTATCTGCCTTACTAACAACTGTCTAACGTGTGCACCTATGTTAAGAAAGAAAACTAATCATAAAAAAATTACAGCTATTTCTATAAAGCGGATTTTTACCCTACACTTCAAATAAGTCTTTTAGTCTGGAAGACAGTGAGAAGACATTCAAGTAAACATGTATGTAGTGCCTGTGAATTATGTGTTTTGTTTTTTTAAACATTGGACAAAAGTTAGCAAACAAAATTTAGTTCTCTAAACAGATATAATGTATCATTTTCAACTGTTTATTCCTTCAGAATATTCCTAAACCAGTCAGAATAGTTCCTTTATTTGATGTTATATGACAAAAGAAAATAATTTTGAAATATGATGTTTTCTATCTAAAGAACCACTTTGCCAATTCTCACTTTGCTAATCTGATAACTCAAACAATGGACTCACCCCACTTCTTAGAAAAGATTTAATAGCAGACTACTGTACTAAGGTTCCTCTGTAAAGCTTCGTTATTTTTATCAACTATGCTCGAGTGCATTTACTAACATATTATGAAGTATAAATACTTAAAACTAAACTGTACTTGTCAAGGTAAATTAGCAAAGTACATTTTGTGATGCAGTATCCCTAAAGTTTTGTCGTCATGTTTCTCTTGCTAATTGGTAAAATGCAGTAATCCACATTGGGTCTGCCAGTCATTAGCAAGAATTGGCAAGATTCTGCTGTATTATATTTCACAGCTACTGCCAAAAGCAGAACTCTTGAGAAAAGAAAGATCCATTGAGAATCACATATTTAGGCACATTGCGAATGAGGATACGTCTATTGAATACAAGCTGTTTTTCAAAGATGAACGACTTGCCCATTTTAAATAGGGCCCCTAAGAACCAGATGCATTATGGCTGCATGAGTGTTACATTGTAGGGGTGTGGTTAAAAAGAGGTAAGCTGTGAGTTAGGCTTTGTCTACACTGGCAACTGAACAAAACATTTGTCTTTTAGAGCTGTTTTAAAAAAAACCCGGAAAGACAAAAGTTTTGCCATGACAAGTGCCAGTGTGAACAGCACGTTGTCAGCGGGAGCCCCCCTTGCTGACAATGCAAACGCTGCTCGTTGGAGATGGATGTTTTTTGTCGGCAGGAGAGCCAACAAACAGCGGCTACACTGCACAACTTTTAGCGGCATCACTGTGGCGACACAGCCATGTTGCTAAAAATTGTGTAGTGTAGACAAAGCCTTAGTGTTGTTAAGAGAGCCATTGAGAGTTCACTGTCACATGTTTTTCCCTTTCAGATCACTCTAACACTTTCTAATGAAAAAAAAGTTTGACATACAATGGGCTTTTGTGTCCAAGTAAAATCAACTATAGCTCATTGACTGTTTATCTGTTGGCCCATGGATGCAGCATTCAAGCAAGTCAGTAGCAGAGTACTTGACTGGCTTGAGCTGGTGTGACTATATGAATTTAGGATCTCAACAATAGCAATGTCTGACCCAGTGTTTGGGTTCTCTGCACAGTTCTGAAACATAGACCTGATTCATCTCTTTCTCAACAGTAAGATTCTCAATGCAGATTCTCTAGTAAAGAGATCTAAACTACTTGTCAAAGGATGAAATGGTGTTCTTAATTATGCTCGTCAAATAAAGCAAATAGAATCAGATTTCCAGAAATATGACTCTTAGAGACCAAAATGAATTTTCTTTATGGTATACATTCTGTCACCCTTACCGATGCTGAGTAATAAAGTAGAACTCAAACTTACATATACCAGAGGTACGAACTGACCAGTCAACCACACACCACATTTGGAACTGGAAGCACGCAATCAGGCAGCAGAAGCAGAGAGACACACACAAAAAAAGGGAAGGGGGCAAATATGATACAGTGCTGTGTTAAACAAACTACTAAAAACATAAAGGGAAAGTTTATAAAAAGATTTGAGAAGGTAAGAAAACTGTTTCTGTGCTTGTTTCATTTAAATGACGATGGTTAAAAGCAGCATTTTATTACTGCATAAAGTAAAGTTTCAAAGCTATATTAAGTCAATGTTCAGTTGTAAACTTTTAAAAGAACAACCAGAACATTTTGTTCAGAGTTACAAACAACCTCCATTCCTGAGGTGTTGGTAATTCTGAGGCTCTATTGTACCTTACTCTGTAATGATTCCATGGGACCACTTGCAGAGTAAGGTAACACTCAGCTTCGGTAAGGGTGGCAGAATATGAACCCAGATGTTTGGGTTTTAATAGAAGTTTCTTTTTATGGAAGGGGAAGGATAAAAAGTGGCAAGAGAATTTCCTTGATGGAAGTAAGAACACGATGCTATTTTAAACATCACTATAGCCTTCCGAAAAAAGAAAGTGAGGAATGTAATTTCCCTCCCCGCCTCATTTGATATAGGCAAATAAATACCACAAGAAAAATCACGTTCAGAGACAGACACACCAGAAACTATGGAGTCCATAGACTGAGATGGGGAATAAAAAGAATTGAATTAAGATGCTGTAATATGCATAATACTGTATCTTAGGGGCTATTAAACCACAGGATAAATCTGTATGCTACTCCCTTTGAGTACTAAGAGAAGTCAGCTGAAGACCTTTCTGCAAGTACTTTAGTCTGTTTAGAATTGCAAGGGAAGCTACAGGAACTCTGGCCCTCCTTCCAACAACAAACAAGAAGTGGCCCAAGATTTGCAATAAATATTGGCAAAAATGTCTCTCTGGGTTTTAGTAAAATGCATAATTTTGTCTGGCTTTCTTAATATCCTTTTTAATTTGCACTCATGAGTCAGGCCCAGAATTTAAGAGGTTCATTGGAAAGGATGAAAAGTTGACACTTAAGACAGCAGGCTGAGAATCTGAGGAAGTTTTTTCCCCATGAGCAGCTGAACTGTCTCTACTTAATAGTTATGGTCCATCTGAGACCTACAGATGTCTTGTTTTAGCCTTTTTTAAATCCCTGCCTCCCACTCCCAAAGAATGTAAATTATTGAAATATTTTTCCTTGGATGAAATCCTGACACCACTGAAGTCAATGGGAGTTTTGCCACTGACATGCGTGGGACCAGGATTTCAACTGCATGAGTGTTGGACTTTATGGTGAATAGATTCAAACTAGGCAGGTTTAGGTCAGCTTTTCATCCGGCATGGATAAATGGAGAATAATGCAGTTCACTATGTGGATGGGGTGCTCCTTTTGGTGGAGCCCTTAAAAACGGAAGTTTTGTCTGCTGTATATGGATCCCAGGCATTTTTAAGAGTAGGCAATTTTCTTGGCCAAATTTCCCCCTCATCTACTGTTGGGCAGCATTCACTGGTTGGCTGTTGATCTCTACCCCAGAAATAGCTGAATAACAGTGGATATGACTGCTGTACAGAGTTTGTGAATTTTTTTGGGATCCTTCAGAATGAAAGGCACAATATACAGGAGTAAAACAATTAGCTGATATCATTACAGCCCATCTGGCATGTTGGGCTGAAAATAATAGTAAAGACTACTGCAGCAGTCTCACATAGTCAGTCATCTCAAATGTGACATGCTGTTAAAGGAGGGCACATTTCAATTTAGCTAATCAAACAGGACATGGGCTTGAATTAGAAGACGAGGACACTTCAAGAACATGGGTCTTTTCATATAAGCTTCCTACAAAGAGCTCTTTGTTCTGAAAATATATATATATTTTTTATTCTACATAACTGAAAGTACAGAATTTACAGAAAGTAAAACACCCACTATTTAGAACATTAATACTCTTCCTTTTCTCCTGTAAGGACAAAGGCCTACTTCTACTAAAAGAAGTCTCACGTTTTCACATGTAGATATTCCTACTATAAAGTGAGGTCCTCTGCTATAAAATGAAAACCCAGTACCAGTTTTTAAAACACTCTGCTTGAAGCAGTTACTTTAGCCATGTGGTCCAATATAGCCTCTTGTCCCCTATATGTTTATTAAAATAGCAAGGCTTCATGATGACATCCCTCTGTATAAGGATATAATTGAAAGGCCCATCTATAACTACAATAGAGCCCAAAATTAAAGAGAGGGATGGCCACCTTGCATAGGCCTATTAACATTCTCTCATGCGGTTGGCAGCATTTCCACAAATCTCCCCCAATACCCATTTGCAGAAGTGGTAGGGCATAGTTTTCTTTTAAACCCATGCCCATTGCTCACAAGATGGGGACAGTCGTTCCTCTAAGAGAGGAGGCTAGAGACAGCTTGTTAGCTTCTTTATAATAAAATATGAAGATCACAGTTGATATTGAGGAAGACTATTAAATTCAGGTCTGGTCCTGTTAAGAGTGTGCCTTTTTGAGTTTCTATATTCCTGGATCTATTGAGAAAAACAAGGTTCAAGAAATCTTGGAGAGCAAAAGAGGTTTGTTTTCCCTACTCTTATTATATTGCGGTAGCATCTGAGAGACCACAACCAGACTCGGCCCCATTACATTAGGCACTGTACAAAAACATATTAAATTATAGTCCCTACTCCCAAAGAGCTTATAATCTAAAAGACAAGATGTGACAGGTAGATAGACAAACAAGCAGGTTGAGGTAGGATGAAGGTAATAAATTAGGATATGCAAATTCTTAGCTGGTCAGTTGTTGTGATCACATCTCCACATTATTAGGTTGTACTTTACCATATGAATTACCACAAAGATGAGTTGTGAGGAGTTGCTCGAAGGAGAACAAGGTGGTAGACTTATGGCTTTTGACTGGGAGAAAGCTAGATAAAAATCAATGATTTTTTAAATTTAAATAGGTTTAAAATGTAAATTAAATACATTTATATTTTAAAAAGAAAAATGTATTTAAATTTAAATGTGAAATTATTACAACCTATGTTAAAGCCTACACTTACTACAGTGCAATATATTAAAATAATTTAAATTAAGTAACTAATAATAAACCATATACTTTCTGTTGAAGTTTTAAAGAAAGGAACACCTCAGAAATGCTGAAAGGCTCTGGTTAAATACCTGGAACTAGAGTTTGCTAAACCAGCTGTTGAGAGCAGCAGCCTTTTCTGCAGTGCAGAGGTGCTGAAACTGAGGGTGCAGCAGCACCCCCTGGCTTGAAGTGGTTTCCATCATTTACAGTTTTGTTCAATGGCTTTCAGCACCCCCCACTATACAAATTGTTCCAGCACCCCTGGTGCAGAGTGAATAAACTAAAATGAAGAAAATATTCTACTAGTTCAATGCAATGACTAGTTCATTCAAAGTTAAGAAACCAATTGGAAGCTGAAAAAGCCTGTAAATTTATTTTCCTCTTCCAATCTGTGAATAAAAACTAGAAGTGTGACAATGAGATGTACTATTCTAAAATACTGAAGGGTATGGTGATAAATACTGACTATACCAGGGGTCGGCAACCTCTGGCACGCGGCTTACCCTGGCGGGCCGAGCCAGTTTGTTTACCTGCCACGTCAGCAGGTTCGTCCGACTGCGGCTCCCACTGGCCGCAGTTCGCCATCCCAGGCCAACTGGGGCTGCAGGAAGTGGTGTGGGCCGAGGGATGTGCTGGCCACGGCTTCCCGCCACCTCCACTGGCCTAGGACGGCAAACCGCGGCCAGTGGGAGCCGCGGTCAGACGAACCTGCCGACGCAGCAGGTAAACAAACTGGCCTGGCCCGCCAGGGTGCTTACCCTGGTGAGCCACGTGCCGGAGGTTGCCGACCCCTGTATTAGGTATAGTCCTTTGTTTAATAAATCCATTCATTTTATATACAAAACATGTTTTGATTAACTTTTGTTCTTAAGTATCTAACACATTTATGTAGTTCTACTTAAAATTAAAATGCTAGATTTATGAATTTTTAATTTAGTTCCAATTTCCATCCAAGTAGAGGTTGACACAAATCATGAGTAAAATATTAATAATCTAGTAAATAAGAAATACATCATTCAACATTTTGTAGCATAATAAAAATGTAAAAATTAAGAATCTGAATACCTGTATATTAAGCTATATACAGTAGAACCTCAGGAGTTACGAACACCAGAGTTATGAACTGACCAGTCAACACCACACCTCACTTGGAACCGGAAGTACAATATCAGGCAGTAGCAGAGACAAAAAGAACACCCCTCCTCCAAAAAAAATAAAAAATAAAAAAAAAATCAATACCATAGTTAAACACAAACTACAAACAAACAAAGGGAAAGCAGTATTTTTCTTCTGTATAGTAAAGTTTCAAAGCGGTATTAAGTCGATGTTCAATTGTAAACTTTTGAAAGACTAGCCATAACATTTTGTTCAGAGTTACGAACAATCTCCATTCCCGAGATGTTTGTAACTTTGAGGTTCTACTGTAATTGCTTAAATAAGTGTGTATAGTTATAGTATATTCCCCTGGTTAGCAAAAAGGAGTATCTTCACTGTAAAGGCTATAGTTAGTTGCAAATCATCATGTTTTTATGGTTATCAGCCAACAAGAATCAACCTTTATTTAGAAAGGTAACTAAAATGTACAAATGGAAAACAAGATTAAAATCAATTATTTAAATCAGGGTTTCCTGCTTGTGGATTTGAATGATTAAAAATCAGTGGCCCTGAGTGGAATGACCACTGATGTCTATAAGATGTTTGCACAGAAATCAAGGGCAGAAAATGGCTTTTATGTAATAACTAAATGTTTAGTTATTTGTTTGTGTCTTACTGTTGCAGATTTTTCTGCTGAGTAGTAAATGCTCCCCTTTAGGTACCAATATTTCTGCCCTGCATTGTTCTTGCTTCCTCACCCTCCTCTTTCCCTGTTGTTTTCTCTCCATTTCCTTCTCTGCAGCAACTTCAAATTTACAGCTCAGAGTGCTTCACCCCCACTCCCTACACATAGGGCCCTTTGTTTTCATTTTTTATTCAATTTTTCCAGGGAATTTATCGATTTTATGACTACAACAAAATGGGTGAAAATCAGTGAAAAAAAACTATTATTTTTTTCTGGGTAAATATCAGGGTTTATTTTGGTGGACCGAAGGACAGGGGGAAAAGTATACAGTAGATTAATGCTTTGAATGGAATTCAATGTGGTTTGCTGCAGAACTAAAACAGAACTCAAAACATAATGCCACCGCTGAGTTTAAGAAAACAATATAACTCTAATCCCCAAATAAAACTTTTCATTTGAATAAACAATTTACTGTTGTAGACTTAGCACTATTAGCCTATAAATATTAACATTGAATAATTGGGCCACACCATTTGCAGTGCATTCACTCAACTTCATGCTTCTCTCCTGTTTTTGTTTTTTTTTAAACTTTTGAATACTTCCTTGTGTTCTGTAATGTATTCTTATACAGATTTTTGTTTTCTTCCCATTTTAGTGGGTCAAATCTTTAAACTGTTATGTGCTAACAGCTTGAAATGTGTACGTGGTGAGCGTGGATTCACCAGTATGTTCAGATGTGCTTGCATGCCTGCCTGTTTGTTTATTGTGTGCATCTTCTAGACTAATACATAGCCTTACTTCAACTGGCAGCTTTGCATATATGCACAGACTAATGTATTATCGTAATACATATATCTCATGAAATGTATTGTATTTTCCTAATAAAACAAGTTATTGTTTATATATTTGAATAATACAAAAGTAGGGTGAAAATTGGAAAAAAATGAATAATACTTTTTGTAAAACCTGGGACTTTTTTGGTAAAAATCGGTTTAAACTGAAAACAAAGGAGCTTAGCTACACTACAGTGATCAATGATTAAATAGTTAAATGACAACCAAGGTGTCATCACTGGGCTTTAGTGCAGACACTCCAAGCAGAACAATAGAGTTCACCCTTGTGAGTCACTGGTTCAAGCTGTCTGCAGACTCAGGCAGCCATCACCGTATCAATTACATTCAGTTCACATTTAGAAGGTGATCGCTGCACCCATGGGGCTAGACACTTGCTTTCAATTTCTGAATAAAATCTTAGATCCTGTGTTTCTGTCGGACACCCTTGCCCAAACTATGTGACCTTGCATTTGGCTGTATTAAAGAGCATGTTCTCTGAATGAGCCTAGCTTACAAAGCAATCCAGATCACTCTATATAAAAGCCCTGTACTTACTGTTGTTTACCATTCCACCAATTGTCTCAGCTATGAACTATAGCAAAGAGAGACAGGCAGACACAGTCCCTGTTCCAAGAATCTTCAATCACTTGCTCTAAATCTTTTAAGTCTAGGACTCCTGAAAGGCAGGTTCAGAGGGAAATTAAGCTCAAATCTAAGCTACAAAGCACTTCCACAGAGCATAGAAGCTACCCATCAGATGGGAGTCACAGGCAAATTTTAAGGCAGTAGTGTAGAGAAAACAGAATCTAGAAATATAGAGACAGTGGTTTCATTTGTGGGGAAAAAAACAAATCTAAATGGGTAAAAGGACACAAAGTATATTCTCATATCAGTTTCAATCTTGTGAAGTGTCTGGTGGAAATATAAATGCTCCCTGCCACAGTAAAAGCCTACTGGGAGGTTTTTGACCCTCAGCCATAATCTCTCCCAGCAATTAGTTTACACATCTTAGACTGTTTTCAAAACAAATGTTACTATGTTGATCCCTCTAATAGACTCTTAACCACTACTCTGTAGCAGGTTTAAGATGAATCGCTCTTTCTTTCCACTAAGTAAAAAGGGCATTCTATTAAGGAGACTGAGGAACAGGAGAAATTAGTCTTTCTAATTTGCTGAAGTGAATGTTACATATCTTTTTGACAACACCTGTATTCGCAATGTCAGGGTCCTACAGGGAATAGTGAGAATTAGCAGAAATTTTTTGAAGAACCAACTAATGGAGAGAGGGCTTTTCTTCAAGCAAGGCCTGCAAGATCAGCAGCTAAATCTAGGTAAGAGCTATTAACTTTTACTCAGCTTCTAAATATCTCTAAGGGCAGTGGCTTGTCACTATTTCATAGACTAACAGACGTTTTGCAGCATGAGCTTTCGTGGGTGAATACCCACTTCTTCGGATGCAAGCAGAAGAAGAAGTGGGTATTCACCCACGAAAGCTCATGCTGCAAAACGTCTGTTAGTCTACAAGGTGCCACAGGATTCTTTGCTGCTTCTACAGAACCAGACTAACACGGCTACCTCTCTGATCTATGATTCTATGAAATAGTGTCAAGTAATATCAGGGTTGGAAGGGACCTCAGGAGGTCATGTAGTCCAACCCCCTGCTCAAAGCAGGACCAATTCCCAACTCTATGATTCTATGATACCTATGGACAGCTGGCCGAAGGGCATGAAAAAAATCCCTGAAAGATACCAGGCACCTTATGTTGAAATACAGTGGAATAACCTATTAACTTGTTTGGTGACAGTTGTTGCCCGTTCCTGGGAATCAGACCAAGAAATAACCACAAAGGTCAAACTAAAGGAGTACTGAGAGTTGATGTATTGCTTGCTTCCCTTATTTGCATTATTATGCTCACACACACATTCCATTCATACTGGTGACAGGCTGCAGTTGAGGATGTTGCTTTTGATCTTAGGTGACTGAAACTGGCCAGGTTCCAGCTTCCCAGAGATCGAACCACTAGGCGACGAGAGTCCCCGAAGCCCCTTCGGATCTGCGGGAGGGCTCTACTGCTTCTGGTCCGGTCCTGAGTTCTTGCTGTCATAGGTTACATCTCTCACTGGCCATTACTGCAGTAGGTTTATATACAGTCCCATATACACCTTGATTATCCTTACACAGTAATATTTCGGTTCAAGCCTTGCGATTGGTTTCTTACACTCATATTATCTCACTCATTCCTTACATATTGATTACATATTCATAAGCATGAATACAATTGGTAATATAGCTTTAAGCAAGCCCCTCACATCAGCGAGGACTTCTGCTTCTGTTTGTGGTTCAGACAGGAACAAGGTAACTGGCATAACAGGAAACCCACACAGACACAGACACACTGCTTGAAAGGCAGATGTAGGGGGGCCATGGGCTGCCCCTTCTCCCCAGGGAGCAGGAGCTGCTCCTGCCTGGTAGAGGCCAAGCCATGGGCAGGGCCGCATCCGGCTACAGCAGTCATATATAATGGCTAGAATCCAAGAAAAGAATAGCAGCCCTTCTTCTCTTTCTTGCTCTCTCCAGTGCAAAAAAGATGCTTTTGAGTTACAGCATCAACTTAATGCTAGTACTATTTACATAGTGCATCATGTTTTTAAAGGAGCTTAGAGTCTCAGAGCTCAAACCTGAAAACATGTAGATGAGTACTCATGCCAATTTACATACACCTCTACCTCGATATAACGCTGTTCTTGGGAGCCAAAAAAATCTTATCGTGTTATAGGTGAAACTGTGTTATATTGAACTTGCTTTGATCCACTGGAGTGCGCAGCCCCGCCCCCCTCCCCCCCCGGAACACTGCTTTACCGCGTTATATCGGGTGGCGTTATATCGAGGTAGTGGTGTATATAGCACACAAAATTTAATCTAGCTTAATAACTCATTGTTTAATATATAAGAATATATTTGCCGCTTGAAAAAAACAAAAAACCTAACATGTTTTGAAAAGATCTGTACTAGGCAGAAAAGCCAAGTTTTTCAAAAGTGACTAGTGATTGAGTGTGCACTAAAGAGCCCTGATTTTTCAGAAAGCAATGAGCATTCAATCTCTGAAAATCAGCCCCCTTTACAGTGTTTCAAAGTTGGGTACCCAAAACCACTAGTCACTTTGGGAAACTCTGGACACAGTTTAGTGAAAATGACTAGTATAAATTAGTAATGGATCCCTACTAGCTTAAGTTTCTGGAAATAGTTCCTTAAAACCGATCATCTATTTAAATGAACAACTGGAAGGGAAAGGAGTCTTAGTTCCAGAAACGGGTCATAGTGACCCAAATGCCCCTGGCATATGGAAAGCTTCTTTGAAAAACAAAAACCCCATTTTATTTCAGATTTGCATTATACTCAACAATGGTTCTAATAGGAATGATTGGAGTCTGTTTTGTAAATATATATTTTAAATCCTTAACAGAGCTGGGACTGAAATAAGACTTTCATGCCTTGCTACCCTTAGGTCACTCTTCTCAACCACAATGCCTCTAATCGTATGGACTATAGAACCACAAATCACATTAGAGAAAAATTTTAGTTGCAAATTAGGTCTTTTTTCTACCATTAACTCTAGAAAATTTAGATATATATCCAGTAGAGTTAGATGCTACCAAGTCTTCTAGGTTTATAGTCATAGAGATAAAATAAAAGTACTCATATAGTGAAGATACATTTGGTGATGCACAAGCCAGGGTGGATTGATTTTACTCATGTTTTAAATCACCAATTTTAATCGTGTTTTAAATCAGCAAGCAGAAAACCTTGATTTAAATCACAGATTATAATTGTTTTGCATTTGTACTTTTTAGTTTTCGTAAAGAAAGGTTAATTCTCATTGGTAATTATTATAGTATGAGGATTTGCAACTAAATATAGCTTTTGCACTAAATTTGGTGATTTTTACTAGCCAGGAGAATACTGTAACTATACACATTTATTTAAGCAATTATGTAGCTTAACATGTATTCAGGATCTTAGTTTCTACATTTCTTATAAAGTTGGAAAATGTTGAATGATGCACTTCTTATATATGAGATTATTAATTTTTTACTTGTGATTTGGATGAATATTATTTCCATTTGGATGGCAATTCAAAATACACCATTTTAATTTTATTAAATACTACTCCCTTCAATGTGCTGGATACATAAAAGTTGATCAAAATATGCTTTACATTTAAAACAAATATGTTAAACAAAGGAAGTATGATTTATTAACAAAGGAAGCTGTAACTGAGGAACCTGTACTGTAGTAACCCCTGGCAGTCAGTCACACAAGTGCAGTTCTCTCTGCCTCAGTTTCCCTTAATTGGTTCAAGGATGGAGCCTATATGTCTGTCTGTAACTCCAGTCCTCTGGCTGGATAAATAATAATAATAATATAATATATGGAGATATATCTATCTCATAGAGCTGGAAGGGACCCTGAAAGGTTATTGAGTCCAGCCCCCTGCCTTCACTAATAGGACCAAGTACTGATTTTGCCCCAGACCCCTAGGTGGCCCCCTCAAGGACTGAACTCACAACCCTGGCTTTAGCAGGCCAATGCTCAAACCACTGAGCTATCCCTCGCCTTCTTTTGGGACTGAAAGGAGTCATGCTTCACCCAAAGTTCTACGGGCCACTTCAGTGGAGCTTTGTCACAGGCGCTCTCCTAATCCATTTTCCGGCACAGCCCCCTTTACAGAATTCTTCCCTTCTTTCTTCAGAGCAGAAATAATGTAAGTTAAGCAGGAACACAAGACAAAGTCCCATATTCTGTTACTGCTGCCACCCCCGGTCAGAGTTCTTCGCGGTCTCTACCCCACCTGTGCACAGATGGTAAGGGGCCTCAGGCCCAGAGACCCTGGTTAGCGTTTAACTCTCCTACTGCTCCCCTGGGCTGCTTCCTACCTCAGGGCCTTGCACGCACTTCCTACCTGGCAATCTTCTCTAATCCCTTCTGGCAAAACTGGTATCTCTGGGCAGCTTCCTCCAGTCTGACCTCGTAGAGTCCCTTCACTGTGGCTCTGAGTCCAGCAGCTGCCCATTTGGCTGGGCTGCAGCCTTTTATCCCAGCTGTTATTAGCCTTCCCATACACTACTACTGGGGAGATAACAGCTCCCTTTTTCATACCCTTTGGTGTCTGTTGCCTTGTAGGATATACACACCCCGTCACCAGGGGTGAGCTGCAGCGGGTTCGCACGGGTTCGCGGGAACCCGTTGTTAAATTTAGCAGCCATTTTAGAACCGCTTGTTAAGGGCTGCTAAATTTAACAAAAGTTCCCGCCCACTCCTCTCCTGCTCCGCCCCCTTCTCCTCCCCCTCCCCTGCTTCCCGCGAATCAGATGTTCGCGGGAAGCCTGAACAAGCAGCATGGAGGCAGCCAGCAGGTAAGCTGGGGCGCGGAGGGGGAGGGGAGGTGCGGCTGGCTCAGCAGCTCCCGGTCCCATACCGCGGCTCCCTCCAGCCCAGCGCCGGCCCGGGGAGTCGGGCCCCGCGGCTGCTGCCGAGCGGCCGGGCCCCGCGGCTGCTGCCGAGCGGCCGGGCCCCGCGGCTGCTGCCGAGCGGCCGGGCCCCGGTGCCAGCCCGGCCCGGGGAGTCGGGCCTAGCGGCTCGGGGAGTCGGGCCCCGGTGCCGGCCCGGCCCGGGGAGTCGGGCCCCGCGGCGCCGGTCGTGGTCCTGGCAGAGTGGACCCGGTCCCCTGGCAGTGTGGTAAGGGGGCAGGGAGGGGGTGGGTTGTGAGGGGGTGGATAGGGGTCAGGGCAGTCAGAGGGCAGGGAACAGGGGGATTGAATGGGGGCAAGGGTCCCGGGGAGCAGTCAGGAAAGAGCAGGGTTGGATGAGGTGGTGGGGGCACTCAGGGACAGAGAGAAGGGGTAGTTGTATGGGGTAGGGGTTCTGGGGGGCCATTGAGAATGAGAGGAGGGGTTGGGTGGGGTGGCAAGGGGCAGTCAGGGGACAGGGAAGGGGGGGATGGGTCAGGGGTCTCGGAGTGTGTGTGTTAAGGAACATGAGGGGTTGGATGGGGCACGACCCCCCCCCACGGAGGGGGGGGGAGGAGGGAACCCGTTGTTAAAATTTTGGAGGGAGGAGGGAACCCGTTGTTAAAAATTTGGCAGCTCATCACTGCCCGTCACAGAAGTATTCACTATAGTTAGTGAACTGAACTAATTGTTTCTGGTCACCCTATCCTTCAAGATTATATAACTAGTAGATTACACCGTCACACCTAGTTTTTTTCATAGATTGGAAAAGCAAAACAAAATTCCCTGATTTTTCAACTCTCAATTTTTTTTAAACTTTGAACAAGTCATTGAACTTTTAAATGACTAAAGAAACTCAACTGAAAAAAAAAAAAGAAAAAAGAGCAAATGAAGAAAATATTCTCTCCTCTGCATCAGCAGAAGGTACTGCTGTCAAAAGCTGGTTTAGCATTTCAGCAAACTGTGGTAGCAGGTGCATAGCCAAACTTTCTTTAAAATTTTGGCAATAAATGTACCACTTAATGTTATTCTTTGTATTTAATTTAATTTATTTCCAAAGATAAGTAAGTTCAGGCTTTAAACAAATTGTCATTTTCAAAAGTAATTTTAAATAGGTCTAGTTTTTGAAAATAAACCAATTAATGTAATTTAAAATAAATAAAAATACATTAAAGTCCAATTTTGATTTAAAAAATATTTGATTTTTTATCAACTCTTGCATAGGCGTAACCATTTTAAGTGTACTATAGGCTGGACTCTCTTTGCCCATTTTGGAATAGCGAAACAATAGGCATCTCAAAAGATCCTTCTCTGGGCAAAAGAATTCTAGCCTGATCACAAACAAGTCTGACATCCGTAACTGTGGAGATGACTTCAGTGGATTGGAGAACAGTTGAAGACAGAATATAGTTGGAACTGGCAGACAAGTTTGGAATTCAGGAATGCCTTCCTGAAAAGCAGTTGCTGTATCCCCGGAGCTGGACTGAGGATTTGGGAGTATATCTAAGAAAATATTTGGTCAGGAGTTAAAGTAAGGGGGAAAGACTGCTCCCTTTCCTCTGCTAAACACACAAGGGCGCTCCTCCTCATCTCTCTGGCTTGGTAAGCAGTGCTCCCATTCCCCCTTAGCTGGCATGGTGAGAACTTTACCCTTCCCCCTTTTCAATCTACTTTAAATAATGATCTTGCTATGGCCATGTGATGATTAGAAGTAGATTTGCCTCTGAAAATTTAGAAGAGATGGGGAGATTTCCTGGAAGATGAAAACCCTGGTATTTCCCCAGTAAAAGAATAAAAAGGACTCTGACTAAAATGGATCTCAGAAATTACCTTTCAGATATATCCATGGTTACAATCTTGTACTGCCAGATGATGTATTTTGCGCCTCTGAATTGTAGGGTGGGTTTTGGCCTGACGCTGCTCCCAAGGAAGTCAGTGGAAGTTTTACTACTGACCTTCAACAGCAGCATAAAGTTAGATCAACACCCAGCACTTTTGAAAATCCCATCTGTATTGTATTATGAACTGCTGAGGCAGGATCCATATGCTATATACAGGACCAAGTGTGCACACAGCTCACAGAAAAGGTCCAAGCCAAATACTTTAAAAAAGTCATCTCATGATTATGCCATCATCAGGGGGCTATATTTCACAGCTGTTACATAGCCACAAAATAACTATCATATTAAATTCAAGATCCCTTTACAGCCTTTTAATGAACACGAGACTCCAGAATGCAAATGAACTAACATCAAATACCTATGTCTCAAAACTATAACTCAGCAGTAAATGGCTCATAAGCAGCTTAATATCAAAGTTGAAAAGCCATTACAATTTTGCTTCTGCCGTCCCTATGTTTCCCTAAATAGAATCTTGCAAAACAATGTGGAGGATTTTATGTATTAACTAGAACAGTTTTTCATATTCAAGTTTTTTAGGAAAGACCCAGTAAATTTGTACAGCGCTGTCATTCTGAATAACCAAACCACATATTCCATTGTCAGGGAACTCTACTCAATGCTGGAAGCACAATGCTGTCAATTTTTCTAATCTGTCTGCTACCAAAGGTTGTTCCCAGGAGTGCCACTAAGCAGTTGTTCATTTGAAATGCTGTACATTACAGAGAACATCAGTGCATATCAGAGATTCAAGTTTCTACCCAAGGTTGCTGAGCAATTTTTCTTAATAAATTATTTTAATCTTTTTTATTTTGTATTATTAAATTATAAACATCTATCTATATAATTATTATAGATAGAATCTCATTTCCAAGACACAGGAAGTAATACTAGCTACAGCTTTGATATGCTCCTCCAAATCCAAATATTCTGCTGCAAGACTCCCTGTTGAAACTGATGATGAAATCTACATTAGAAAAAAGAAGCCCAACTACACGGGAGTGATATATCCCTATGAATATGTACTTAAATAATGGAGATAGCCATTTTGATTTTTTCTAATAGTGAAATTGTAACTTGAAGATATAAACAGGAAGAATTAATTTATATTTGGACATTTCACCATTCAGTAACTCACCAGGTATCTGGAAACTTAATACACATATAGAGTAATTAAATCCACAACATGAATCTAGCCCTCAATAAATACATGAAAGTGCTTCTTTATCCCAAAGGCAATCTCCCACTACTTGAATACATTCGTACAACTTAAAATATTACTGAACATTATAGGAGTACAAAAAAGCCACCATGGCATTCTGCAATTGGTATTTCTAGATATATGATTTGGTGAGTGTCATACAATATTTTCTAGTCCAACGCTTCCAGAAATAAAGTGCTTTTGATTCACAAAACAATAGTTAAAAAGGATAAAATGTATGGATAAAATGTGCACTTTAGTCTAGATTTTTGGTACATCTGGAATTAATCCCAATAGTGAAACTGACCCACAGAAGGAAGGATATGATTCCAGATAAATGTTTAGCACAAAGCCCCTCATTTTGTTTAGGCAAAGGATTTTAACTGACGTGCTATAACATTAACTTGGACTGATCACACATTATCTTACATTTTACTCACCTTACTATTCCTTCTTTTACAGCTTGCCATTACAAAACATTCAACACCATCTTCCAGTTCTTTTGAAGATGTTTGTGAAACTGACACAATGAACTATTATTAACAGGACTTGAAAATTCCACTTGTGCTGCTAGGTAAGTAGGAATATTCCCTGGGCATATGCCTTTTACCTTCTGTAGAAACTAAGCTTTCATTAAGTTAATAAAAAATTAAGTTTCTAGCCATTATAGTTGTGGAAACAGCTTTCCAAATGTGATCCAAGTGTGAATCAATGCAATGATGTTTGCCCAAATCTGAAGACTGACAAGAATCAGATGAAGCAGTCTATTTTCATTGCTATTTTTCAGATCCCTTTGGGTAGCAGTAAAAAATGACCAAAAAACAAACTAAAAACAAACCCCAACCCCCCCACTCCACACACACAACTGTTTAATTTCATTCAGATGGGGCCTGAAAAATTCTGAGCAACAACAGATGCATGTCCTGAAGCTATTTACTGGGAAGGGAAACTCCAAAAACGAAGGCTGGAGAAGAGTAGAGTAGCAGAAATGTATCTTCCCCCATCTCTCTGCAGCAGTCAGTAAACTGAGAGAGGGGTACAGTGGAGGAGACACATCATAACAAGAAAACTAGGGAAAGTTAAAGTAGAGGAGGCTCTGGACTGGGAAGAGAGAACAGAGAGAAAATAATTCTGCCCTTTCTGAGTGCTGGAAGGGAGAATTTGGGATGGCTTCAAATTCATCCAGAAATTAATAGATAATGTTTATTAAAAACTATGGCTCCCCAAGCAGTGTCCAGGGATAGCACACTGATAGGAAACTTAGTGCCTTCTCTTTCGTAGCAGCTAGAGGAGACAGGGGTTGGCTTCTTACTTGGCCGTTGTTCCTGAACTTAGGACCTCCTGCATCCCATCTTTCATAGCCATTGTAGCTGTAGGTTTAGTCACCTATTGGGTGTCTGGTAAAATTCCAAGTCCTGTGAGGGCTGTGAATGTTTAACAACCTGCATGGAATTTGGAGGAAAGAGCACAGGTGGCAAGAGGGAAGAGCTTGAAGGAGGCACAAGCAAATCAGTCTGTTTGCACATGGCTTGAATGCTAGCTGCAGCATCTCTTTAAATGGTTCTCTCGATAAAGAGCCAGTTTCATTTTAGAAATATGGAGTCCTCTCTTGTTATTACCAAGCATGCAGTACATGAAGCAAAGGGAGAAACTGATTAGATAAACTATGGTGGGAGAAGAGAGAAAAAAATACCCTAGAGAGAACTCTGGCAGGGAAACCAGGGAAAGGGAGTTTGGGAAGAAAAGACAGAAAACATACAATAGTAGAAAAGAGAGGAAACAGACACTGATGTCAACTCCGAAAAAGATAGGAATAAAATAGGAAAAGTGGACTAAAGACAAGAAAGGGAAAAAATCTAACAAAAATAAGAGTAAGTAGTAACTTAGTAGGGCTGGTCAAATAGTATTCAGCAAATATATTATTCAGTTAATTTTACAGCATTTGTGGAATAAATTATTTAATTAATACTTTTTGTGCTAGATGCTCAGCTCAAAACTATTCAGCAAATATATTAGTTTAATACAGAAGGAATTAATCAAATACCGGTAAGTTAAATAAATACCTATAGTAAGTTACATTTAAAAAAAGAATTAAATAGAAAATTGATTGATAACATTGCACTTAAATACAGTACAAATAAACAACACATGACTTTTATTCCTGTAAGGGAAGAAGCGTGGGGGAAGGGAAGGGTTGTACTGGCAGAGGTATTTTTCTTCCTAACAGGCTTAGTTTTCAAACTAGTGGGTGCCATGTGAATTTCTCAAGTTCTGATTACTAGTAAAATATTTATAGTTAGCAAACACTAACGATGATGCAATAAATGCATTAGTATGATCAAAAAATGTTACTGTGATGCTGGCAGACCAGGTGCCAGCTCATGCCAAAGCCCCTGGCCAATTCACGTATGTATTAGTATAGATCAAAATGATTATTAAATGTATAAAAAAGAGTGTTTTTCTTCATTTCATAAAAACTAATGGGATATTACTTACATTGTCTTCACTTATCAATATCCTGTTATAATGTTATTAAAAATTTACATTGTGTAAATAAATAACTAAATGAGAAAGAAGCCTTGTGAAATGCAAAAGAAGAACTTTAACAGAAAATTGCTAATTTCAAAGCAAGTGGTAATTGAGTGTGATGATCCGAGGTCTAAGACTCCAAATATATTCCTTGCTCTCTGTCATCAAAGGAAAAGCCAAAGCGGGTAGTGACCCTGTCAGCATGTTTTCGTGAGAAGAAACCGTAAGTCTGGATTCAGGAGAAGATCCTTTATCTCTGGACTCTTACAGGGAAGTGTGCTAGGTGCAAAGTGGAGAGCCCCAGAGACAATCTGGGTACCCTGAAAAGACTTTTGGGAAAGTGGCAGTTTAGTACATCACTGCCACCATTTGGAATTACAAACTCTGACTTACCTTTACATATATTTTACCTGCTTTAACCTCTCAATAACTCATTTCCTTTTTTTTATCTAATAAACCTTTGGTTAGTTTATTATAGAATTTGCTACCAGTGTTATCTTTGGTGTAAGATCTAGAGTACCAATTGATCTGAGGTAAGTGACTGATATCTTGGGACAGGGAGCAACCTGATGTGAGGTGATGTGATTTTTTTGGTTTAAGTGACCTTTTATCACAAAGTCCACTTTGTTTGGGTGTCAGGATAGACTGGAGAGTCTAAGGCAGTGGTGGGCAACCTGTGGCCCACCTGCAGCCCATCAGGGTAATCCGCTGGCAGGCCATGAGACAGTTTGTTTACACTGACCCTCCGCAGGCACGACCGCCCGCAGCTCTCAGTGGACACAGTTCGCCGTTCCCAGCCAATGGGAGCTGTGGGAAGCGGCACGGGCCACAGGGATGTGCTGGCTCCTGCTTCTCGCAGCTCCCATTGGCCGGAAACGGCAAATCTTGGCCACTGGGAGCTGTGGGCAGCCATGCCTGTGGACGGTCAATGTAAACAAACTGTTTTGTGGCCCGCCAGCAGATTACCCTGACGGGCTGCAGGTTGCCAACCACTGGTCTAAGGGGACTGTCTGTGATTCCATGGTAACACTGATATAATGATCCAGGAGTTCACATTTGTTGCTGGCTTGGTGAAATCTAATTACAGAAAACACCACCAGCCTGGGGTGTCTGCCCTGCTTTCTGACAGTCTGCCCTGAGGTAGGCACTCAGTTGTGAGCCACTCCAGACAGCATGACAGTTACCGCAGAACATTTTGATAGGATACAGTAGGTTAATTCATTAACCTTTTACTTTCACCTAGGTTCAAAGTTGTACTTCAGATTACAAGTGAAAATGCATCTGGTGGTCTCTTCATTCTAAACAGACGTCTCTCCATCACAAAAACTCTACTCCAAGTCAGAAGAAGCGGCAGACACTGCTCAAAGGCTTAGCTTTTGGAATGACTGGGGTATTGTACATCAGAAGTGATATGTATTGGAATAGCTAAAGGGGAAGTGTACAGAATGTCTTCTCTCACAATCTGGCCCTAACAAGAGATGTTGGTCCTACACTTATATGATCTAAGACCCACAAAACATGTTTTTAAAAAAATTATATATTTACTGGGCTGCCTTTTTAAAGGTTCTTTCAGCTCCTAAGTTAATTAGTCTGCAAATCAACAAAAAATACTTATGTAATAATCTGCCCTGTACAGAGAAACATTACAAAAGGCTTGCTTATTGGAAAGGTTTTCCTTATATGGGTCTTTGGAAAGGCCTGGTGCACAGAGCTTCAGTTTAACTAAAACATGTATACAGTCAGCAAAATTTACATTTTATCTTAAGTCAGAAATTTCCTATACATCCATGTTCTCAAATCTCTCAATTTTTAACATGTTAAGAGAACAACTCTGTTGTACCAACTTCTGGATCTAACATGCACACACAATTTCCACTGAAATCAGTAGGAACTCCACAAGTAAACGTGATGGCACAATTATTTTTTATTTCTGTATAATAATGTTTTTAGTTTGGGGTTGCTTGTGAAAGTGATCTAGCATTAATACCTACAGACAAAAGTTAGTCCACACTAATATTCCGGAGGGCCCGTTGTCTTTTTTCAGATCGCTTTCTCTAAATCTTAAGAATCTAAAGCTGATGAGAAAGAAATCTGAGGAGGTTCAACAAGGACAAGGGCAGAATCCTGCACTTAGGATGGAAGAATCCTATGCACTGTTACAGGCTGGGGACCGACTGACTAAGTGGCAGTTCTGCAGAAAAGGACTTGGAGATTACAGTGGATGAGAAGCTGTGTATGAGTCAACAGGGCCCCTGTTGCCAAGAAGGCTAAAGGTATATTGTGCTGCATTAGTAGCAGCATTGCCAGCAGATCGAGGGAAGTGATTATTCCCCTCTATTCGGCACTCATGAGGCCACATCTGGAGTACTGTGTCCAATTTTGGGCTCCCCACTACAGAAAGGATGTGGACAAATTGGAGAGAGTCCAGCGGAGGGCAACCAAAATGATTACGGGGCTGGGGCACATGACTTACGAGGAGAGGCTGAGGGAACTGGGCTTATTTAGTCTACAGAAGAGAAGAGTGAGGGGCAATTTGATAGCAGCCTTCAACTACCTGAAGCGGGGTTCCAAAGTGGATGGAGCTCAGCTATTTTCAGTGGTGGCAGATGACAGAACAAGGAGCAATGGTCTCAAGTTGCAGTGGGGGAGGTCTAGGTTGGATATTAGGAAAAACTAAAGCACTGGAATGGGTTACCTAGGGAGGTGGTGGAATCTCCATCCTTAGAGGTTTTTAAGGCCCGGCTTGACAAAACGCTGGCTGGGATGATTTAGTTGGGGTTGATCCTGCTTTGATTAGGGGATTGCACTAGATGACCTTCTGAGGTATTTTCCAACCCTAATATTCCATGATTTGATTGAAAAATCAAATACTTGGGTTTTTTTTTTTTTATTTACAGCTTAACTGAAAGCTAACATATAAGAACGTTGGCCCTTTTCAGCTATTAACTCATCTGAACTAAATATTAAAGTCAAATCAGGGAAGTAGCCATTGACAGTTTTGTAATTTCTACACTTCAAATAGATATATTATATATACACACCAACACGCACTACAGGGACTGTTACTAATCAGACTTTTAAATGTCCAAACCTGCATTCCTTTTTCCAGTGAAATAATTGTATAATGGGTAAAATCCTGGGCCCACTGACTTCAACAGAGCCAACCTTTCACCCACAGAATGTAGAGTTAGTGGCTTATACTTTAAGACTATCTACATAATGTATTATACAGCAGCTTGATTTTATCCATAGAACTTGATTTAATTTTTACCATGACAAAATTTGATTTTTGATCATGAATCAGACTAAACAGTAAAATGAATATAACTGATTTTGTTCTAAACTCAAGTTATCTTTGTACTAATGCAAGCAGACTCATAAATACCTTTGGTATTAGTTGGATCCTATTTCTAAACACAATGTTCATATTTCATCTATAATAAGTAAAGCATCTCAAAGATTTGCAAGGCACTAGTTTTGCGAGTGTCCAGTTTAGTGCCTTGAGTAAAGTGAGATTGGTAGAGTCAGCTTAATCCACAGTGGAAAGTTTGTGCGCTGCACATAATTCAACACGGTTTGGCATGATTGGCAGTTGCTGTTCAGAGGGGACACAAACTATACATACTCAATACACGCTAAATTCTCTCCCTTGAAATCAGTTTGTCCAGGTCAAAACTGAGGCCATGAGTGAGACAGGGTAATGGACACTGCACTGTAATTATCTACAGGAGGCTTCAGTTTTAATTCCTGTTTGTTCTGTTCACAGCATCCTAACAGGACAATACTTTGCCTCAATTTAAGAGTTTTACTGCAGAGAGCTGGACTCTGTGGCAGTTGCACAGCTGCTGTAGTGAATAAAAAGCTTAATGAACAAAATCTATTTATATTGTTTTATCCACCTCAAAGATCAGTGAATGTTACATAATTATGCATATTAAAGCTTGTTACACCACACTCAGAATGCTGAGTCTAAATCTGATTTAGGTGGTAGTATGGATTTGGTCAAAAATATTTTGTGGAGTATGAGGACAGGAAAGGATAAGCAGGAAAGTCTTCCATTTCCTTTGATTTCTTCTCCCCATCCCTTCTCTTCTCTTCCACTCCATCTCTCCTCTCTTCTACTAATCTTCTTTCCCACTCATTGCTATTCCCACTTTCTCCCCCTATGCACTTTCAATGTTTATTCTCTCTCTCCCTTTCCACATCAACCCAATGGTAAAAGTAGCAATTCTTGTGATTCTCTCCGTGTTAGAGGGAAAAGCACAATTTCATAGTTTGAGCAAATGACTGAGCTCCAGGAACTCATGCTACAGCTCCTGATACAAACTCTCTTTCTGGCCTCAGGTTAGTCACTAGGGGTATGTCTACAGTGAAATAAAACACCCACGTTTGGCCCATGTCAGCTGACGCAGGCTTTCTGGACTATAAAATTGCAGTTAGGGTTTGAGCTTGAGCCCGGGCTCTGCAACCCCACAAGGGGGGAGGGTCCCACTGCTTGGGCTCCAGCTAGAGTCTGAACGTCTACATTGAAATTTTATAGCCCTGCAGCCAGAGTCCGAGTTAGCTGACATGGGCCGGCGGTAGGAGTTGTATCGCAGGGTAGAAATGAATCTCTCTGCCTTGATCCCCCTATTGGTAAAATACCTACCTACAACCCAGATGTGAGGAGTAATGAATGCAAAGATTCTGAAGATGAAAAGAGCTATGTAAATGATAAGTATCATTATGCTTGTTTCTAACATTGTATAGTCACAGCTAGAACTAGAAAACTACCAGAAGTGTTTATCTTAGTAAGAAAAATCAGAAGAACTCAGTAATATAGAGTATCAGAAAGTATAGGGCACATGTGCTTATTATTATTCTTAAGAATAAACGGTATCCTTTTATAATTATATCTCATCCATATAGTAGTTACAAAAACACACACCAAGGAAAGAAGGGAATTCCAACCCAAAGACAAGTCTCTTGGCTTCTAGTGCATAAATTTATGGGATGGTGGGGGGGAGGGGGAGAGAGAAGGGTATATGCCAGAGACCCTTATACCCCTCTCTACCACCCACAGGGAAAGCTTTCCATTCACCACTAGTGGGAATGCAAGTGCTTTTCTCAAGGCCAGTTGTATTTATTTTGAATCTCCTGTAATTCTGTATTTATCCATAATATGAACCTATGGATGTTAATAAGGTTGTATAAAGAAGAATATAGTCAAAACTCTTATCCAGCTCCCCTTCTCTACTCATCTACTTCTTGAAAAAATATACTGTAGTAGTGCAATTATGTCAAGAAAATCCAATTTTATGACCAAAAAAGTTCTCAGAATATTATGATACACATGCAGACAACTTTTCATAATAATAAACGGTTACTATGGACAATATTTAGCACACAGAAAAGGATAAAAAGCTGACAAAGCTTAGTTTTGTGATCCTATAACAATGCTCTGATTTTTTAAATATCTGAAATGAGTAAGCATTGATCGGTTTATACTTATATTACTTGAAAATAGTCATACATACAATGGCAAACTCCCTGGATTGCATCCTCTATGTAAGACTAGAAATAGGTTGTCTTAACTGTGACTGTTGTCTTAGGTTTCCTGGACACATTGCTGTCCTGATTATTCATATTACCAATTCTGGTTTAATTAATTAAGGCTGTCACAGAACCTGTGACTTCCACCTATTTCTAAAGGGGGAGGGGAGAGGGAGAAGAGTCAGCATGGGGCCAAGTGTTGAGTTCAAGAAAGATGCTTAGAGGGCACAGGAGATCTCTAAAACCATGTAATTTAGACAGTCACAACATGCTTTTGAAACAAACAATAGCTGGTGGTTTTTAAAAAATTTCAGGCCCAGATGTTTAGCGTGGGTAAGCTAATGCAAGTTACTGGGCTCAATACAGAGGTAACTGGGTGAAATGTAATGTCCTGTGATTAATGCCTTTCATTTTCAGTTTTTACAACAATTATTCAGTTTTTACCAATTTTCATTTGACTTTTGGACCTCTCAAGTACATGAAAATACTGATTATGTTAAGAAAATCCAATGCATTACATTAGGTAGATGTGTTTGTTAATAATAAATTAGTCTAATTGTAAATACGAGGCTGTCTGTTAAAGTAAGGTAATGTAGTAGAAGATACCCACATGTGGAAACATACTGTTAATGTACAGCTGATGAAATAAACCACAGCATTAAACTACTTTTACTTTCAGTATTCTTACTATTCTTTAGTTGATGCTTTTAACCCTGATATTTACCCAGAATACTGAGTTCATTTTTACATTAATTTTCACCCTTTCAAAAAACAACAACAAACATTGAAATTCCCATGAAATTTTAAACAAAATCAAAACCAAAAGCAAATGTACTTTGTCTGTGATATAGAGGAAATCAGGCTAGATGATCTAAAGATCCCTTCTTATACCAGCTAAGGATCTGGCCCCTAGAGTTTTCTGTGAATTTTTCTAACTTTACAAACTTGTGACGTATGACTGAATCTGTTCTTGATCTTGCAAAAACTTAATAAACCTAAATTACTCACTTTAGCAAAGTTACAGAGACACTTACATGTTTTTAGGACTGCGGCCTTTATCACCTCAACGTATTGTAACAAATATGTGATGAAAAATATAGTTTACTGAAATATTGTGCTCAATGACTTTATGCAATTTCTGTTTCAGACTCATGAGCATTGCCGTTTTAACTGTGACAAACTCAGCGTAATGAAGATAAGCACATGTGTAAATGTTAACAAGATCAAAGACTAAATAATTAACATGCATCTCCATACTACACCTCTACCCCGATATAATGCAACCCGATATAACGCGGGTTCACACACAACACGGTAAAGCTCTGACACGCTGCTCTGAGAAGTGTGTTAAGGGTCTCAGGCCAGGCCAGGGCTGAGGGATTTAATAAGGGGGCAAAGGGTCTCGGGGGCGGTCAGGGGCTCCCCCCGCAGGGTCTGGGGGGCAGGAGCTGTGGGAAGGCACTTTGGGGGCCCCGCAGTCCCAGAGTGGCCTGGGGAATTAGCAGGGGGCCGGGAGCAGCCCGCTCTGCTTCCCTCACCCCTGCCCCAGTCGTGTCGCTCAGGGGAGGGGGTTTGGAGGAAGGGATCCCCCCCGCACTCACCAGCAGCGGCGGAAGCGGAGCGGCCCGGCCCCAGCCTGCTCCACTCCACCAGTTCCCAGCCGCAGCGCTCTGCTTCCTGCCACAGGTGAGTACGGGGGGCGTCCCTTCCCCAATCTCCCTGCAGGGTAGAAATGAATCTCTCTGCCTCTTTTCCCAACCTCCCTGCACTCACCGGTGGCTGGAAGTGGAGCAGCCCAGCCCCAGCCAGCTCCACTCTGCCACCTCCCAGCTGTGGCGCTCTGTTTCCCGCCGCAGGTGAGTGCAGGACCTTTCCTCAGCCGCCCCCCAGTGACACAGCTGGGGCCGTGGCAAGGAAAGCAGAGCAGGCTGGGGCTGTGTCGCTCCACTTCCCGCCGCAGGTGAGTGCGGGAGGGCATCCTTTCCCCAACCTCTCCACACTCACCAATGGCGGGAAGCAGAGCGCCGTGGCTGGGAGCTGGCAGGGTTAGCCCTGACCCTGCGAAGCCTCACACAAATACTTAACTGTAATAGTGAAACTGCTTATGTGCTCATGGTAAATATTTCAGATGAGGTGTACGCTCCTGAAAACAGGAGTTTAAAATCTGGACAAAATCTTAGCTAATGACAAAGACTGAACTACTATATGTTCAAATTGTTTTAAGCAACTCCATCACAATAAATAGTTTTTTGTAAAGAAAAATGAACTAATCTTATTTATTTCCTCCATCTCCTTCTTTTCTAACACCATCAAGATGTGAGAGGGAGTATTCTTATCTCACATAACCCTAGTTAGCACGAATAAAACCTTTACGCTAGAAATACTAGGACATTATAACTCTAGAAATGTATAACTGCCTTTTAAAAAAAGTTCAAAAACCAACAATGAAAAAATGAAGTCTTTGGAGTCTCCTGGTATAACCTGCTGATTGACTACTGCTTCAATAGGTGTTGAACATCCATAATATCTCACAGTAGGCAATCAGCATGCAGCAGGATTGGACCCATAGTTTGTATGTCCTTAGAATACACACACAGGAGAAATTTCCCCGTTCAATATTCTTGAGGACTAGCAAGTAGCCATTTTTCCATCCAAATACAGGAAACTGGAGAAGTAGTCTAGATTTATCCCCAGTGTAACATTTTTGAAGGCAAATGAATGGATTTGTCTCAGTGACTTTAAAATAGTTTTAAGATTTTCTCCACAGTGACTATTAAAGTGATAAAATAGGGGAAGCACCTCTATATTTCTGAAATGTCTCTACTTCCAAGATTTTAATACATGAGCTCCAGTGTTATCTCTTTATTTAATATGTTCTGAGATATTTTTGATTTATGCCACAATCCACAAGTTATATATAAGGTGTTTGTTAAAACAATTTTATTATTATGCATGGTTAATGAATATTCACTTTTTAGATGTGTATCTCGTCTTTCTGTGACTTTTGTTGTAGCAGGGATTGGTCTATAATGCTTAACTGTTGAGCAGCTTTGTATGTATATGGTGATTTTGTAATCCTGTCCATTTATTTTTTGATTAATTGCTATGACAGTAATTATGTCAAAAAGACACCAATAAAAATAAATTGGAAAGCACATTCTGAGTCAGGATAGAATTTAGGTTGATGGAGGTCATGTTTAACTAACTTGCTAGATTACTTTATAGATCCTACAGCCATGATAAAAGAAAGGCAGGGTACATAAAACAGATTTTCAGAAAGCTTTTGACACCTTCCATATATCAAGAGATTAATGGCAACAAAGAGTCTGAGAACAGGAAGCAAAACAGAGCACTAGATAAAAGGAAACAAAAAGATAGCTACAAACGGAAGTTTTACAAGTTGAAAAGGGTTATGAATCCAGGCTCAGTTTTAACATTTCAGTAACAATTATTAAACAATTAAATAATTTGGCCATGATATTGAAAACAAAAATTTCCAAATCTGTAGATAATACTGAAATTAGAATCTGAGTAAAAAATAATTTGCAATACAACTAGAATAAAAGGGAATGGCATAATTTGAATGATTAAGTAGATTGAAAATGCTAAAAAATGTAACATAATTAGTTCGGGAATAAAGAATGAAGCAGCTAGGGAATCTGTGCTAAATAGAACAGCCATTCTGCGCATTCATTCTTAGAGTTGTAGATTAGAAAGCCAGAAGGAACCATTGTGATGATCCAGCTTGACCTCCTGTATAACACAGGCCATAGAACTTCTCTGAACTAATTTCTTTTGGAATTAGAGCGTATCTTTTAGAAAAGCATTTGGAGATGAATGGATCAGGAAATGAATTTCAGAGTTACTACAAAACAATTGCTGAAACTCTCAGCCAGGAATACAGTTGCAATAAAAGAAGGGAAGCAGAAACTGATTGTATTACCTAAAGAATGATCAATAAGAAAAAGAATGGTTCTTGTTTTATTGGATAAACCCTTGTTAGACCCCCAAATAGAATTGTGTGTATATAATTGTTTACTGTTCCATACAAATTGATTCTTTTGAGAGGGAGCATCATAGATTTTTAATGCCAGAAGGGACCATTATTATAATTTAGTCTGGTATCTTGTATTATACAGGCCACAGAATTTCACCTACTAATTCCTGCATCAAACTCAAATCTGTTAAGTCAGAGCATCTCTCTTATCACAGTCTCAAGAAAATCAGTTATGGAAAGGCTTAATGAGTTTGAATGATTTCCCTTTGAAAAGGGAAGAGAAACTATTCACACTATTGAATAGTGTCAAAAATTAGGATAAAGCCCAGAGCTAGGATTAAAAAGGGAATTATTCTTATGCTACCAGTATTTAATGCAGAGGATACTAATAAACACAGAATGAGTTTCCAAAATGACTAAAAAGCAACAAAGAGTCCTGTGGCACCTAACGAAGTGGGTATTCACCCATGAAAGCTTATGCTCCAATGCTTCTATGGTTGGTCTATAAGGTGCCACAGGACTCTTTGTCGTTTTTTACAGATCCAGACTAACACGGCTACCCCTCTGATGCAAAATGACTAAAGGCAATTTAAGCAAAAGTTAGAGAGTTTGGTTGACTTATGGAGGAGACTGAAGCAAGGTGATGGTGAATAAAAAGGAAAGTTGAATGGAGGTCAACCCAAAATGGGTAGTCTTGCTAGGCCAGACTGCCTCTCTTTTTTGTTAAAGGGTTATATTTTCCTGACATGGAATATTCCCTGATGTTCCCATAAACATTAATTTATGGAACTATATGCACATACATTTCACAGATTCACTCTACCCTACTTCTCAAAATGTTTATCAACCGCCTCCTCCACCCTCTTAATCCTTTATAACCATCTCTCCATCCCATCTCCACTGTCCTAAACAATTAGGACAGCAGAGGGTCAATATAATCTGTGCTTTCCCTATATGAATGTCCTTCAAGACAAGTCACTACTGGTCTTTAATCCTACCTTACAACTTCCTTGTTGTTTAGTTATGATTGACACACAAGTATTTTCTGATGCTCTGTTAAGTGTTTGCTCTTTTATCACTTGATTGCTTCAGGATGACAAAAGCTGATTACAAAAAGTACAGGTGGAGAATACCCTTCAAGGGCCATCAAGGAGCGTTTGTACATCAATCTAGGTATATATCCAGCTCTCGTTACCAATTTCTTTTTCTTAATTTCATCCTGTAACATCAATTACACACGGTACCAGTCTCAACAATCTTTCTCAAATCACATTTAGGACTTGTCTACACTTACAGTGCTGCAGTGGTGCAGCTGTAGCGCTTAGTGAAAACGCTACCTACACCAACAAGAGAGCTTCTCCCATCGGCATAGGTACTCCACCTTCCCGAGAGGTGGTAGCTATGATGATGGGAGCAGCTCTCCCATCAATATAGTGCTGTCTACACTGGGAGTTTGGTCAGTATAACTATGTCGCTCACGGTGCGGATTTTCCCCACCCCTGAGCTTACTTACACCGACATAAGTTCTTAGTGTAGACCAGGGCTCAGCTATTGCTCAGCAAAGCTATAGATAATTTTATTCTTTAAATTCCTTGTAACAACCAGTCCCTCTACCCTTTTATCATATTTATTGCTCTCCTTTAAATTCTACCTTATTTGTCTACATTTTTAGGAAGAGGGTGTTCAGAAATGAATACAGTGTTACAAATAGTTTCCATAGTCATACTTTGGGGGACCCTTACCTCCACCTCCTTAAAATGGTGTTTCTGCATATCCAGCCTTTACTAATTTACATCTTTTGAAGACCTTATGTACATCTGTAGTGGAAGGGGTTAAAGCAAGCCAAAGAGGCTGTGCAGCGCCCCAGCCAATCCTGGAAGGGCTTATTGGGAGCCAATCAAGTGGAGGCTTGAAAGCAGCCTATTAGGGCCATGCTGGACCCTATAAGAAGAGTGCAGGGCAGAGCAGAGTGGAGTCTCTTTCCTTGAGGGCAAAGGGAGAAGAACTAGCTCTCAGAGAGAGAAGCACCTAAGACAGAGCTGGGCAGAGTCAGCAGAGGCTGGGAGAGCTCTAGGTTGATGACTACCAGACTGGGGCCCTGACACAAAGGGTCAGATACGGTGCTGGGGCTACAGGGAAGGGACCTAGGGAAACAGGCAGTAGAGGAGAGCTGGAGGAGGGCAGTAAGTGGTTGCCGTTAGAGGGTCCCTGGGTTGGGGGCTCAGAATAGCGGGCAAGCCTGGGCACCCCCCCTTTCCCCCTCACTTGCCAGTGATGAGAGTGGCTAAGTCAGACTGCAGTTTGCCCTTGGAGGAAGGGGCAAGACTGAGGACTGCAGTGAGCCATTGAGGCGAGTGATAGAACCAGAAGCTGCTGGTCCCCTGGAAGGAGAGCCGGGTTGAGAGCTAGCAGAGCAGGCACAGCCGGAGGGCAGTGTCCAGAAGGGATGCTGCAGTATGAGAGTGACATGGGTCCAACTGTGAGGATGGTGGAGACTGAGAAAGTAATGGAGTGCGAGACACCACTAATGAAGCTGCACTGCTGAAAGAGCTAATTCCCAAACCAACCAGCAGGAGGAGCTGCAGTGGTTGAGTCTGTACCCTGTTACAACATCATTTACAAACTCTTAAAGATTCTTTAAAATATTACTCTAATTTTTATTAGGAAGCAGTACACTGATTTAAAATCATCTTTATTTTTCTTTAGATCCATGTTTTTTTAACTTCATAATATACTATGATCTGTTTTATCAAAATGTGTACAGTATGACGCATTTCTTTACTCAACCTACTTTTAATTCTTCTGATAAAACTTAAATTCTTACTCTGGATTTTGCATGTTGTTTTAAAATTAGTTATTGCTTCAATTCTTTGCTAAATGGTTACGCTGCCAAAGGCCTCCCTGACTTCTTTGCAAAATCCAGCTACCAACACTCATTTGAGGGCAAACTGTGTTACCAAGTAGATTTTACCTCTAATTGGATTAGTAGCCCAATAACCTCTTTATGTGTTTGCCACTTAACTGCTTTTCAGTATAAATCACCCACAAATCCAACTTCTTCCATGTATTTGGTACTCACTCTTTACTTATGTGTAGCAAATAGATCTTTTAAAATCTATGCGCGAGTGGCTGTACAATTCAAGCAAAAGTTGGTGTCAGTAGTGGAAGGTCAACTTTAACAAGTGTAATATGGCATACACTCTTTCTAACACGCCAGTCAATATTTCCTCACAGCATTTTTTTTAAAAAGCTGTTTTTATGATGACAGTAAATTGCAAGTAGAGTCTGACTGAGAAAAGTAATTTGAAATGTGGAAAGTTGCCAGAAAGCTTTATTTACATTTATAAAAAATAAAAAAGGTGCCTATGTATTTGCTTTAAGCACCCTTAACAAAACACTTAAAAATCATAAACTGCCTATATTATAATTTAAATTGTGGCAATTCCATCTCAGCCCTGAACCAAAAAACAAAAACATTAAAAAAGTTGAAACAGCCTTCCTTCTTTCCCTGTTAACTACCCTCAAAATTCTGTCTCATTTTCAAACACTTGGGGAAAAGAAAACCCATGACGTTTGCAACACACCCTGAATGTCATCAGATTCTGGTTATTTCAGATCCAATGGGGGAAGCAAGTTTCAAAACTGAGAGTCCCCTCAGAATGCAATGGCAAGTGGGTCCCTATCCCCATCTAGACTGAGGAGATTCCAGATCAAATGAGTGAAAAGAGGCTCTCTCTCAAATAAGTAGATAGGTCCTGATTCACAAAGAAACTTAGATATGGTGACATTCAACATCACCATGTATAACTTTTAGGTACTTAGAAAATCACTTGGATTCACAAAGCCTGAGTTGGGCACCTAGATCCCTATACAATGAATGTACAGAGAAATGTGTGCCTCAAAAACAGGATTCATTAAAGCCAGCATGCTAGACAATGCCTCCCGTAACTTAGCCAATGGGAGCTGCCATGCCAAGAGGTGTACTAAGATCTGCCCCTCCCTTTTAGATAG
Organism: Mauremys mutica; assembly: GCF_020497125.1. NCBI lineage: Eukaryota > Metazoa > Chordata > Testudines > Geoemydidae > Mauremys > Mauremys mutica. The sequence continues at coordinate 58,445,220 of NC_059073.1, read as the reverse complement.
GCGCCTAAGTCTGGGAGGCAGGAATGCTTCTCCTTCTGTGTGGGATTCTTAGCTGCAAACCCTCTCCTGGCATTAGGGGGGACTTGAACTGGGGGGAAGGGAGTGTTGCTAATAAATAGATGTTTAGAGCACAACTGTACAAGTGTGTCTCCTACATTCCAGGTGAGTTCTCTAACGGCTGTCCTGAAAGTTATGAAGGATTCAAGGGCAACTTAGCAGGGGTTCTGTGAATCCCAGTGGGACATGATTCTGGGATTAAGGCACCTAAAGTGCTAATTAGGCACCCAACTTCTTTTGTGAATCTAGTCCTTAGGTGTTAAAACCAACACCTTAAATTTTATCTGAAAACCTGCAGTAAAGAACAAATCCCTAAGCAAAAGTGTAACATGCTTATGGAAAGATATTCCACTTCATAAGCAGGCCACCACATTCTTCACCAGCTTAATTTTCAAGATGGCATATAAATTATTATTCCGTGTGTACAATGGAACACAATGATATATTTTAGTAGTAGTTCTATAGTTTAAGTGCAAGCGTGCAAGACTGATAGTATATTTCTGAAGTGTGCAAGTAATACTTCTCTCAAGTTATGGTGGCAAATTCTACGCTCAGGTTCACACATGCAACTTCATTAAAGTCAGTCAAAATGCACATATGAAACAGAGCTGAACTTGGGTGCCCATTGAAGACAACAATCTGTACTCAAACTTTTAAGAGCCTCTGTCAATATAATTTACTGTAAACAATACATTTTTGTTGCTACACATGAAGTGGCAAAAGCATGCATTTTGCAATTACATACCTTGAAGATGCAATTTCCACTTTGGTTCTTGCCATAGCAGCTGCCCTTTGTGCACCCTCTATGGCTCTCTCCACTTTTTCTTTAGTTTTGGTGTTTCTTATTGGTATAAGTTGCTTCCTTATTCCACGGACCAAAACATTGTTTTTATATTTTCCCTCTTCCTTTGTGCCATCTGGAAATATGGTGCATCCATATCCATGCCTTTTATTATTTAGCCATTCTCCTTCATATTTCATACCATTTGAACGCTCACTAATACCAAAACCATTGCGCTTGTCATTCTTCCACTCTCCCATGTACGTTTCTGTTGTGGTGGCATCAACATGGTCTTCCATAGGGCAATAATCACAGTCACCATCTCCAAAACTAATCGTAGAGTTGGCATCACTAGAACTAATTCTGCTCATAGCAGCATCACTCCTGACAGAGCTACGTTTGCTAGATATTGATGATTTAGATTCAGATTTTCTAAGTTTTATACTACCAAGAAGGGATCCTCTTCTGAACAAGCCTCCTCTTTTCTTACTACCCATGGCTTCCGGTTCACTGTGAAAATTCAAAACAAACCCACCTCTTGTTCCAGCTGGGCTGTCTGAAGTAATGTCATGCAGAACAGTGCCATTGCTCTGCTCACTACGAAGTGAGACTAGAGATGTTCGGAGGGGTGAACGGATCACAGTTGCCATGCCATAAGGTACACTTTGACGTACACCATATCCGTGCCGCATCCCTCCTGTCCACTGTCCCTGGTATGTACCTTTTAAAAGAATAACCAATGGAAACAACATTTAAGAAGCAATTCAATTACAGAGGAACTGATGCCATCACTATAATAGTATACCTACAGCCAGCTATTTTATCAAACATTTTTGGCAAAATTTCATCAGAAAAGGCAACACATATTACATGATAAAAAGAATCCTAGAATAGAAAAATATTTTTCTAACTTTTTAAAAAAAAATATTCTGCTGTTTAATAAAAATTTAGCATTTCAAATTAACCCAGTACTAAGACAACTAAAAATCCAGTAGTGTCCAGTCTGATTTTAATCTGGGTCTCTCAACAAAAAGGCACTCCTAATGGTTTATTGCACAATGACCTCTTGCACACTAGTGTCAAAATATATTTTAACAGGAAAAAAAAATCTAATTTTGCTGAGATGCCAGGAATGAAACTGTAGTATATTACCTTTGCCTCTTCTTACTCCTTGTGAAATTTTGGCATTTACATTTTTTGCTGCCAACATATATTTCACTATCATGAATACTTAATAGCTGCGTTCTCTATAAAATCAATAACTTCCCTGTAGGTTGTGTTTCATTTCAGACCTTTATTCTATTTGTAGCAAGAGAAATACTGTATTATGAGACATCCACAAAGAACCCGGAAAAACAGCATACATCTTATCCTGAAGTCTGATCATATGCAAAAGTGCCAGTGAAATCAGTGGGAGATCTGCTTAAGAAACAACTGAGTTCAGGTTCAAAGACAACATGTTCAAGGCCTAATGAAATTTAGAACAATGATGCCTGCGAGACATGGAAAATAGTTTTGCTTGTAAATTTTGTTTTTATATTTAATTAAATAATTGCATTACTAAATTTGTGATGAGGCTATCAGACCTAAGGCAGAAACTTCAAGTTTCTCTCACTATACACTTAAATATGAAAAGAATTTGAAGTTCCCTCTCATTTGTGCTCATTTGTATGTAATTAGGACAGACCAATGGCAGAATAGCAGAGAATTAAGGGATACCATTTTAGCTGTACCTGAATATGTTATGTCACAGTCTTAACACTGATTTTTTTTTTAAAATGGAAACAGAAGAGGGAGTTGCATGACATTTGAAAAGAGGCAGTAACAGATATCTGTGTGGTTGATGATGTACTGCCTGGGGTTAAAAAAGTGAATTCAGGTTACTCCCTGGTACACGGTTGTCTCCTTAAGAACATAGGAGCTACCATACTGGGTCAAGACCAGTGGTTCACCTAGTTCAATATCCTGCATCTGACGATAGCCAATACCAGATGTGTTAGAGGAAAGTGCAAGAAACCCCACAATAGCCAGATTTGTCCCCCAAGAAGTTCTTGTCCTAATCCTTAAAAGTTAGAGATTGATTTAAACCCTGAAACATGGAGGTTCTATCTCCCTCTCTCCTCCTCCCCCTACCCTCCATCAACTGCCCAAAACACTAACATACACAACTCTGGATATTCTTAGAAAAGTACTAAGAAGAAACTTTTTAAAATATCCTTGTTTGATTTTAGTCTGTTAGCTGCATAACACATTAAATTGCTATTTAGATAAATATATTTGACATTTTGAAGTCAGTGATTTTCTGTAAATGCTTGCATTTGTCAAATGCCTCAAATTTTAACATCACTTAAAGTTTAATTTGAGTAATTGTTTGAAATTAAATCTCAGTTTTATGTACATAGTCCAGTTTGGTTATGCATTTGTGTGAAAATTACTCATCAATATACAATATTATTACCATTTGCCACTTATCATACCTGTCTGAACATGCTAATTTAAAAGCATCAATTTATAAGCTTTGTCACAAAGATTTTTTTAACCAATTTATATTTCATATAATGTTAAATAAGCTCAACAATAACTATTTAGTGTTAAAATATTCTAGCAAGTGAAGGTTTTCCTTTCTAACAGATGGCTGCTGACATCACCAGTAAGCAACTTTCTTAGATTCTCTCTCCCTCTCTGTATCCTAGATACCTGCTGAAGCACTGGTTTTTAAGGCTGCTGAAACTAGAAACATGGTTATTTAGAAATACTCAACATATGGAGCAGGGCAAATAAAAAACATGAGCATAATACATGGATGTGGTCTGTAAATAGTTTTAAAAGTAAAGTCTTTTTCTTGACACTTGTTACTTTAATAAATATTTTTCCTGGAAATAAACGTATGAATATTCTAGCACAGCTGAAGCTATATTTTGCCCCCACTTCCATCCATGTGATTACAAATGGTGTACCTTTAGAACCCAGAGGTGAGAATCTGGCTACAGCTGTTTTGCTGCTACATATATCAACTGTCCAATTTGTTATGCCAGTAATAACTGTTCTGTTACTTTAAAATAAATACACTTCACTCTCATTTAGACTAGGCCCCATTACACCATGTTGGCAACCCACCACGGGGCCTCTTTATATTGCCAGAGCAGTGTAGATCAGAATCAGGTCCACTCTATGTAAATAAAAAAAGTTATCATAAATATCAAAGCTAGGATGGTCTGCAATTTTTCTTGATCATACAATATTTTTGTTTTGAAAAGGGAATGCAGAAGATCAAAAACATGTAACCATTATGACGTATGTTTTTCACTTCTTTGTAGGAGAAAATGGAAATGGTTATGATTTGCCCCAGAGAGCATTAAAACCAGGACAATTAATTTACTCTTATGTGCTTATCAGACTCTTCTTTCTACTGGGACAATGAAATCAAGGCCAGCTCCTTATTTTAAAAAAAAGAAAAGAAAAATTAGCTAACGAGGAAGTGGAATATTCTATAAATCAAACATGGGGGGGAAGAAGAGAACAAAAACACCATGCCATGGATATTTCATCTGATTTTTGTGTGTAGTTTTGCAGTGCACCAATTCTCAAGGATTCAGATATTTGACTGTAATTAGGCATTAAACAGAAAGGTATCCCTCTTTATTATTACTAGGCGGTATCATGTAGAAAAGTGTCCACTCTTGCATTAAGTTTTACAGCTATATTCAAAATATATTCCATTTAAAATGTTTGCTGAAAGCATACATATACATAAATGTGGAAACAATGGTCTTACATAAATTATAGTTGCATCTATTATTTCCAAAGTGAAAATTTAAGAAGTTGTTAGAGGAGTATGATTTATCCATAATAACACTGTAATATAATGAAAGGCTAACATATTCAATAAACAACATGATCTACAAAAAACATAACAAAGCTTTTGGTTCCTGTTCATTTAACTATAACTGATTAGTTATTATTAACTGATAACTAATTAGTATCACTGATAGTGGCTTTAAGGCTACCATTGTAATTACCAAATGATTTAAAAACTGCATGTGTTCCTCAAAGAAATGAGCTACAACTGGGCCACACAGCAAAATAGTTGAATTCACTACAGTTAAATTCACTAATAGTTTTGGATGGTCCCAAATTGCATTTGTCAGCAAATAACTATTGATCTAAAAAGTTTACCTAGCTCTAATTAAAACCTAAATTTATAACCTTTTCCATGGAGATTTAGTTGAACGCTAGTTTAAAAAGCACATACACACAATGGACTGTATTATGCTGTGGTGCAGATGAAAATTAAAGGAAGTTTTGTATGCAGACAGAGAGCAGAAGAAGTTTGCTTGCTGCCAGTGTTTGTTATTTCTATACTTATATGTACATCCCTCTCACACTTACACACTTTAAGAAAAACTTTTTAAAGAAAAATCTGTTTAGATTCTTTTTTAAAATCACTACAATCTAAGTATCAGTACATATATAAACTTATTTCATTATGCTAGTGTTCTCCAGAACAGCAAACAATGGCCTGCAATTACAAGCTACTTTAAAAACAATAACAAGCCAGCAAAACTAGCCAACATACAATGCACAAGCCGACTCAGCATAAAACAAGCCCAATTTCTGCTTATTTTGAGCAGCTTTGGTATATGCTCAGTTTGTTTGTAGTAACAATTCAGATATTTTTCTCATTTGCTGCTGTGTTGTTTGCAGTGCCTCAAAACTAAGGCCCTGACTCTGCAGACACCTAAGCATGTGTGTAACTTAATTCACATGAGTAGTCCCATTAAAATCAACAGGAATGCACATGCTCAAATATACTGACATGTTCTTAAGTGTTTGCAGAATTGGGGCCTTAGTAATAGATATACATTAACAGAACAAAAATTCTTAAGATAGGATAGTGTGGATTTTTTTTAATAAAGCTACTGACTTCCAAACTATCTATGAAGACAATTGTCTTGTGAATTACATTCTGCTTCATTAAGAGGGGGAAAAATGGATTCCCACAGTTACCCTAAAAAAAGAACAGTGTATGTTAATTATTGAGAAACCTATTTCTAACAATAACGAGCATCCTAATTTACTTTAAAAATATGGCTACAATGAATTATACTTGCCATCAGCCCTTTTTAAACTTCTAATCCACCAGAAAAACAAACAAAAGAATCTTACAGTGCAGTGAAAGTAAACTAAAACTCTGATCATGTTTTAGAATTAAATAAAAAACATGCATGTACCCTCTAGGCAGAGACCAAGCATGAAAACTTTCAGCCCCAAGAGATCACTATGAGCATGTGAAAACACATTGTTTTTTTTTAAATTCCAACGTAAAACTATAAAATCAATCTGTTTTATAAAGTAATGTATTTTAACTTTATTATAAAATTAATTTTATGGTCTCACTAAATTTTGGAATAAAAAGCTTCATTTGTAAGTGTGGGGCTCAACTCCCCATTAGCACATGGGCATGCATTCTTTGAAGCATCTCTTTCCGGTTTGCCCACAAGTCGCAAATCAAACTTCATGTAGAAACTGATACACAGCATTACTTAAAAGGCCTGAACCAAAGATCTGTTTTTAAGTCACAAGGAAGGCAGATTTTATATGTTATCTATTGTTTTGCTAAATTACACTTCTTGCACAGCACTCACACACTTTCACACAAATCTGAACTTGCAAAATGTACATGATAAATGTTAAACTAAGTAACATTTCTAAAAGATTTCAAGTCTAAAATATTAGGCCAGATTCTCCCCTTACATTGGGATAGATCAAGTAATTCCATTAGTCACTGCTCTCACTTTTACACTGCTGTAACTCCAAAAGCTACAGCAGTGTAAAATCAGCGTGAGAGCAGAAACAGGCCCATCTGTCTTTTGTATGGCGCTTGAAATGACACATGTACACTACAGTTAAATGAAACTGTGCAACTGTGTAAGCTTTACTCATGAGTCACCTTGCTGAACCTTAACTTGATATGCTAAATATGATGCTAACCTTGATATGCTAAATATGATGTCAGAAGTCACGAAATATGGGAGAGTTTTTAAGAAAGGTTGGGTTGGGTTGCGGGGGGGTTGTAAGGGAGAGAAACAGCAGCTGGCCTTATTTCAAAACATGATTTGTATTTAGAATCACATGTGGGGTTTTTTTTAAGTTACAATATTTCTGTGTTAATTAAATAAGATCATTTTATAAAAATGTAGGTGGGTCCAAGATTGATTACATCTAATAATGTATAATCTCTTTGGCCACTGTTAGCTTTCTCGAGACTTTATCAATATTGTTTTCCCATACAATCTCTCAAGAGTGAGTGAGATTTATTTGCCAGTTTTCTCTCTGATACAATATGTAAGTGTTGCTAAATCAATGGAACACGACCTGTGAAACCTCCAGCAGTTGTACAAAGAACAGGCAAAAACCAATGTTTTCAAGCAATCGCAATTTATTTCTAATGCTTAGGAATCTGCAAACATTTCTACCAGCTGGTGAAGGAAAAACGATAGCCCTGGGAATGTGGAACTTTTAAAAGTGAAACAGCTCATAAGTTTCATCCCCTCTACATTTATCACTCCAATGCAGCGTTTCTAACAGGATAATTAATATTAACCCTAGGTCACCTGCAACAGTGTAAGCGACACTTTGTTTTCATTGCCCTAATGAGTGTAAAGCAACGTAGCTTCCTTTATGAACCTTCCTCCATTCCGCTCGGTGTCACATTAGGTCCAGCTCTAGGATCGAGGCCTCACTCAACTCTCTGTCAGTTGGCTGCAGTTTCAACCACTGACAATGGGGGATCTGCTCGCAGGCTCAGCAGCTGCCCCTGGCAAAAGATGCACCGCTCCCGCGGTTTCAATGCGGCCCTGCTCGCGCGCGCAATCTATGCACAAAAGGAAAGGGGGGGGGCGAAACTTTGTCAAGAGTTGAGACTCCTCCTTCCCCTGCGCCTGCCACTGCCCCCTGGCAGCCGTGCCCCCGCCGGGTCCTGTGCGCGGGCGGAGCAGCTCCTGCGAGAGCCCAGGCGCCCGGGGCTGTGTGCGTGGGGCGCGCCAGGTGGCAGCGGCGGCACACGTGTGTGCGCGCACACACATGCAGTGCGTGTGGCCCGCCAGGCACGTTGCTCCCCTCCCTCCCGCGGGGCGCTCACCTCCGTCCCCGTAGGTCTCCACGCCGTAGCCGTCCTGCAGCCCGTTGCTCCAGGTGCCCTCGTAGCGGGCCGGGGTGGTGAGGCTCTGCCGCACCCCGTAGCGCCCCTTGAAGCCGTGGGACCACTCGCCCCGGTACATCCACCTGCCCTTGGTCTCCACGCCCAGCCCGTGGCGCTTGCCCTGCGCCCAGTAGCCCTGGTAGGTGTTGCCGCTGGGCCAGGTGTAGCCGCCCACCACCTCGAAGCCGTGGGACCAGGAGCCCGCGTACTCGCCCTGCCCCTTGGGCCCGGTGCAGATGCCGTGCCCGTGGGCTTTGCCCTCCTCCCAGCCGCCGCAGTAGGTGCCGCCATCGTCGAAGTCGAACCTGCCGCCCGTCATTCAGGGGAGCGCGGGGCGAGCTCGGCTCCTTCCTTCCTTCCGTCCGCTGCTGCTGCTGCCGCCGCCGGGCTCCGGGCGCTGCGCTGCGCTCCCCGCGGCCCCTCCGCTTCCAGCGCCCCGCGCGGCAGGACTGCCCGGGCTCCTCCGCCGGCGCCCCGGAGCTCGGCGCCGGCGCCGCCCCCCGCCCCTCGCCCCTCCCCCGCAGCCCGCCCCTCCTCCGCTCACACACCCGAAGGCAGCGGCGCGCGGCGGTGTGGGCAGGAGCCCGGCACCCCCGGAAGGGTCCCCCCCGCGTGTGGGTGCAGGGGTGAGCCGCGCGTGGCTGGAGGCGCGTGTAGGGTGAGCTCTGCTTGGGTGCCAGCGTTCCCCGGGGCAGGTGCGTTGGGCGCACAGAGAGCAGTGCGGGATGGGGTGCCTGTCTGTGCGCGAGCATCGGGCTATGCAGGGGTGTATGCTGGCTGGCTGCAAGCACAGTATGTGGGAGAATACAGCTGTGGCTCTCTGCAGAGATTTGTAGGTATGTGTTGATATAGCTTTGTAGTTATATAGTATCTGTAGCTGTCTGCGGAAAGGATACAGTGTGTGTTCGGAAGTGGGTGTGGGGGTGCATATGTGACTGTAAATGTTTACACATGTGTGTTTATAGATAATACACAAAGAGGATTCTGGCGGTAGCCTCTCTGTCTTGCAGGTGGTAGCAGTGCCCCCCTTTAGAGGATGGTTTAACTTTACCAACAGGCTCAAACATATTCCAAGTTTATAATTCTCCTTTTGTACTTCTCAGAGCTTTAGGGGTGGTCCCAGGAGCTAGTGTTGTCTGAGTAAAGCTAAACTTTATCTCATCCTAAACAGCATAGAAGACCCACCCTCACTGTGGTGCTAATGAACACTGTGCCAAACTGACAATAGTTGCAGGAAGTGAGGTCTAGGAGAATGGGGCACAGGATACTGTAGTTGTATCTGTGATCTTTCAAAGACATAATGGTTGTCACCTTTTAAGAAGTCTCATTATGCCTTTAACTTGATGGTCTTTGGATAGCTTCAAATACTGCCAAGCACTCTTCACCAGACATTTGGTAATCAGATAAAAATATAAGGGAAGTGACAGGAGGTGGCACAGAAACACTGGACAAGATTTAGTGGAGAAGAAACAGGAAATCATGGTTGGTGATAGCTCAGAACTGCAGGGATTGATGTTTTCTGAAACCTTAGTTTCACATTCTTTTAAAGTTACAGACGGGTTGAAAGAACATTTTAAAGCAAACTTTTCACTGCAACGGGTGTTTAGGGAGTGGGAGAGTACATATACATCTCATAATTTCCTCAATTTCATCTCCTGTGATATGTGACCTCCTACGCTGATAGAGCAGAATAAAGAAAAAGTGGTTTGATTGGGGGGCTTGGATCAGTGTTCATGTCACAGTCCCCACCATCAGTACCTGGCCCAAGCTGGGAAGCTAATGATGCAACCAGCAGACCAAATTTGGTGATGAATCCTGGTCACGTGCCACCTGAGGCATGTTGCGCATATGCTAAGAAGTGTTTTGGTTAAGCAATGTCTAAAATAAACTATTAATAGAAACTACAGATTATTATAAGCAAAAACCTTATTAATGCAAGGTGAAAAAATTGGAAAAAAAGTCAGGAAATGAAAGAGTAACAACCACGACACATACATTAAGCTAAATTCAGCCCAGGAGTAAGCCAGTGTAGCTCCATTTTCTTAAGTCTACAGTAACTGAAAATACTGCACCTATATAATGTTGCTGAGTTAACTCTCCTGTTCAGGCTTTCTTTCACAAATTTACAACCTTATGGTTGTACTGAGTTGCACAATTGTAATGCAATTTGACAAGTAATTATGAATTAATATAATTGTTTCTAACTTTATTAAATATTTTTACCTAATGTATCAGAGGTCTGTTTCTTACTGAGGACTAGATACCCGTGACATTTCAAGCTGTGAAATTCAGCTACGGCTTTCATCGTGAACAACAAAAAGTGGTGGATTTTTTTGTCATTCATGTACTGGGGACTATAATTATTACCTAGTGCCATAAGAGTACACTTGGCTCTTGAATCACAGAAGAAAAGGTCCCATCTGCAAGGAGATTACAGAGTACTATAGAGTGATACTATAGTAAGTGAAGACTAAACTATGGAAGCTGGAGAACAGTGGTGACTATTTTACAGGAGACAGCATGCAAACCATTATTAATGCTAGTAGTCTGATTGAAATCAGTGGGACTACTTTGTATAAGGAATTTTTGCATTAGTAAAAATTGGGCACTTAGGCCCTGATTCAGCAAGGAATTTAAGCATGCATCTAATGTCAAGGATTTGTGTAGTTCCCCCTACTCATGTGCTTAGAGTTAAGCACATGCTTAAGTGCTTTGCCCGACTAGGGCCAGAGAGCTCAGCACTTTGCAGGATCAAGCACCTAGGATCCAGTTAAGCAAAATATTTAAATACATTCTTAAATGCTTTGCAGAATAGGTATGGACTGCTGAATTGGGGCTTATGTGAGCAGTTTAAAACCTTTGTGATCATCAAAGCTGTATTGCCACATGAAGCCAGATCCTTGGCTGTGGCTGAGTAGTACACAGCAGAGGTTGTGGACGCCAGGGGCTGGAGGAAAGGAGTAAAAGTGGTATAAAAGCCTTTATATGAGAAAACTCAAAGACAAGTAGAAAATTCTTTCCTGGCTTCATGGTGGCAGACATCATTTTTATGTTATCCAAGTTAATAAATTTACACATATATATTTAGTTATGACTATATTTAACACAATTGAATGATGTCTGTTTGCTGTAGACAGGAACATATCGCTTTGTACAAATTGAATATCACATAGATTAGTCACAAAAGTGTTACTGTGTATGCTGGCATGTCAACACCATAGGATTTTCTGCAAAAAGAGAAAAAACGACAAATGTTATTAATACATTCAGGAATTTGATGGGGTGCTTACCCCACACAAGGTCTGGAGAGGTTGAAGTGGCTAGGCAGGCCAATTAACTGCCCAGGATGCACCTGAAGAAGGAGACAGGGAGCAGGCCACTAATTGGAAATGAGCTCAGTTGGGCAGGAACAGGAGCGGCCTCTATAAAGCCCAGGAACTATGAGCAGCAAGGGGGCTGCAAGGAAGTAGTGTACAGTCACTCTGTGAGGTGGGAACTTGGGCTGGCAAACCCAGAAAGAGGGAGAAGCTAGAGAGGTAGGAAGAAGCCCAGGAAAACAGCAGCAAGGGGTAGCCTGTACAGACCTTGGCTGCTTGTTATAGGGTTCCTGGGCTGGAACCCAATGTAGAGGGCAGGGTTCTCCTACCAGCCACTAGGGAGTGGCACAGAGCACTGGAAACACCAGCCAGAAAGCTGGTCCAGTAGGACTTTGACTACCCTGGAAGTGAGGACCTTAGTGACTTGAGGGCCAAGCCATGAATAGGAAGCTGCAGCTCAGGGAGGGGGCTATAGGGTGAAAGAGATGACTTAGAGAGGGCCTTGTGAGAAATGTAGTCAGGAGGTCAAGGGACATATATTCCTTGAGAGTATTGATATGGAGACGTCCAAGGCTGAGGAAACTATCCAGCTACAGAGGACTGCTATCACACCACTGGGGAGGAGGATATGGCTCTGTCACAGGGAGGTCACTGGCAGCTGGTTACTTCTGGCAGCAGGCAGTGCTCCACCCCTACTCCCAACCCACCCACTATGGTGATTGAAAGTCAATATGCTGCCCTCGCAACAAGTGATGAGGAATCACCCCCAAAAGTAGAGGAGGAGAAGCCATGTACCCCCAAGGCTGGGAGGATCGCAGCCAACACTCCCAGGAGGAAACGTAGGTTAGTGGTGGTTGGTGACTCTCTTCTGAGGGGGACAGAGGCACCCATCTGTTGCCCTGACCTGGCATCCCGAGATATATGCTGCCTGCCAGGGGGCTGTATGTGAGATGTTACAGAGGGATTGTGGAGGGTCATCCGGCCCTCTGACTACTACCCCATGCTACTCTTCCATATGGGCACTAATGATACTGCAAGGTATGACCCTCAGCAGATCAGAAGTGACTACAGGGCTCTGGGAGTTGGGAGCGCAAGAGGTGTTCTCTTCGATTCTTCCAGTCAAGGGTAGGGGCCCAGGCAGAGACAGATGCATCCTGGAGGTGAATGCCTGGCTGCGAGGATGGTGTCACCAGGAGGGCTTCAGCTTCCTTGACTACAGGATGCTGTTCCAGGAAGAAGGACTGCTAAGCAGAGATGGGGGTCTACCTGTCGAGAAAGGAGAAGAGCATATTTGGATACAGACTGGCTAACCTAGTGAGGAGGGCTTTAAACTAGATTTGAAGGCAGGTGATCAAAGCCCATAGGTAAGACAAAACATGGAGACCTGGGAGAAGGGTCAGAATTTGTGGGGAGCATGGGCTGTTATAGCAGGGATAAGAGAGAGATGACAGAAGGGCGCGGGGGGGGGGGAATCAAATCAGTATCTTAAATGTCTGTATACTAATGTGAGAAGTATGGGGAATAAGCAGGAAGAACTTGAAATGCTAGTAAATGAAAACAACTGTGACATAGTTGGCATCACAGAGACTTGGTGGGATAATACACATGACTGGAATATTGGTATAGAAGGGTACAACTTGCTCGGGAAGAACAGGCAGGGAAAAAAGAGAGGAGGTGTTGCCTTATATATTAAAAATAGATTCACTTGGACTGAGGTTGACATGGAAATAGGAGATAGAATTGTTGAAAGTCTCTGATTAAGGATAAAATAGGTAAAAAAACCAAGGGTGATGTCATGATAGGGGTCTACTACAGACCACCTAACCAGGAAGAAGAGGTGAATGAGGCTTTTTTTAAACAACTAACAAAATTATCCAAAGCACAGGACTTGGTGGTGATGGGGGACTTCAGCTAGTAAGACATCTGTTGGGAAAATAACACAGCAGGGCACAGATTATCCAACAAGTTCTTGGAATGTATTAGAGACAATTTTTTATTTCAGAAGGTGGAGAAAGCTACTAGGGGACAGGCTGTTCTAGATTTGATTTTGACAAATAGGGAGGATACTGGTTGAGAATTTGAAAGTGGAAGGCAGCTTGGATGAAAGTGATCATGAAATGATAGAGTTCATGATTCTAAGGAATGGTATGAGGGAGAACAGCAAAATAAAGACAATGGATTTCAAGAAGGCAGACTTAAGCAAATTCAGGGAGTTGGTAGGTCAGATCCTATGGGAAGCAAGACTAAGGGGAAAAACAACTAAAGAGATCAAACTAGCTAGAGACATAAAGGGTAACAAGAAAACATTCTACAAATACATTAGAAGCAGAGGAAGACCAAGTACGGGGTAGGCCCATTACTCAGTGAGGGGGAAAAAACAATAACAGAAAATGTGGAAATGGCAGAGGTGCTTAATGACTACTTTGTTTCGGTTTTCACCAAGAAGGTTGGTGGTGATTGGATGGCTAACATAGTGAATGCCAGTGAAAATGAGGTAGGACCAGAGGCTAAAATAGGGAAAGAATAAGTTAAAAATTACTCAGATGAGTTAGAGGTCTTCAGGTCACCAGGGCCTGATGAAATGCATCCTGGAATATTCAAGAAGCTGACTGAAAAGATATCTGAGCCATTAGTTATTATCTTTGAAAAGTTTTGGAAGACGGGAGAGATTCCAGAAGACTGGAAAAGGGCAAATATAGTGCCCATCTATAAAAAGGAAAAAGGACAACCCAGGGAATTACAGACCAGTGAGCTTAAATTCTGTACCTGGAAAGATAATGGAGCAAATAATTAAGCAATCAGTTTGTAAACACCTAGAAGATAATAAGGTGGTAAGTAACAGCATGGATTTGTCAAGAACAAATCATGTCAAACCAACCTGATAGCTTTCTTTGACAGGGTAACAAGCCTGGCGGATGGGGGGAAGTGGTAGACATGGTATATCTTGACTTTAGTAAAGCTTTTGATACTGTCTTGCATGACCTTCTCATAAACAAACTAGGGAAATGCACCCTAGATGGAGCTACTATAAGGTGGGTGCATAACTGGTTGGAAAACTGTTCCCAGAGAGTAGTTATCAGTGGTTCATAAAATTCAAAATGATCTGGACAAACTGGAGAAATGGTCTGAAGTAAATAGGACGAAATTCAATAAGGACAAATGCAAAGTATTCCAGTTAAGAAGGAACAGTCAATTGCACACATACAAAATGGGAAATGACTGCCTATGAAGGAGTACTACGGAAAGGAATCTGGGGGTCATAGTGGATCACAAGCTAAATATGAGTCAACAGTGTAATGCTGTTGCAAAAAAAAAAAGCAAACATCATTCTGGGATGTATTAGCAGGACTGTTATAAGCAAGACACAAGAAGTAATTCTTCTGCTCTACTCTGTGCTGATTAGGCCTCAACTGGAGTATTGTGTCCAGTTCTGGGTGCCACATTTCAGGAAAGATGTGGACAAATTGGAGAAAGTCCAGAGAAGAGCAACAAAAATGATTAAAGGTCTAGAAAACATGACCTATGAGGGAAGATTGAAAACATTTTGGTTTGGTTAGTCTGGAAAAGAGAAGACAGAGAGGGGATATAACAACAGTTTTCAAGTACATAAAAGGTTGTTACAAGGAGGAGGGAGAAATAATATTGTTCTTAACTGCTGAGGATAGGACAAGAAGCAGTAGGCTTAAATTGCAGCAAGGGAGGTTTAGATTGGACATTAGGAAAAACTTCCTAATTGTCAGGGTGGTTAAGCAGTGGAAGAAATTCCTAGGGAGGTTGAGGAGTCTCCATCATTAGAGATTTTTAAGAGCAGGTTAGACAAACACCTGTCAGGATGGTCTAGATAATACTTAGTCCTACCATGAGTGCAGGGGAGGGGACTAGCTGTCCTCTCGAGGTCCCTTCCAGTCCTATGATTCTATGAGCACATCACTGGACATCAGCAATACCAGGAGAGATGAGCTGAACTGCCAGTGAGAATCAAAGTCAGGAAAGTAACTACCAGTAAATTACTTCTCTGTTAGGTTGTCCCTCAGTAAATACAATCCATCCTAAATTCTCAATTACTGAGGGACAATCTACACTCGTTGCTATATTTGCTTTCCACATGCCACTGTTAGTATAACTTTTTGAGTGATGAATTCAAATATTTGGATACTAAAATTTGTAACTGTATCATTACATTTATTAGCCTAAATATGGGATATTGCAAATTATGTACTATACATATTTTATGGCTTTTAAAATCAAACTTTTGGATAATTTAAGCATTATACCCAGATGTATAGACACTCTTTCCTTAACCTGTGTATTAGATATTAGCATTAGGTTTAATAAAAAAAAATCGGTGTCAATCTCTTCTTTGTCCTGAATGATCTTAATAGTGGAGTAACAGAGACTTTTTAAACTTTTAATGTAAATAAAAAGCACTGGATTCTTGTGTCTAGGCTATATTCAAAGAAATTAGGTTTCCCTGCAGTGACATCATGCAATAATCTTTTCATTATGATTAAGGCATATTATTGTTTGTTGTCCTAAGTTAGATTAAACTGGTTTTTAAAGATACATTAGATTTTCTTTAATTTTTCCTTCTTCATGGTCAGGGCCAGCTCCAGGGTTTTTGCTGCCCCAAGCAGCAAAAAGAAAAAAAAAAAGTCGCGATCTGCAGCACTACCGCCTCCACTTCAGTCTTCAGCGGCGGGTCCTTCGCTCCAAGAGAGACTGAGGGACCCACCGCCGAAGAGCTGGATGTGCCGCCCCTCTCTGTTGGCCACCCCAAGCACCTGCTTGCTGGGCTGGTGCCTGGAGCCGGCCCTGTTCATGGTGCCACTGCAGGGCAGATTTAAGGTTATTTGTAGGTGCCTTTCCATACCTTAACATGTGGGTTATTGGTAAGTTTAACCTTAATTATGAATTTCTTTGGCTTACAATCATAGAATCATAGAACTAGAAGGGACCTTCAGAGGTCATCTAGTCCAGTCCCTGCACTCAAGGCAGGACTAAGTATTATCTAGACCATCCCTGACAGGTGTTTGTCCAACCTGCTCTTAAAAATCTCCAATGATGGAGATTCCACAACCTCCCTAGGCAATTTATTCCACTGCTTAACCACTCTGACAATTAGGAAGTTTTTCCTAATGTCCAACCTAAACCTCCCTTGCTGTAATTTAAGCCTACTGCTTCTTGTCCTATCCTCAGCGGTTAAGAACAATATTATTTCTCCCTCCTCCTTGTAACAACCTTTTATGGTTGTTGTTTATGTACTTGAAAACTGTTGTTATATCCCCTCTCAGTCTTTTCTTTTCCAGACTAACCAAACGAAAATGTTTTCAATCTTCCCTCATAGGTCATGTTTTCTAGACCTTTAATCATTTTTGTTGCTCTTCTCTGGACTTTCTCCAATTTGTCCACATCTTTCCTGAAATGTGGCGCCCACAATTGTGCTTTTATAGATGGAGGTGTGCCTTTATACTGATTTCAGAAGTTACCCTTTCATTCCTATTGATGGAGGCAGCTGCGTTTTGGTGATTGCATTTATTTTAGAGACGTTAGCACATATAAAAGGTGTGATTGCTTGAAAGCTCTGGAGGCTGAAATCCTCAATTTAAGCACAGAAAAGATTCAGAGCTAGCAGTTGTAGTGTGAATTTTCTCAGATCTTTCCACAGATGTGACTTGGGGGAGAGGGTATTTTAGATTTTGTGTCCATTCATCATCTAGCCTCTGAATTCTATTATGTAAGGGAGCCAGTTATAGTGTGTGTGTGTGTGGGGGGGGAAATTGGGAGTTTTTCATTTGTCTGTCTTGCCATATCACCTTAATATTTGAGTTCCTTAGAAATTAACATAAATCCCAACTAACAGTCTACACCTGGACCTATAATTCTTCGTCTTGATCCCACTGAATTATTAAGCTTCCATTTATAAATAGCTTATAAATGGGTTAATAAATAAATTATAAATTTTAATAAATGGTTAGTCAACTGTTAGAGTCCAACAGGTCCATAGGTAACTTATAACCATCTGTGACATCCTGTCCTGGTTTGCTTATAACCATCTATAACACTTACTAATCATGTCTATGTCATGCTTATAATAGCTATTAATCATTTATGAACCTTTTATAAACTGTTTATAAATGGAACTTAATAATAAAGTGTTACTGCCTTCTCTCATCTCTTCCCAGGAGGAGTGGGCTTTTAAACAAATCCTTATTATACTAGCAAAACTATAGCAGAGAGATGGATCTTGCATTACGTCTATTGGCAACTGGACAGAGACTCACTTTTCACAGGAAAGCAGGCTTTGAGAGCCATCGGGTGATGGTAGCAACCAAATGTTGCCAATCTGTCTTAGATTTGAACTCGTAAAACAGAGGAGCAAGGCAGCCTGTTACCAATCTGTTGAACAATTTAGTTGTTTTTTTCTAGAAAACTAGGTCGATAGTGTTTGATGTCACCCAGGTGGATCAAAAATGCTGTAAAACACTGTCCAATCAGATTATTTTTAGTGTGTATTACTGAGGGAAATACTGTATAGAAAGATATTTAAAAATAAGTGTTAGACTTGCAAGTAACTTTCCCACCAGTAAATTTTGTTTGTTTTTTATTTCATCCTGTCCTGCTTGGAGTGAGTGTTGAAAGATGAGCAGCCAAGCAGTGGTCAGCCAGAGGGAGAAGAGCGTCATACAGCCCCCAGAATAGCAACAACCGTAAATATGGTCATGCTGTTCCTCCACTCAGCTAGACCCAGATCACATTTACAGCACGCATTGGGTCCATTGGCTACCAGACATTCAGGAGCTTTGATGAAACATTTACAAATGTAACTGCAGTTAAGAAGACCTTATTCCAGCGTCAAACAAGCTGACATCAAGCAAAAGGAGGAGATGTGATCATGGGCCATAGTCCGCAGGCACCATACAGTCTATGGGGAGAAAATTTTTTAATCACCAGCTGGTTCAATGCTCCAAGATATGAACTGTGTTCTTGTTCCACTCACATCTACATGGGAACTTGCTGTTATTTGCAGCTGACTCATGGCCACTGAAGCACACAGGTTTTGCATAATGACAAAGGTGGACTGCAAAATGATTCTCTCTCTGTGACTGTCTTATGTTTTATATAATGCCTATCACAGTGGTATCAAGGTGCCTCACTTAATGAAGGAGCAGAAAATCCCAGACTGAAAAGGTGTTTATTTCATTGTTCTCTCATATATTTAAAAATATCCCATGAAGTAAGACATAATATTCTGCATGATCAGTGGCACACATGGTGTATGAGAAGGAGTGGTCAAGCTAGTTCAGCTGGCTGGGAAAACCCTGTTAACTTCTCAGATTTAGAAAAAGGGGATCTTTTTCCAGGTTCCAAAAATGACCTCTTACTTCTGTATACAAAACTCTACTCATCATTTTCATGTGATTTCCCCCAACCTGACTCTGCTGTTAACTCGCAGTTAATTTCTATCCTAATTTCCATGCTTTGCTTACCCGAGACTATAACTTGTAAGTCAAATTCTGCGCTCATTTACACACTATCTAGCTCCTCGGCACTATAGGGGATTGCACATGGTAAATCTGGGCATTATTTGCCCTGTAGCTCTATGCCTATCTTCACAATTTGAAAAGCTGGTTTCAGTCCTTTTGCAGTCCTTCTCTGCTTTGTTGGTTTCTTCTGCCCACCCACTATGTCACTTGGAGTGTTACTGGAGTAGGTTTGTTATTTCAGACACATACCAACGCCTGCTGCACTCATTTCTCCTCTACAGTCTTGCACAGGGCACAGAGTCAACTTCATACTTTCATTTGTATCAGTTACACACACACAGGATCTAAATTCATCCCTTCCTCTATATAGCCTAATATTTTCTGTCCGATGATAACTCAATATATACTAAATAGTATATCTGGTTGCTTTTTTACTGTAATTTTCAATTTGTTTTGGTAGAATCAATGTATTTCTCTCCTTATGGAAACCTTGCTGAGACAAACATGATAAAGGAAGTGTGTTTTCAGAGCAGCAGTCCAATGACGCTATTTAGTTAAGAAAAAATCATGCCATCATGTTGCAGTCCGTGCCAAAAGAACATAGACCACTATTCAGTGCCCAGTATCCACTGCTGCCCAAAACCTTATCTTGTCCTATTTATACTTTCACAACTGAGGTCTTGTTTAAGAACTGGGTGAATATTGTATTTGCTTTTTTTAAAAAAAGAACAAATTTGCTTCAGCGCTGGCTATGTGCCTATTGTGTTTATTTGCAAAAAACATATTTTAAATTCAGATGTGAATTGACTTCTGCTGGAAGTACTTGTGTGTGCTCATCCAATCAGGGAGCAGAAACAACTGACCATTCAGGACTAAGCAACGCAGCTCAAATTTCAAATGTTGACTCCTAAATACTTGCAGAGAACTATTTATGATCAATGGATAGAATAAAAAAAGATTAATATACAATAGAATCTTTTTTAATATGGGACCACACTGAGTTGACTTCTGTAAAATTTCACTAGTTTACACAAGCTACTGATGTGATCCTATGTTTTTTAGCATTCACTATATCTAATTAAAAAAGTTAAATCACTAAAAAATTTGAGAGAATATTTAACTGATTAAAAAGGAAGTTGCCATTTTGGTAGTCTAATGAAGAATAGCATAGAGGGAATGTCGCTCCATTTGAATGTCTAACAAAACAGAATTCTAACATCTGGCTGAATAGAATGGAACTTGCATTATAACAACTTTGAAAGTCTCCTGTTTTTTTTGTTGTTTTTAGCATAGAAAATGGAACTTTTTCCCTTGAGGCCTGCATAGACAGGACCTCCTTCTGGGAAAGATCAATAACATAGCTTCAATAAGAGACAATTATGGAGGTAGTCAAATAGCAAGAGGAACTCATTAAGTGTAACAAAAGCTAATTTGCTTTTTATTTAGTAAATATTTATGTACCAAGCTGGACATGCTGGCCACTTCCAGGAGCAGTGCGGAGCCAGGGCAGGCAGGGAGCCTGCCTCAGGCCCACTGTGCCACTGACGGAGAACCGCCTGAGGTCAGCCGGAGCCCACAGCCCAAGCCCCCTGCCCCAGATCGGAACCCCCTCCTGCACCCAAACTCCATCACAGAATCTGCACCCTGCACCCCCTCCCACACACCAGACCCCTTGGCCCCAGCCCGGAGCCCCCTTTTGCACCCCAAAGCTCTCATCCCCGGCCCTACTCCAGAGTCCACACCCCCAACCGGAGCCTGCACCCTCTCCCACACCTCAACCCCCATTGGGGGGCTGTGGGAAGCAGTATGGGCTAAGGGATGTGCTGGTCACTGCTTCTAACACGCCCCATTGGCCTGGAATGGCGAACTGCGGCCAGTGGGAGCTGCGATCGGCTGAACCTGCGGACGCTGCAAGTAAACAAACTGTTCCGGCCCGCCAGCAGATTTCCCTGATGGGCCGTGTACCAAAGGTTGCTGATCCCTGCACTACATGGATGGGTCATTTACCTATGTAGTCACCATATGTACTCACAGTGTAGTTGGCTGGAACACAGCAGCCACTTTTGGGCAGCAAGACTATGCAACTCAGTTTTTTAGGAGGGAAATGAAGAATAACTTCTCCAATTGAAATTGCAATGAAATTTAGTAGGCAGAATATAATTAGCCAAGTTGGAATTTTGACAGAACCATTGTGGTTAACTCCTCTACTATGTTTGATCTCTTCTAACAGCACCAAAATCCCTAACAATGTATGAGAGCACTGGATATATTGACTCATAAGAGAGAGCCCCTTTAACAGTAAGCTGTTCCTTTGTGCTCTCCCACTCAACTAATGTGAAGATTCAGCTCTGTATTAGTTTTATAACTGAGGAAAACAACCACAAGCATTATAGCCACATGTCAAATATTATCATATATGACGGTGTACTGGCCCCACACTCACATGGAAGGGATTAAAGCAGTGGTTTTAGCAGCAGAAGCCACACCCCCTGATCCTGCTTGGCATGCTCCAACTGCTGCTGCAGTATAAAAGGGAACAGCCTAGGGGAGCCCTACTGACTCTGGCCATTAGGCCGCAGTTCCCTGCAGTCCAGGGGAGTCCTATTGACTCTGCCCAGAGGGTCGCACTTCCCTGCAACCACGGGGAGTCCTATTGACTTTGGCTGTTGGGCCATGCTTCTCTGCAGTCCAGGGGAATCCTATTGGCTTTAACTGTAGGCCTGCCATGTCCTTGCCCCGCCCCCAGGGGGATGGGGTGTACTGGCCCCGCAACACATGGTGGAGAATGCGGACAATGGGACCTACTAACGGGACTTGAGTGAAGGGAGATTGCCTGAAGCCAGCACAGAGTTCCCCTGCTTGGTAACTGCTGCAAAGTAAGATGGAGAGAGACAAACCATTGAAGTGGTTGTTAGAGAGCCAACAACTACAGCAGCAGCAGTACCAAGCACAACTGATGCAGCAGATCACTGCCCAGCAGAGAAACTCGTGGTCCCCATAAGGGTGAACAGGATGTGACTCAGGCCCTAGTAGACATTGGATGCAGCCAGACCCTCATCCTAAAAGAGGCCAGGCTCATGGCAAACTGGGAGGTGACATACCTGGAGTACACAGTGGGAAGTGGGAAGCTGAAGCCTCTAGTAGATAAGGTACAAACCCTAAGGAACTGGCCTGGCCCCAGGACAAAGAGGCAGGTGAGGCAATTCCTAGGACTGGCGGGGTACTATCGCTGGTTCATACCTGATTTCACAGTGCTAGCAGCCCCTCTCTCAGACCTGACCAAGAACTTGCAACCACAGAAGGTCTGGTGGTCTGAAAGATACGAGGTGGCCTTCCAGACACTGAAGGAAAGGCTAGCCCAGGAGCCAGTTTTAACCCACTCCGACTTTATGAGACCCATCATCCTACAGATGGATGCCTCACAAACTACGGATGCCTCACAAACTGGACTCAGGGCCATCCTCTCACAAGAAACTGATGGGGAAGCACACCCAGTCCTATACCTAAGTTGGAAACTGTTCCCCAGGGAGACTCAACCATTGAGAAAGAGGCACTAGCCAAGAAGTGGGCAGTGAAGGCTGGCATTATTACTTATTGGGGAACCCCTTCATCTAATTACAGAACCTACTACCACTACCAGGGCCCTGTGCTGGGACCTGGTGGAGCAGGGAGAGCCTGGATTCTCCTACCTGGCTGCCCCCTTGGGACGCAGGCCACCAAACCACCTCCCACTGACTCTGGCCATCAGGCCGTGCTTCCCCGCAGCCAAGGGGTGACCCACTGACTTTGGCCATTAGGTCATGCTTCCCTGCAGTCCAGGGTAGTCCTATTGGCTTTAACTGCTGGCCTACCACGCCCTTGCCCCACCTCTAGGGGATGGGGTTTATTGGCCCCGCTACACCATATTCATCCATTTGTTCAATTATTCTTTATTAACTTTGGGAAGCGATTAATAGATTTAAAAGGGCCCATTAGATCATCTAGTCTGACCTCCTATATAACACAGACCATTACATTTCACCCAGTGAGCCCAATAACTTGTGTTTGACTGAAGCATATGTTCCAGAAAGGCATCCAGTCTTGATCTGAAGATTTCAAAAGATGGAGAATCCATCATTTCTCTTGGTAGTTTGTTCTAATGATTAATCATCCTCCCTGTTAAGTTTTTCTTCCAGTTAATGGTTCTTGTTATGCCTTTCTCTACCAGGCTGAATTGCCCTTCAGAACTTAGTATTTCTCCCTGTGAAGATATTCATATGGCGTAATCAACTTCTCTCTTGATCTCTCTTCTGATATGCTAAATCAGCTCAGAATAGGCTTGCCAACTTTCAAGTAGCAGAAAACCGAACACTCTTGCTCCGCCCCTGCCCTGTCCCTACTCCAAGGCCCCGCCCGCAACTCACTCCATCCCCCTCCCTCTGTTGCTTGCTCTCCCCCACCCTCGCTCACTCACTTATTTTCCCTGGGCTGGGGCAGGGGTGAGGTGTGGGAGGGGATGAGGGCTCCAGCTGGAGGTGCAAGTTTTGGGGTGGGGCTGGGGATGAGGGGTTTGGAGTGCAGGAGGGGGCTCCAAGCTGGGGCAAGAGGCTGGAATGTGTGAGTGGGTGCAGGCTCCGGGAGGCAGTTTGGGTGAAGGAGAGGACTCAGGGCTGGGGGAGGGTGTTGGAATGCAGGAGGGGCTGAGGGCTGCAGGCTCCAGGAGGCGCTGACCTCAGGTGACTCCCGGGAAGTGATGACATGTCTCTCCGGCTCCTAGGCAGAGGTGCAGTCAGAGAAAGGCACCGGCCGAATCCCCCCAGCTCCCAGCACTGTACTTTGGGAAAATACTGCCTTGCACTGCTCAAGGCAAGCAGTGTAAATTTATTAATCGGTTCACCACTTCATCAATGGAAAGTGGCCATATACCAGCCTATGCAAAACCTGAGCAGATTTGCCACACACTTCATACAAACTCTCTAGTAAAGATAAACAGTTAAACAAATGTATTGACTATAAAAGATAGATTTTAAGTGATATTAAGTGATAGGCAAAAAGAGTTAGTTACCAAAAGAAATAATATAGAAGTACGCAGTCTAAACTCTCAGCCCTATTAGACTGGGCAGCAACTAGATTAAGCAGTTTTTCTCACCCCACGGGATATTGCAGTCCTTAATATACAAATTTGTCCCTTAAATTTGGACCAGTCTCCTCTGTTGGAGTCTTCAGTCTTCTTCTCAGTGTCTTTATTGCTTGCAGCATAGGTGGGGTAGGAGAAAGGCCCTGCATGTGGCCACTGTGTCTGTTTTATACCTTCAGTCCATGTGCTTGGAAAACACAAGTCCAGGAATGTCTGGGTGGGTATTGCTGAGTCTCCAGGCAAGGTTGAGCAATTCCCCTGGTGTGGCCTCATGCAGGTGAGTCATTGAACTGTAGCTACCTTGCTGGACAATGGTTGTTGATGGGTTGTTTGTCACCCCACCTGGGTGTTGGTTACTTTCCTTGCTGTTGCCTCTGGTGAACTAATATCTGGCTGATTCCCCCACTTACAGCATGTTTTAGTGACAACCATACAACACAATAACATCATATGTATTAATAGTATACATATATAGATAGAGAAATGACTTTTAGCAGATTATAAGCTTTCCCCTGATACCTTACAAGGCATGCTTTATATGTAAGATCACGATTATATAAAAATGAGGAATATGGGGGTTACAGGATGCTCCCCCAAGATATAGAATGTCACAGTGTGGTAATGAGCATATAAGTAATTAGACAAATAGCAGTAGGGTGGAAGCAATAGAAATGTCTCAAACAGATTCGGGGATCTAGATTTTATATTGCATTGGGGGTCAATATTGTCAGGATTAATAGCTAAAAAAATTCCCTTGGTGGAAATTTTTTGAAAGAAAATGGGTGCAAGGGGAAGGTGCATTAGTAGAAAAATGCCCTTATTGTTTTTTTATAAACGAAAACTTTCACGCACCAAAAAATCTCAGCTTTTTAAAAAAAAATTGCCAAAAAGTTCAAAACTTTTTTTATCTATTTTCACTGAAAACTTTTAAATCATTATCAAATCGGTTATTGAAATGTTTTGTTTACAAAAAAATTGTTTGGTAAATAAAAATTGTTGATACCAGTTTTGGTAACATTTTCAATAAAAATTGTAATAAAAAGATTTAATGAAACATTTTGAAAATGCCAGAAATTGGGTCCATATCAAATTCTGAGAAATGGAAACCCCCTTCAATTTTGAAATGTTTTCATAATTTCTCCCTCTCCCTTTTAAAGTATTTGCAAGTTAGAGAATAGACTTGAGAAACTGCGTAGCATCTTGCAAAATTGTATCTATCCTCTGTGAGCTCCCCACTCAGTGCCATGTATGGCCACCACCATCTTTGACATGCACCGAAAGCAATGGGGCCCAGCAAAAAGGCTACTTGTGCTTATCACTGAGCTGCTACCAGGAGCTACCAGAAGGGGAAATGAACTGTTAAAGGATCTTTGGCTAGGGACAGAAGCCTTGTAAAAACCCTAAAATTTCAGCTTGTTTGTGTGCATGTTGGCAAAAAGTGACAGAACTGGGGCAGACATGATTGAGGTTGTTTGTGGGACTGAGTAGGGAGACTGAAGAATATGGGTCAGATTGTGCCACTAAAGACTTGTCTACACTGAGAAATTAATTCAGATTAAGGTAGGGTGTGAATTTCAAGCAGAATAGCTATTCCTGACTAACTCTCTGTGTAGACACTCTTATTCTGGAATAAAAGCATCCACACAGGAATTTAATCTGGGTAGTTAATCAGGAATAACTCTCAATGAAGACAAACCCTAAAACACCTGTGTGGATTGGGGGTAATGTGAAGCTGTACCATTCCAGGGAAGCTCTGGGACACAATTCCTCCCTCAGCTCTCTGGCATGAAGGCAGAGTGAGTGGGGCACACCATCTTTCCCAAGGGTGAGCACTGCTACTTTTCCATATCTTCGTGAGGCACCAATCCTTTTGCATCTCTCCTTGCTCCTCTGGTTGTTCCTCAAATGCTTGGTTTGTGTTTGTACCTAGCCCTTGTGTGATGGGAGGCATAAACCTCCTGGAGCTCTTCTCCACCTCGCCCTCTCCAGTTGCACAAAAAGAAGGGATATTATGGTCCTATATATGATAAGAGAACCAGAAAGGAGAAGAGGGAGGGGAACACACAGCAAAGGGAGAGCGACAAAGCTAAGGGAAAAGGAATGGAACAAACAGAGGAGGCATAAGAGAGGACAGAGGTGAAGAACATGATTGAGATGAGAAGAAAGCATGGGGAGTGTGTGGAAAAGATGAGATGAAGAGGCTAGTGGGAATAAAAGAGATGCCCCCAAAAGAGAGGTAGTGCAGCATGGTGGAGAGTCAGCATTAGACCACAATTCAAGAGACCTGGATTTTAATCCCAGTTCTTCCACTCGTGTGCGGCATAACCTTGGGCAAACCTTTGTTTGTCTCATCTATTTCGATTGTAAATGGCTCCTCATTATGTGTTGGTACAGTGCCTAACGCAATGGGGCCTGTAGTGCTATTTTAATGTGAATAATAATAATAAGAGACGAGATAGAAAAACAGGAAGAACACAAGACAGGGAGTAGGGACAGAAGAAATTAAGAAATGGGGAAAATTCATTCTGTCATAAGGATAGAAAGGCTGTCTAATCAGGAGTTGATTTGGCATGATGTAATTCAGGAATAATAGGGAAGGATAAATTCGTTAGAACTATTTTTGTTTCTAGCTAGTCGTGACATTTGAGTTTCTTAGTTTTATTTGACATTGATCTACTACATTTTTAAATGTTATTTTTAACAAGTGCCAGATTCACTTTGTATTGAAATCAATGGGTGTTTTCCCACCCGACTTCAACTGGAATGAAGACAGGCCTTAAGGATCTGATCTAAAGCCCATTGAAGTCAATCGGAGTCCTCCCACTGACCTCAATGGGCTTTGGGTCAAACACTAAAGGAATTTCTCTATTAGTACTTAGTAACAAGCTCTTATTCCAACCGGAAGGAAACATGGTCCCTTGCGCACTTACTGTTATTTTTATTATGGCAGTGCCTAGGGGGGCCAGGCAGTGTGCAAATGTAATAAGACATTCCCTACTCCAAGGATCTTACACTTGAAGTATAAGATCAGAGGCAACAGGTAGATACAACAAAAACATGTGGGGAGCACAGGGTCACTAAGATTATTATCATAGATTATCAAAGTTGGAAGAGACCTCAGGAGGTCATCTAGTCCAATCCCCTGTTCAAAGCAGGACCAACACCAACTAAATCATCCCAGCCAAGCCTTTGTCAAGCCGGGCCTTAAAAACCTCTAAGGATGGAGATTCCACCACCTCCCTAGGTAACCCATTCCAGTGCTTCACCACCCTTCTAGTGAAATAGTGTTTCCTAATATCCAACCTAGACCTCCCCCACAGCAACTTGAGAGCATTGCTTCTTGTTCTGTCATCTGCCACCACTGAGAACAGCCTAGCTCCATCCTCTTTGGAACCCCCCTTCAGGTAGTTAAAGGCTGCTATCAAATCCACCCTCACTCTTCTCTTCTGCAGAATAAATAAACCCAGTTCCCATAGCCTCTCCTCATAAGTCATGTGCCCCAGACCCCTAATCATTTTCGTTGCCCTCCACTGGACTCTTTTTCCAATTTGTCCACATCCCTTCTGTAGTGGGGGGACCAAAACTGGACACAGTACTCCAGGTGTGGCCTCACCAGTGCCAAATAGAGGGGAATAATCACTTCCCTCGATCTGCTGGCAATGCTTCTACTAATACAACCCAATATGCGGTTGGCCTTCTTGGCAACAAGGACACACTGCTGAGTCATATCCAGCCTCTCATCCACTGTAATCCCCAGGTCCTTTTCTGCAGAAGTGCTGCTTAGCCAGTTGGTCCCCAACCTGCAGCGGTGCATGGGATTCTTTCTTCCTAAGTGCAGACTCTGCACCTTCCTTGAGAACCTCATCAGATTTCTTTTGGCCCAATCCTCCAATTTGCCAATCCTCCAATCTGGCCCCTGTCCCTACCCTCCAGCGTATCTATCTCTCCCCCCAGCTTAGGGTACGTCTTCACTACCCGCCGTATCGGCGGGTAGCAATCGATTTCTCGGGGATCGATATATCGCGTCTCATCTAGATGCGATATATCAATCCCCGAATGCGCTCCTGTCGACTCCGTAACTCCACCAATCCAAACGGCGGTAGCGGAGTCGACATGGGGAGCCGCGGACATCGATCCCGCGCCGTGAGGACGGTAGGTAATTCGATATAAGATACTTCGACTTCAGCTATGTTATTCACGTAGCTGAAGTTGCGTATCTTATATCGATTTTCCCCCGTAGTGTAGACCTGCCCTTAGTGTCATCTGAGAACTTGCTGAGGGTGCAATTAATCCCATCATGCAGATCATTAATAAAGATGTTGAACAAAACTGGCCCCAGGACCAACTCCTGGGGCACTCCGCTTGATACCGTCTGCCAACTAGACATCGAGCAGTTGATCACTACCTATCGAGCCCAACAATCTAGCCATCTTTCTATCCAATCCATACTTTTTTAACTTGCTGGCAAGAATACTATGGGATACCGTATCAAAAGCTTTGCTAAAGTCAAGATATATCACCTTCACTGCTTTCCCCATATCCACAGAGCCAGTTATCTCATCATAGAAGGCAATCAGATTGGTCAGGCATGACTTGCTCTTGGTGAATCCATGTTGACTGTTCCTGTTTACCTTCCTCTCCTCCAAGTGCTTCAAAATGGATTCCCTGAGTACCCGCTCCATGATTTTTCCAGGGACTGAAGTGAGGCTGACAGGTCTGTAGTTCTCTTTCTTCCTTTTTTAACATATGGGCACTATATTTGCCTTTTTCCAATCGTCTGGGACCACCTCCGATCGCCATGAATTTTCTAAGATCATGGCCAATGGCTCTGAGATCACATCAGCCAACTCTCTCAGCACCTTTGGATGCATTAGATCTGGACCCATGGACTTGTGCACGTCCAGCTTTTCTAAATAGTCCTTAACCTGTTCTTTCACTACTGAGAGCTGCTCACCTCCTCCCCATACTGTGCTGCCCAGTGCAGCAGTCTGGGAGCTGACCTTGTCTGTGAAGACGGAGGCAAAAAAAGCACTGAGTACTTCATCTTTTTCCACATCATCTGTCACTATGTTGCCTCCCTCATTCAGTAAGGGTCCCACACTTTCCCTGATCATCTTCTTGTTGCTAACATACCTGTAGAAACCCTTCTTGTTACCCTTCACATCCCTTGTTAGCTGCAACTCCAATTGTGCCTTGGCCTTCCTGATTACACCCCTTCATGCTCTAGCAATATTTTTATACTCCTCCCTAGTTATCTGTCCAAATTTCCACTTCCTGTAAGCTTCCTTTTTGAGTTTAAGCTCACTGAAGATTTCACTGTTAAGCCAAGTTGGTTGCCTGCCATATTGCTATTCTCTCCGCACTTCAGGATGCACTCTCAATAAGGCTCCTTTAAAATACCGCCAGCTCTCCTGGATTCCTTGCCCCCTCATATTAGCCTTCCAGAGGATCCTGCCCATCAGTTCCCTAAGGAAGTCTAAGTCTGCTTTTCTGAAGTCTAGGGACCATATTTTGCTACTCTCCTTTCTTCCTTTTGTCAGGATCCTGAACTCAACCATCTCATGGTCACTGCTGCCTCGGTTGCCAACCACTTCTACTTCCCCTACCAATTCTTCAATGTTTGTAAGCAGCAGGTCAAGAGGAGCACAGCCCCTAGCTGGTTCCTCCAGCACTTGTACCAGGAAGTTGTTCCCAACACTCTCCAAAAACTTCCTGGATTGTCTGTGCATTGCTGTATTGCTCTCCCAGCAGATGCCAGGGTGATTTGAAGTCTCCCATTAGAACCAGGTCCTGTGATCTGGAAACTTCAGTTAGTTGTCCAAAGAAAGCCTTGTCTACCTCATCTTTGTGATCCAGTGGTCTATAGCACACGCCCACCATGACATCACCTTTGTTGCTCTCGCCTCTAAACTTAACCCAAAGACTCTCAACAGGCTTTTCTCCAGTTTCAAACTGGAAATCTGAGCAATCATACCACTCTCTTACATATAATGCAACTCCTCTATCTTTTCTCCTGTACCTGTCCTTCCTGAACAGTTTATACCCATCCATGACAGTGCTCCAGTCATGTGAACTGCCCCACCAAGTTTCTGTTATTCCAATCACGTCATAGTTCCTTGATTGTGATGTGATTATATATAATATATATATATATATAAGTATAATAAGCAATAGTCAAATTAACTTGAAATTCACCTGAAAACACTTAAGCACACATTTAGTTTACTCATGTGAGTTGTCCCATTGAAATTAATGTGAGTAAATTTAAATAGGGGCATCGGTGTTTGCAAAACTGAGCCTTAGGTCTCAATAAGTTTTTTTTTCCTTCTTCACTAAAAGAAGTATCAAGCCCCCTAGCTAGTGTATTACATATGCACACTGAAGCAGTGTGATAAGTGCATTTTTAAAAACAAACAAACAAAAAAACATGTCCTGGAGTGGGACATGGGTTAAGATTCCTACTAGTTAGCTTTGGGTTTGATCACATGTGTTAGTTGCTTCAGTCTGGAGGCATAGTTGGGATCAAAGTTTATTTGCAGAGAGAAGAGTGGTAGATCAGATAAAGTCTGAATAATAATGCCTGAATTTTAAGGCTTGTAGTAGAGCCCCTTGGACCTCATTCAGCTGATCTATTTTCACATTTGATTAGAAATCTGCCCCTTCCTGCTACTTGATTCTAATAGTCAAAACTGTTGAAGGTTTGATGGCATTAGGACAGTTGAATGTTTCATTTTTAATAAACATCAGAAAAGCAAGGAAGTTTGGGGCTCCTAGTAATTTTTTTGTTTTTAAATTGTTTAGATTTTTATTAGTAGTATCTCCACAATCACAGAGGGTAGTTTTCTGAGGTGAAATTCAATTTTTAAAGAATTGTTGGAAATACTGACATTTGAAATCCCTTTGTGTAGGAAAGGGGAGGAATTGTGCATTTGGAGAATGTAGGGTAGAGTTCTGAACAGTACATGTCTGAGGGGAATTGAATATGATACTGTAAGCAACACAGTAAGTAAGATAGAAAATGCAGTTTACTGAAACACATGCACATATGTATTGGGCTGGGTGTAAAATTGTAATTAAAGGTAATAATTGGGGATATACCAATCTCCTAGAACTGGAAGGGACCTTGAAAGGTCATTGAGTCCAGCCCCTTGCCTTCACTAGCAGGACCAAATTTTGCCCTAGATCCCTAAGTGGCCCCCTCAAGGATTGAACTCACAACCCTGGGTTTAGCGCAGGCCAATGCTCAAACCACTGAGCTATCCCTCTCCCCAGTACTCTATGCTTTTATACAAGATTTCTTCCAAGTATTTTCCAAAGGCTATACAAGTTTTATGTAGTTTAGCCTGCCTACACTGTTTTACACATGGGTAAACTGAAGCACAGATAGGCTGAATTGTAGTTATACTTTGATGTGTGACTGTTAAAATGTTGTATGCAGTGGTGTTATACCCATATTAGTAATGTAAGGATCCATGTTTCTTGTCTCTCAATAGTTTTCAATATGAATTTGTTCAGTTAACAGTCAAAAGATATTTATTCTGTCAACACTGCAATCTCTCCCTGGGATCTGAAAGTCATGCTGTGTTCTTTCTGGCTCATGCGTCATCACCAGTAATACAGACTGTGCAACTGGAACTTAGTCAATAGCTGTTGATGATGAGTGATCCAGAATAGAATCCAGCTTGTTTTCCTATAGCTGTATTAGCTACTGCATCATCATCACTAATTCAGATTCTGCAACTTGAACAGAATCAACAATTCACCTAATGATGTATGAGTCAGAATAGCATCCAGCTAATTTTCCTGTCCCCAGGGGCAGCTCTAGGTATTTTGCCGCCCCAAGCAGGGCAGGCAGGCTGCCTTCGGCGGCTTGCCTGTGGGAGGTCCCCGGTCCCGCGGATTCGGCAGCATGCCTGCAGGAGGTCCACCAAAGCCGCGGGACCAGCGGACCCTCCTCAGGCATGCCGCCGAAGGCAGCCTGCCTGCCGCCCTCGGGGCGACCAGCAGAGCACCCCCCATGGCTTGCTGCCCCAGGCACGCGCTTGGCGTGCTGGTGCCTGGAGCCGCCCCTGCCTGTACCTGTATTGGCTCTGCACTTCTGTCTGGCATGAAAAAGTTGCTAAAGCTTATTTTTATCTGTAAAATAATCAGATCTGACTCTGAATACACATGGGAACTGATCTGCTGAGTAAGAAATTGCCATTTTTACATAGAGTGATGACTCTTCTGACTATCAGAGGGGTATCCATGTTAGTCTGGATTTGTAAAAAGCGACAAAGAGTCCTGTGGCAAAGAGTCCTTTGTTGCTTTCTTCTGACTATATGTATTCTGGCCAAATCAAAAAGCAAGTGGCAGAATTGTCTCATGATCTGGATATGCACCCAGCTGTTCCTTTATGTACTTAGGTACATATCCAGTGTATACAAAAGTATCTGCAATGAATTATGAAGAATAATTTTATGATCAACGATGTGGGCTTTCTGGAGACGTCTTAGAGAAGAGGGCTTTCCAAGATGTTCTGAATGTCTTTCTGCTTTTAGTTCTCTT
Organism: Mauremys mutica; assembly: GCF_020497125.1. Taxonomy (NCBI): domain Eukaryota; kingdom Metazoa; phylum Chordata; order Testudines; family Geoemydidae; genus Mauremys; species Mauremys mutica. The sequence goes on along the minus strand of NC_059073.1, from coordinate 58,412,717 downwards.
GATGAAACATGTTTGTGCATTTGAAGATTTAAAAAAAAAAGGTGGAGAGGAAAAAGCGCATATGGATGATCCTGTAAGGATCAGAAAAAGTATTGATAATACCTCATTCTTTTTGCACTTTTCTGAAGAACTAGATGCCAGCATTTTGTCACATTTTTGGATAAAAGGGGACCTCTTGTGGTTATTCAGAGAAACATCTTTATCTGCATCCGAAGAAGTGAGCTTTAGCTCACGAAAGCTCATGCTACAATAAATTTGTTAGTCTTTAAGGTGCCACAAGTACTCCTATCTTTATACAAGGCTCATGGAAATTAATTAATTAATTAATTAACCTGGATCTGTTCCCAGGGTTCTGAGCTCAGTATTCCTGTGAAATAGTTTTAAGTTGGAAAACTGTCCTGGTTATTGATATGCAAATCAGCAGGCGAAGCACCCCACCAAGTTTCAGAATCCCTATCTCTTGTGTTCCACCATAAAATAACTTTTGAACTTGAGTACTGTTTACCCAGGCCAAGTGTGGAAATACGGATATGTTGGTGCTAAACTTCTGTCAGAAAAAAAAAATAGTGGGTTCTCAGCACCCACCAGCCACCTTCCGATCAGCTGTTTGGCAGGCCCCATTGATCAGCTATTTGGCAGGCCTCACCAATCAGCTCCTCCCCCAACCTCCCAGTGCCTCCTGCCCACTGCCAACCAGCTGTTAGGCAGCAGGCAGGAGGCACTGGGGATGGGGAGGAACAGGGGTGGGAAGAGGCAGAGCGAGAGTGGGGCACACTTGGAGGAGGGAGCGGAGCCGGGGTTGGAAAAGGTGGGGTGGGGCAGAGCCTCAGGGAGGGGGCATAGTGGGGGCAGGAAGAGGCGGAGTGAGTGTGGAGCTTTGGGGTAAGGGGTGGAGTGGGGGCGGGGCCTCGGGGTGGAGCGGGGATGCAGCACCCCCTGGGGAAAGCTGAAAGTCGGCACTTGTGGCTGGTGTCTTAAATCTAGAAAAAAATTGAAAGGTTTGGATGTGCTTGTGGATACACTGAGCTTGTTAAGAAAGCCAGAAGTGGTGGGGATTAATTTCCTCACTTTGCCTCCTGTCTTTTATTGTACTTGGGTGTGTGTGTGTGTCTGTAGGATGAAACAGGAATTTTCTAGAATACTCTTTTGCTGCCCAAACATATAAAAATGGCAAACAGATTGTATTTTTCAGATAATACTATAATAATTTATGTAAGAAGCTCTAAAATCATTTTATAAACATAAGTGAATTAGGCTTAGGTAGGAAAGTATTATCCACCACCATTTTACAGATGGGGAAATGGAGGCACAGACAAATTAAGTGTGTTACTCAAGTACACACAAGAAGTTTATGGCAAAGCTAGGAACAGAACCAAGATTACTAGACTCCGGGGTTTCTGTGTTAGCCCTAAGATCATGCAAGCTCATCATACATGTCATGCATATCTTTAATTCTCTTAACACAGGAATATCTATTACTCACAGACTTTAAGGCCAGAAGGGACTATCATAGTCATTTAGGCTGACCTCCTGCACATTGCAGATCACAGAACCTTACCCACCCACTCCTATAATAGACCCATAACCTCTGACTGAGTTACTGAAATCCTAAAATCTTGATTTAAAGACCCCAAGTTACAGAGAATCCCCAATTTACTCTAGTTCAAACCAGCAAGTGACCCATGCCTCTATCCCCTTTTTAATGATTCCTAACATCCTGTTTACTTTTTTGACCGCCTCTGCACACTGCGTGGACATCTTCAGAGAACTATCCACGATGACGCCAAGATCTTTTTCCTGACTCGTTGTAGCTAAATTAGCCCCCATCATGTTGTATGTATAGTTGGGGTTATTTTTTCCAATGTGCATTACTTTACATTTATACACATTAAATTTCATTTGCCACTTTGTTGCCCAATCACTTAGTTTTGTGAGATCTTTTTGAAGTTCTTCACAATCTGCTTTGGTCTTAACTATCTTGAGCAGTTTAGTATCATCTGCAAACTTTGCCACCTCACTGTTTACTGCTTTCTTCAGATCATTTATGAATAAATTGAATAGGATTGGTCCGAGGACTGACCCTTGGGGAACACCACTAGTTACCCCTCTCCATTCTGAGAATTTACCATTAATTCCTACCCTTTGTTCCCTGTCCTTTAACCAGTTCTCAGTCCATGAAAGGACCTTCCCTTTTATCCCATGACAGCTTAATTTACGTAAGAGCCTTTGGTGAGGGACCTTGTCAAAGGCTTTCTGGAAATCTAAGTACACTATGTCCACCGGATCCCCCTTGTCCACATGTTTGTTGACCCCTTCAAAGAACTCTAATAGATTAGTAAGACACAATTTCCCTTTACAGAATCCATGTTGACTATTGCTCAAGAGTTTATGTTTTTCTATGTGTCTGACAATTTTATTCTTTACTATTGTTTCAACTAATTTGCCCGGTACCGACGTTAGACTTACCGGTCTGTAATTGCCGGGATCACCGCTAGAGCCCTTTTTAAATATTGGCGTTACATTAGCTAACTTCCAGTCATTGGGTACCGAAGCCGATTTAAAGGACAGGTTACAAACCTTAGTTAATAGTTCCGCAACTTCACATTTGAGTTCTTTCAGAACTCTTGGGTGAATGCCATCTGGTCCCGGTGACTTGTTAATGTTGAGTTTATCAATTAATTCCAAAACCTCCTCTAGTGATACTTCAATCTGTGACAGTTCCTCAGATTTGTCACCTACAAAAGCCAGCTCAGGTTTGGGAATCTCCCTAACATCCTCAGCCGTGAAGACTGAAGCAAAGAATCCATTTAGTTTCTCTGCAATGACTTTATCGTCTTTAAGCGCTCCTTTTGTATTTTGATCATCAAGGGGCCCCACTGGTTGTTTAGCAGGCTTCCTGCTTCTGATGTACTTAAAAACATTTTGTTATTACCTTTGGAGTTTTTGGCTAGCCGTTCTTCAAACTCCTCTTTGGCTTTTCTTATTACACTCTTGCACTTAAGTTGGCAGTGTTTGTGCTCCTTTCTATTTGCCTCACTAGGATTTGACTTCCACTTCTTAAAGGAAGTCTTTTTATCTCTCACTGCTTCTTTTACATGGTTGTTAAGCCACGGTGGCTCTTTTTTAGTTCTTTTACTGTTTTTCTTAATTTGGGGTATACATTGAAGTTGGGCCTCTATTATGGTGTCTTTAAAAAGGGCCCATGCAACTTGCAGGGATTTCACTTTAGTCACTGTACCTTTTAAATTTTGTCTAACTAACCCCCTCATTTTTGTATAGTTCCCCCTTTTGAAATTAAATGCCACAGTGTTGGGCAGTTGAGGTGTTCTTCCCACCACAGGGATGTTGAATGCTATTGTATTATGGTCACTATTTCCAAGTGGTCCTGCTATAGTTACCTCTTGGACCAGCTCCTGCGCTCCACTCAGGATTAAATCTAGAGTTGCCTCTCCCCTTGTGGGTTCCCGTACCAGCTGCTCCATGAAGCAGTCATTTAAAGTATCGAGAAATTTTATCTCTGCATTTCGTCCTGAAGTGAAATGTTCCCAGTCAATAATTGAAATCCCCCACTATTATTGGGTTCTTAATTTTGATAGCCTCTCTAATTTCCCTTAGCATTTCATCATCACTATTACTGTCCTGGTCAGGTGGTTGATAATAGATCCCTAATGTTATATTTTTACTAGAGCATGACATTTCTATCCATAGAGACTCTATGGAACATGTGGATTCACTTACGATTTTTACTTCATTTGAATCTACACTTTCTTTCACATATAGTGCCACTCCTCCCCCTGCACGACCTGTTCTGTCCTTCCGATATATTTTGTACCCCGGAATGATTGTGTCCCATTGGTTGCTCTCAGTCCACCAGGTTTCTGTGATGCCTATTATATCTATATCCTCCTTTATCACAAGGCACTCTAGTTCACCCATCTTATTATTTAGACTTCTGGCATTTGTGTACAAGCACTTTAAAAACTTGTCCCTGTTTATTAGCCTGCCTTTTTCTGATGTGCCAGTTTCTTTTTTATGTGACTGTTTATCAGCTGATCCGGCCCTTACATTATACTTTTCAGTCCTCTGCTCGTGACTATAACCTGGAGATTCTCTATCATCAGACTCTCCCCTAAGAGAAGTCTGTGTCCGATCCACATGCTCCTCTGCAGCAGTCGGCTTTCCCCCATCTCCTAGTTGAAAAACTGCTCTACAACCTTTTTAATGTTTAGTGCCATCAGTCTGGTTCCACTTTGGTTTAGGTGGAGCCCATCTCTCCTGTATAGGCTCCTCCCATCCCAGAAGTTTCCCCAGTTCCTAATGAACGTGAACCCCTCCTCTCTACACCATCGTCTCATCCACGCATTGAGACTCTGAAGCTCTGCCTGCCTACCTGGCCCTGCGCGTGGAATTGGGAGCATTTCTGAAAATGCCACCATAGAGGTCCTGGATTTCAGTCTCTTCTCTAGCACCCTAAATTTGGCTTCCAGGACATCTCTCCTACCCTTCCCTACGTCATTGGTACCTACATGTACCACGACCACCGGCTCCTCCCCAGCACTACACATAAGTCTATCTAGATGCCTCGAGAGATCCGCAACCTTCACACCAGGCAGGCAAGTCACCATACGGTTCTCCCGGTCTTCACAGACCCAGCTATCTACATTTCTAATAATCGAATCTCCCATTACTAACACCTGCCTTTTCCTAGAAACTGGAGTTCCCTCTCCCGGAGAGGCAACCTCAGTGCGAGAGGCAACCCCAGCACCATCTGGAAGGAGGGTCCCAACTACGGGAAGGGTTCCCTCTGCTCCCATTGACTGCTCTACTTCCCTGGGCCGTTCTTCCTGCTCAACAGCACAGGAGCTGTCTGAGCGGAGGTGGGACAACTCTACAGTGTCCCGGAAAGCCTCATCAACATACCTCTCTGCCTCTCTTAGCTCCTCCAGTTCCGCCACCCTGGCCTCCAAAGTCCGTACATGGTCTCTGAGGGCCAGGAGCTCCTTGCACCGACTGCACACATACGCCACCCACCCACAGGGCAGGTAATCATACATGCAACACTCAGCGCAATAAACTGGATAGCCCCCACTCTGCTGCTGGGCTTCTGCCTGCATTGTCTCCTAGTTAGTGGAAGGGTGGTTTACAGAAAGGAGTTTTGGAATGTGGTTCGGTTTACAGGTTTTAGGGGGACCACAGGAAAGGGGTTTAGGGCTGGCGAGGGACTTCTGCTCCCTTCCCACTCCCCTTCTAAACTCCCTTGCGAAACTCCCTGTTAGCAGCCCCTGGTCGCTTGTGCGCGGCTTTATAAAGCCCTGGCCTGAGTGAATGCCCCGCCCACTGATTAAGGCTCAGCCAATTACCAGAGGCTTCGAGCTTTCAAACCTGCCTCCAACTGCCAGCCAGAGCACACGGTCCCTCAAACAACCAAACAACCAAACAGACTGACAAACACAAGCTCAGCACACAGCAAGTAACCCCCAAACACAAACAAATACACACTACAGACAGTCACTTACCTCACAGATGCTGTATTAGCTCCTCCTTCACCTGGAGAACTCCCTTGCGAAACTCCCTGTTAGCAGCCCCTGTTCGCAAAGCCTAATTTAATTTCAAGCCTAAACTTACTGGTGGCTAGTTTGTATCCATTTTTTCTTGTGCCAGCATTTTCCCTTAGTTTAAACAACTTCTCTCCCTCCCTGGTGCTTATCCCTGTAATATATGTATAGAGAGCAAACACATCTCCCCTCAGCTGTCATTTTGTTAGGTTAAACAAGCCAGACTCCTTAAGTCTCTTCTTGTAATGGAGTCTCCATTGCTCTGATCATCCTATTAGCCCTTCTCTGCACCTGTTCCAGTTTGAATTCATCTTTCTTAAACATGGGAGACCAGGATTGCACACAGTATTCCGGGTAAGGTCTCACCAGTGCCTTGGACAATAGTAATAACACTTCCCTATCTCTACTGGAAATCTCTCATTTGATTCATCCTAGGATTCCTTTCTTAAAAATAGGCATTAGTCTTTTTCACAGCTGCATCAACTAATACACCCAAGTTGATGTGGATCAACCAATTGTGATCAACCAATATACCCAATCTTTCTCATACAGTTATTTACAGATGAGGTCAAAGTAACAGGCCTGTAGTTTCACAGATAATTTTTTTTCCTTTCTTAAAAATAGGCATTAGTCTTTTTCACAGCTGCATCAACTAATACACCCAAGTTGATGTGGATCAACCAATTGTGATCAACCAATATACCCAATCTTTCTCCTCCTCTGTTACTGCCAACTGATATGTCCCCATCTGATAGCAAAGATTCTTGTTGTTAGTCCTTAAGCGTATGACCTTGCATTTTACACTATTAAATATAATCCCACTGCTATTACTTGTTTTCAAGGTCCTCCAAATCTTCTTTTATGATATTCTGGTCCTCCTCCACATTGGCAACACCTCCCAAATTTGTGTCATCTGTAAATTTTACTCCCACTTTATGTGCCACGGTCATTAATGAAAATGTTAAATAAGATTGGTCCCAGTTCCTTACTCATCTTTCAATTCTTGTATTAATGCCCACCTTCTCCAGTTTAACTAATATTTTCCCATGTGGACCTGTATCAAATGCTTTACTGAAATCCAGGTAGATTAGATTTACTGCATTTCCTTTGTCTAGAAAATCAGTTATCTTCTCAAAGAAAGAGGTCATGTTGATCTGGCATGATCTACCTTTTGTAAAATCATGTTATATGTTATCACAATTACTTTTTACCTATATGTCTTTAACAACTCTCTCTTTTAAAATTTATTCTAATAAGAATACAGTTATTTACAGATGAGGTCAAAGTAACAGGCCTGTAGTTTCACAGATAATTTTTTTTCCTTTCTTAAACATAGGTACTGTATTTGCAGTTCTTCAGTCATAGGGTACCACCCCTGAGTTATGGATTCAATAAAAATCCTTGCTATTGGGCTTGCAATTTTATGTGCCAGTTCTTTTAATATTCTTGGATGGAGATTATCCAGGCCTTCTGATTTGGTCCCATTAAACTGATTGAGATTGGCTTCCATCTCTGATGTGGTAATTTCTACCTGCATACCCTTGTTCCCATTAGCCACCCTGCCACTGCCCCCAGCTGCTCCGTTACCCTTATTAAAAACTGAAGCAAAGTATTTGTTTAGGCACTGGGCCATAACTAGATTATCTTTAATCTCCACTCCATCCTCAGTGTTTAGCAGTTCCACTTCTTTCCTAGTTATCTTTTTATTTATATGGCTAAAAAACATTTTACTATTGGTTTTAATTTTCTTTGCAAGGTCCAACTTTGCTTGGCTTTTGGCAGTTCTCACTTTTACCCTACACTTTCTGACCTAGAGGTAGCTTTCCTTGCCGATCCATCCCGTGGTCCATTCCTTGTAGGCTTTCTGCTTTCTCTTAATAACCTGTTTGAGATGCTTATTCATCCAATTTGGTTCGACACTCTTCCTTACAATTTTTCCCCTTGCTTGAGATGCATGCTTCAGATAAAACAACGAGGTGTCCTTGTGGCACCTTAGAGACTAACAAATTTATTTGGGCATAAGCTTTCGTGGGCTAGAACCCACTTCATCAGATGCATTAAGTGGAAAATACAGGAGCAGGTATAAATACATGAAAGGATGGAAGTTGCCTTACCAAGTATGAGGTCAGTCTAATGAGACAATTCACTTAACAGCAGGATACCAAGGGAGGAAAGATAACTTTTGAAGTGGTAATGAGAGTGGTCCATTTCAGACAGTTGACAAGAAGGTTTGAGTAACAGTAGGGGGAAATTAGTATTGGGGAAAATAGGTTTAAGTTTTGTAATGACCCAACCACTCCCACTCTTTATTCAGGCCTAATCTGATGGTGTCCAGTTTGCAAATTAATTCCAGTTCTGCAGTTTCACGATGGACTCTGTTTCTGAATTTATTTTGTTGAAGAATTGCCATTTTTAGGTCTGTTATTGAGTGACCAGAGAGATTGCAGTGTTCTCTTACTGTTTTTTGAATGTTATGATTCCTGATGTCAGATTTGTGTCCATTTATTCTTTTGCATAGAGACTGTCCAATTTGGGCAATGTACATGGCAGAGGGGCATTGCTGGCACATGATGGCATATATCACGTTGGTAGATGTGCAGGTGAACGAGCCCCTGATGGTGTGGCTGATGTGATTAGATCCTATGATGGTGTCCTTTGAATAGATATGTGGACAGAGTTGGCACCGGGGTTTGTTGCAGGGTTTGGTTCCTGAGTTGGTGTTTTTGTTGTGTGGTGTGTAGTTGCTGGTGAGTATTTGCTTCAGGTTGGGGGGCTGTCTGTAAGCGAGGACTGGACTGTCTCCCAAGGTCTGTGAGAGTGAGGGATCATCCTTCAGGATAGATCCTTGATAGATCCTTGATGATGCGCTGGAGAGGTTTTAATTGGAGGCTGTAGGTGACGGCTAGTGACGTTCTGTTACTTTCTTTGTTGGGTCTGTAGTAGGTGACTTTTGGGTACCCTTCTGGCCCTGTCAATCTGTTTCTTCACTTCACCAGATGGGTATTGTAGTTTTAAGAATGCTTGATAGAGATTCTGTAGGTGTTTGTCTCTGTCTGAGGGATTGGAGCAAATGTGGTTGTATCTTAGAGCTTGGCTGTAGACAATGGATTGTGTGATGTGGTCTGGATGAAAGCTAGAGGCATGTAGATAAGTATAGCGGTCAGAACGTTTCCAATATAGAATAGTGTTTATGTGACCATCGCTTATTAGCACTGTAGTGTCTAGGAAGTGGACCTCTTGTGTGGACTGGTCCAGGCTGAGGTTGATGGTGGGATGGAAATTGTTGAAATCTTGGTGGAATTCCTCAAGGGCCTCCTTCCCATGGGTCCAGATGATGAAGATGTCATCAATGGAGCACAAGTAGAGTAGGGGCGTGAGGAGACAAGAGCTGAGGAAGCACTGTTCTAAGTCAGCCATAAAAATGTTGGGATACTGTGGGGCCATGCGGGAATCCATAGCAGTCCTGCTGGCTTGAAGGTATAAATTGTCCCTAAATCTGAAATAGTTGTGGGTGAGGACAAAGTCACAAAGTTCAGCCACCTGGATTGCCATGATGGTATCGGGGATGCTATTCCTGATGGCTTGTAGTCCATCTTTGTGTGGAATGTTCATGTAGAGAGCTTCTACATCCATAGTGGCTAGGATGTTTTTTTCTGGAAGATCACCAATGGATTGTAGTTTCTTCAGGAAGTCAGTGATGTCTCAAAGATAGCAGGGAGTGCTGGTAGCATAGGGCATGAGGAGAGAGTCTACATAGCCAGATAATCCTGCTGTCAGGGTGCCAATGCCTGAGATGATGGGGCGTCCAGGGTTCCCAGGTTTATGGATTTTGGGTAGCAGATAGAATACCCCTGGTTGGAGTTCTAGGGGTATGTCAATGTAGATTTGTTCCTGTGCTTCTTTAGGGAGTTTCTTGAGCAGGTAGTGTAGTTTCTTTTGGTAATCCTCAGTGGGATCAGAGGTTAATGGCCTGTAGAATTGGTGTCAGAGAGTCTAGCAGCCTCTTGTTCATATTCCGACCTATTCATGATGACTACAGCACCCCCTTTGTCAGCCTTTTTTATTATGATGTCAGAGTTGTTTCTGAGGCTGTTGATTGCATTGTGTTCTGCATAGCTGAGGTTATGGGACAAGTGATGTTGCTTTTCCACAATTTCAGCTCGTGCACGTCGGTGGAGGCACTCTATGTAGAAGTCCAGTCTGTTGTTTTGACCTTCAGGAGGAGTCCATGCAGAATTCTTCTTTTTGTAGTGTTGGTAGGAAGCTTCCTGTGGGTTAGTGTGCTGTTCAGTGGTGTGTTGGAAATATTCCTTGAGTCGGAGACATTGAAAGTAGGATTCTAGGTCACCGCAGACCTGTATCATGTTGTGGGGGTGGTGGGGCAGAAGGAGAGGCCCCGAGACAGGACAGATTCTTCTGTTGGACTAAGAGTATAGCTGGGTAGATTAACAATATTGTTGGGTGAGTTAAGGGAACCACTATTGTGGCCCCTTGTGGCATGTAGGAGTTTAGTGTCCTTTTTACCTCTGTAGAGAAGCAAAGTGTGTGTTGTAAATGGCTTGTCTAGTTTTTGTAAAGTCCAGCCACAAGGGAGTTTGTATGGAAGGTTGGTTTTTTAAGAGAGTTTCTAGTTTTGAGAGTTCATTCTTGATCAGATAGTTTCTGCAACTTTGACTTACAGTAATTCCAAGCCTTCTCCACATTCAGATCCTTGAGTTCTTCTGTCCACTCCACTTCCCTAAGTACGTCCCTTCATTTCTTTTCAAGTTTGCCCTTTTGAAATCAAGGACCCTAGCTGCAGACCTATTTTAGTTTATCCTTTCATTTAGCTGAAACTGAATTAACTCATGATCATTCAAACCATTACTACAGTGGTAGACATGTTTGACATATCCAGATAAAAAACCTTTGCTTTTCTAAATTATTGTATATGTTTCTTATAATTTCATTGGCATTTCTTTGTTTGAAATGCTATTCATGTAAGGAAACAATTTTCTTTATTAGAATTAATATTATTAATTAATTTCTAAATGTTAATGTATTCAAACTGGTAAATGCTTGTTCTTCAGACGATGCATCCTTTAGTTATATTATTCCTCTAGAGCTGCACTCAGGGATGTGAGCCAGATACATCAAGGGAGGAAGGAAGAATTTTCTGTTTCCCAAGGTAACAGCTCATCCTAAATACAACAAAAATTGATTATTATTAGTTAATAATAAATAATTTGCACTTAATTGCACAGTGCTTGCTTGAAGTCAATGAGAGTACTCGTGATTAAAGTTAATCATAGGCATAAGTGTTTACAGATTCAGGCACTAGACATTTGCACAGCCAGACATTGAAACAAAACACTTAATAAAATATATACGCAACAGTGTTTAAGCAGGGCCTGATCTCCATTCTTTGCACACCCAAAATTTTCATTAGAGTGCATGGTTGTTTAATGGGAGTTTGAGGTGTACAAACAATAGCGAACAGGGCCTTCTGTATGGGATGATCTTCAATTGATCAAAAAATCTCTGATATTTTGTATTTGGATAAACAAATGATGCCTCATTTTCCCACAAATTCCAGAATTAACTGGACAACAGACCAAGTACTGCAGACAATGAATTTCTCAGAGGGCTGATATGCTACTTATTTTTCATGTTAAAGGGAAAATTCATAACAGCAAAGGCATCAGAAAGCATTAAGGCTACTTAAACACTGCTATAAATACGAAGTCAAAGAACCACTTGGCTATGAAGATTTGTTATCATGTACAAATAATTACTTTCACCTCTCTCAGACAAGATACTATGGAAAATTTAATATTGGGCTCCCCATATTTTAATGTACAAGGAATGTTCATAATTCTCAGACACTACGATGCATTTATATGACTTGTTTGAGTAGTAGTTCCGGGGGCTGATCCAACTCTCACTGAAGTCAACAGAAAGACACCACTGTAGTTTAGAAAGAGAAATGTTCTCATGTGCCCCAGTGTATCTTCTTATTCTTTTAGCTCCTCACAAACCGCAGAGCAGACATTCAAATGTTCTCATTTAGGAAAGCTTTTCTGAGCCATGCCAATTACACTCTCCTGTTTTGCAGATTTCAAGTCTGAGATGATGCCCTCCTAACAAGAGGACTAATTTCTTTTCTGCAGTGGCTTTTCCAGGCTTTTGAAGCTAGGTCAGAAATGATAGCATTGATTATAATTGTCTTGTACTAGCTCTAATTAGAATTCAGGATCCATGAGCAATATAACATGAGCCTGATTTTCTAAGATAGTATCCTAAACTATGAAGGGTTATATTCTTTCTATATTTTATCCTATCTGATGTAACTATGAGGACATATATAGATAGACATTTATATAACCCCAATAAACTCTTGAGCTCAGTTATGTCCTGTAGCAATGAATTCTGCAGTTTAATTTGGATTGTATAAAGAAGAATTTCCTTTTATCAGTTTAAAATGTATTGTCTTTCAGTTCATTCAATGTTTCTTTGTTCTTGTGTTATGAGAGTGTACGTAGGAACACCCATTCTAACTTCTCTATACCCTTCATTTTGTATTTTGTATGCCTCTGTCATGTCCACACTTCCCAATGTGAGCTCTGGGAGGCATTGTGCCTAAAGTTTGCAGAAGAATCATAACTTCCCCTTCATCACTTTGTTGCAGGGTGCAAAATGTACCCCAAGAACTGTACTGAGCAGTACCCAAAGGGGGTGGAGCTGTGTAGGGTCACTCCCCTGAAATACTGCTGACCTCCTCTGAGGAAGTTTGTGCTGTTCATAATGCTGGCCTTGCCACAGTCCATAGGTTCAGGGGAATCCAAGGACTGCATTTGTGCCTCACTCTTGTGAATATTACAGGGGTGGGAGCTGACTCTTTGTTCCCTCTTTCACTCCTTATTTTAATGCCTCGGTCACAATTACATTACAGAGGTAAGTGGCTATGAATAGTGGGTGAAATCCTGGCTCGGTTGACATCAATGGCTCAATTTCCATTGACTTCAGTAGAGTGGGGATTTTACCCACTATTTCTAAAATGAAATGAGACACACTTAGTACCAACAGGGACTAGAATTCACAACATCCTAGATTCAGGTTTGGCTTGTCTTGCCCTAGCTGTGGGGAATATTTAGTGTGAAACAGGGTAGTTCCAGAAAAGGCTTTCCTATCAGATTTCCTGCTAGCTGCAAAATCTGATATAAGCTATGTACCATTTTTACTTGCCCACAAAAAATACTTTTTGCACTTTCTTGGCCTAGGGGACATAATTTCTGATATATGGTGGTGACACTGTCAGAAATCGCTTCCCCTCACTTTCCCTCATGTCCTGGTATGGTGGGAGCAATTTCTGATGGATATGGCTGAATCCTACCACCATGTGCTTTTTAGGCCTTCTTTATTCCTTGTAGATAACAAAAAGGGTGCAAAATCATTTTGTTTCCACTGTATGTCACCTTTAAAAATTCAAGGGACATTGACTCCCTGGTTTAGGCTGAAGGAAAGCAAATATGAAGGACCAAATATGTTTGCTAAAATTGTAATCACACCTCTACCACTCTTTAGTGTAATAATAGCAGTACAAGAAACACAGGTGGGTAAGGTAATGTAACAAGGTCTGATTAATGTTCTTGTTGGATGACGACATCCATCATGTTTTTTCTCTTCAGCAAAACATATTGTCCTTGAGAGTCATTATTAATTATGTGATTGTTAAAACATCCATTTATTCATCAAGCATAAATTAACTTTCTTGAAGTGTGGACTTTCTATGTGTACATATATATTTATGCCTGCATAAGGAACAGTCTGTTTAGTTTAGCTAAAACATGCTGAGTATGGGATATACAGTGAAGGACTGGGTCCTAAATGTTTTGGGCTCACCTTAGCAAATTGGCCATTCTTGACTGAGGGCTATAAACACATGTAAAGATGGGGGACACACAGAGAGATTTTTTTGGTTTATGGAGGGGCTTTCTGTGCTTTATGCCAGATTCTGCCCTGCAGTTTGTGCCTTACCAGGATTACATTTTCTAAGCAAACATTTGTGCAGGGGGCGGCTGAAGGAGGAGAGAGACAGTCAGTGCATCAGCTCTCTAGCAGGCAGCTGCTTTGGGTTTTCCCCGCAGAGGTTACCTAGGCATTGGGCTAGATTGGGGCTTTAACGCCAGAGTCCTGTGCAGGGGGTGGCAGAGGTGCAGCGATGCTCCGTCTGTCCATGGTGCAGCACAAGCCCCCACAATCTGATCCCACTTCCCCCCCACCCCCTCTCTTCCTATTTCTGCCCCCTGCCCTCTTTTCCCCCTTAGTTCTGCATCTCTGCCCCCCTGCCCCTGGCTGTGGCCCTCCCCGGGGCAGCCAGGGCGCAGGTACCGATGCCAGGCGAGGGCAGCGGCTGTCACGGAGCATGCTCCGAGCTCCGGCGCACGCTCAGTAGCAGCTGCGGAGTCCGGTCCGCTGGGGAGCCGGTGCTGGGTCCGCTCAGCCCCTGGGAGCGATGGCGCCAGAGGAGGCTGGCGCGGCAGCGGGCGCCGTGCTCCTGGCTGAATGCAAGGCAGAGGCCAAGTTAATACTGTACCACTGGACCCACTCGTTCTGCTCCCAAAAGGTGAGTGCCTGCCTGGCTGCTTTCGCGGGTGCCAGGGATCAGCACCTGGACAGATCCCCCGGGGCCTTGCTGCCCCCTCTGGGGCGTGGCGGCAGCAGCAGCAGCAGCAGCTCAATGGGCTTCTTGCCTTGCAGGTCCCAGTCTGAGTGCTGAGGCGTGGGCAGAGGGATGTAGCGCTGTTGCCTAGATCTGGATAGGGAGGAGGAAGAGATGGTGAGGGGCAAGGCCACAAAGCTTTCTGTTTAGGCCTTGAAAGCCTTGCAAGGCTTTCCAGTGAACTGTGATCATTTCGAAATGCAGAATCCCTGAATCCAGCACAGGAGGCAGTGGGGAGGAGTGCTGTATGAGGAAGGATGACTAGGGGCTTTAAAACAATATAACACTCCTTGACTTGTTAAAATGTAACATAATTTTGAATGGCACTTCTGGATTCTGCAGCTATAACAAGACAACATGAGCATATCCATCTATTTTGTGTTCTGATGCAGAAGACATTTTGATAAGGAAAGGGCTGTTTCTCACCTTTATTGCAAACGGTTCCATTGCCAAAGCAAACAATTATGGTATTGTAAAATATAGATTATTCTTGTAATGGAAAAGCTTTTACACCAAGTACATACACAAGAGAAGCACCAAAAAGAGGGCAGGTATTTCGAAATGTGGCCACCCTTTTTAAGTTTATTCAAAAGGAAGAGCTCGCCAACCAGCAAATTTTTAGCCAGGCTTTTTGAATATTAACCTGATCTTAATCAGTAATGTCCAGTGTAGTATGTTAATATTTTATTGTAACTTTGCCTTAATAAAAAGTTCCAAAAAAGTATGCCTCAGTTCCAGTTATGTATACAGAACATATTTGAGATTATATGGGAAAGGAATTTAGACATCATCAAAACTATAGCACCAGGTTTTTTTTTATTTAAATTTTTTTTTGTGTTAATTCACTTAAATTTTATCAACTGTTTCTAGGAATACCTGTCAGTCAAATAGCCATCAACTATTCTATGATAATGATAAATGTGTTGAAAGAAGAGTTTTAGGCAATTACAATTATTCGTTGTTGTTGTTGTTGTTTATTTATTTGTATTACAGTAGCACCCTAAGGACCCCAACTGAGATTAGGACTCAGTTGTATTAGGAACTGTACATAGTTCCTACCTAAAGAGAACACAATTTAAATAGACAAAGGATGCGAGAGAAGACAGAGGTGAAGAGATTTGCCAAGGTCACACAGCAGATCAGTGGCACAGCTGGGACTAGACCCCAGTACTCCTGACTCCTACTGAAACATATTGCCCCTCTAATTGAACAGACTCAGTTTATCCATGGTAAATAACGTAATCAAGTAATTCTTACAATATTTTTCAGGTGCGTTTAGTAATTGCTGAAAAAGCACTGAAGTGTGAAGAACACGATGTAAGTTTACCCCTGAGTGAACACAATGAACCTTGGTTTATGCGTTTAAACTCATCTGGAGAAGTTCCTGTCCTTATCCATGGGGAAAATATTATTTGTGAGGCCACACAGATTATTGATTATCTTGAAGAGACATTCGTGGATGGTAATGAAAATTTTTTGAGTTTATGTGATTTTTAATGCAGTACTTATGTGTCTCTGTATAGAATTTTGTTCAGATCCGTAAAAGGTTTTCAATTCCCCAAGCAAACTGATTGCATTGAAAATACTTTAACATCTATTTGGCAAGATAACTGATATTCTGATCACTTATCCTGCTAGCCCACAGAAGTCAGGAATAGGATAAAACTTTGCTGTACTAATTGTGTAGCAAGGACTAATATAAAATAATAGTTTCAAGACATTTGCCATTTTTGGAAAGAACCTCTCACACAAAGATGGTGCAGTTTCCTGGATAATTCCAGAATAATCTTTTTAAAAAATTATGCCCTGTAAGGGAGAAAGAATAGTGACTGTGTGTGTGTGTGTGTGTGCGCGTGCATGCATGTGCGCACACGCATAAATGGAATAAGGAGACAGAAGTGGGAAGAGTACATCCATGGTAATAAGAAAGGAATAGTGGTATACCTTGAAATTTCACACCACTTGTCATTATTAGGAAATAGGATCAATTTTTAAAGAAAATGATTTCTTTTGCCTGTGCACAGAAACTGTATTTCTTGGGGTGAGGAGAAGAAACAACCTTTTGTATTGGTTCTCTCTAGTTAAGGCTCTGATACGCTATGTTCCTAACTGGCAAATGTAGTTTCAGGGATAAAATGATTCTGCAATGGACTTTAGAGATTCCCATAGCAGTAAGGACATGTCACTGTTAGCAGTTCAACACCTGTTGAATTAATTCTTAGCTGCTTGCTTTTCGGTCAGATAATGATTGTCTGGAGGAAGTAGAGAGCTGGGTAAAGCTGAGAGTAGCTAACAATCTATGGATACAGATATAAATGAACTGTTAATGCTGCTGTAAAATGGAACTCTTTAAAAACAAATTAAAAAAAGTAAAGTATCATTTTATAATAGATTTTTTGAATCACTACAATTCTTTCTTTTGAATGAGCCATAGAGATGTCTATTGTACCTCAATACATAGTGACATTGCTTGGAATGTAAAAAAATGGATTCTGCTGAAACTGCTTGAATGTAATATGCTATGGAGCAGATTCTCTGGTCTGCTGAGGTCTCTTTAATCACATGGTTAAGTACATTGCTGAAGAGGGATGGGATTATGTGCTGAAAACTAAGCATCCACTTAAGTGCTTTGTTGAACTGGGCTCATAGTAGGGGGAAAAATCACCCAATAGTGAGGATTTCACTTGATAACCATGTCATCTGTGCTACACAGGAACAACTGAAGTACCATTAAGAACACTACTTTTATCATGTTTATAATTTATCATAATATCATTACATATATTATATAGCTCTTCTGATTTATTTTTTAAAATCTCCTAAATAAATATATTTCAGAGAAGACACCAAGATTAATGCCAGAAGAAGGAAGCATGTATCACCCAAGGGTGCAACACTATAGAGAGCTCTTGGACTCCTTGCCTATGGATGCCTACACACATGGCTGCATTTTACACCCAGAGTTAACAGTGGATTCCATGATTCCAGCTTATGCGACAACTAGAATTCGCAGTATGTAGTGAATATAAACCCGAAGATGTTGCCATTTAACAGATCTTTCTTACTTGGTTCTAAATATGTTTTATATTTAAAGATCCCTGAGACCTGAATAAGAATATAGTTTAAAAATTTGCTTACCACATAAACAACTCACACTCATACATTGTTGATGGCAATTAGGTTTGGAAAACGGATGCCCTACAGTTAAGCACTTAAATAACTGGGAGCAGCTGGGTGCTCAGCAGTTTTGAAAATCAGCTCACTCAATAAAGTAACATGATATGGATTTATTGGCCTAGTTTTAGGCACTCATTTTTGAAAATATTGGCCCTTTAAAATGAACAGTAAAATTTTCAAAAGTATGCAAGTTGCGTATGAGGACTTAGGATTCTAAGTAATTTCTGAAAATTTTATTCAGTAACTCAAACCCAAGGATTTAAGAAAGTTCAGTTCCATTCTCCCAATGTTGAGCATTCAGTCATAATGACAGGAAATACAGCTGTCTATAATAGCTTTGTGGGCTGAAAGAGGAGTGCATTCATCAAGGTGTTTGTTTTAGAATGAATATGTCCTTTGCTATATTAGGCTGGTAACAACCCTCTCCCCCAAATTGCTCTTTCTTTCTAGTCTGAATTTGTTCAGCTTCAACCGCCAGCCCATAAAATATCTGAATCATAGCTACTGTCTCTTGTGATCACAGCCCTGTTGGACATCAGTAGAGCTACGAGCATACTACTGAGGGCAGAATCTAGCCCAATATGTGTCAGTTTAATTTTAAAAGATATTTTGCATAACATTTTGAAAGATTTGAAAATGTGGGAAAAGGAAATGTCCTTTTTGGAGTATCTGTGGAGTTAATTCTGCTAACAACAGGAAAGGATAGCAGTGCTGTTTGTGCTTATTATGCACAGACAGTAATGGCATTTGCAAAAGTTTAATTTTTTTATCTTGCTGTTTTAGGTTATAAAACAATATACATATTTTCCTGTAGTCTGCACTAGTAGTGCCTGCACCAAACCATTACAGTGAAGAAAATATATTCTTTGTAAATGTAGAAATGTACAATGGCAGCAGAACATCTATTAAAATAATAGACCTGACTCTCCTCTCTCTGACACTAGTGTAATGAATAGTAGCCTTACAAAGAGTGGAGTTTCACTGATATAAAACTTGTCTGAGAGGAGAATCTGGCCCCATTTTTTGTAGGAGAAATACCTTTATATTCGCACCCAGGGGCAAACAAGGATAAGCAGCGTGGGTTCATCTGACAAATTAATTTTAAAGATCAGTTTGTCCCCAAATCTTGGATCTGCACAACTCCACATTTTGGCAATCTTCAAAGCGGGATATAGGATGAAATCCTGGCCCCATTGAAGTCAATGGCAAAACTCTTATTGTCTTCAGAGAGGCCTGGATTTCATCCATCAGTTTTTCCAATTAGTCCAATTTCTGCCTCCTAGTATGTAGACTGTAAGGGTAGAGGGAACCATGGTGGTCATTTAGTCTGACTTCTGCATAACACAGGCCATAGGACTTCCTTGACTTGAATTCTGCCTCAAGTCCAATACTGTGGTTGGACTAGAGCAGTGGTTCCCAAACTCGTTCCGCCGCTTGTGCAGGGAAAGCCCCTGGCGGGCCGGGCCAGTTTGTTTACCTGCCACGTCCGCAGGTTTGGCCGATCGCAGCGACCAGTGGCCGTGGTTTGCTGCTCCAGGCCAATGGGAGCTGCTGGAAGCCGCAGCCAGTATGTCCCTCGGCCCACGTCACTTTCAGCAGCTTCCATTGGCCTGGAGCAGCGAATCGCGGCCACTGAGAGCCGCGATTGGCTGAACCTGCGGATGTGGCAGGTAAACAAATGGGCCCGGCCCACCAGGGGCTTTCCCTGCACAAGCGGCAGAACAAGTTTGGGAACTACTGGACTAGAGCATATCTACTAGAAAAAAAATATAATGTTGATTTAAAAATTTCCAGTGATTAGAGAATCTACCACAGTCCTTGGTTATTCCAGTGGTTAATTACACTTTCTGTTAAAAATTGCACCTTATTTCTGGTTTGACTATGTTAAGCTTCAACTTCCAGCCATTGAATTTTGTTATAACTTTGCCTGCTAAATTAAAGAGCCTTCTGTTATCAGATTTGTGTTCCTCATGTAGGTACTTGTAGACTGTGATGAAATCACCCCATTTTCTTCTTTGATAAGCCAAATAGATTGAGTTTATTGAGTCTTTCACGATGAAGCATTTTCTAATCCTTTAATCATTCCTGTGGCTCTTTTCTGAACCCTCTTCAAGTTTTCAACATCTGTCTTGAAACATGGACATCAGAACTGGTGGACACAGTATTCCAGTGGCAGTCTCACAAGTGCCAAATACAGATGTAATATAGACTTCCTACTCAAGAGTCCCCTATTTATACATTCAAGGATTGCATTAGCTCTTATAGCCACAGCATTGCACTGTGAGCTCACGATTAGTTGATTATCCACCATAACCACCAACTCTTTTTCAGAGTCAGTGATTTCCAGAATAGAATCCCTCATCCGGTAAGTATGGCCTCCAGTCTTTGTTTCTAGATGTTGGACTTTACATTTGGCCACGTTGAAATCAATTTTGTTTGTTTCATTGGTTGCCCCCCAGCTTAGCAAATGACCCACTGTATATCACTTCTTCATTATTTACAACTCTTCCAGTCTTTGTGTCATGTGCAAAATTTATCAGTAATGCTTCTGTGTTTTCTTCCAGGTCATTGATAAAAATAAAAATAGCATTGGGCCAAAAAGCAGATCTCTGGGACCTCACTAGAAATGGACACTTAATGATGATTCCTCCTTTAAATTAAATTTGGAGACCTATCAGTTAGCCAGTTTTTAAGCCATTTAATGTGTGACATGTTCTCGTTCAGAAACCACTTCCCATTTCTTCAGGCTGATTAACATTACATGTTTCTTTGCAATTTTTCACACCATTTACTTAATTTTTTTGGATTAAAACATGAATCTAGTGGGTGATTTTATATAATTCCTGTTTCTGTTTTCTCGGGCCAGGTAGGTAGCATGTTGAAAGATGATGTTCATAGCCATTTAAGCTTGAAACAAAAAACATATAAAATAATGGGCCTTATTCTTCTCTTACAGCAATTTTAATTCAATTTCACTCCACAGATTTAGGCTTCATCTACCCTACAAAGTTTTGATGGCATAGCTGTTGGCTAGCAGTGTGAGAGAATCACACCTCCTAGTTGATACAGCTGTGCAGCAAAATTCCTGGTATAGATGCAGCTAAGCTGACTATGGTGGCATAACTAATGTTGTTCAGAGAGGTGGTTGAACTATGTTGGCAGAACTCCTTCTGTTGGGTTATATTGCATCTCCACTAGGGGTCTCTGTTGGCACAGCTATACCAGCAAAACATTTGGATTGTAGACAAGCCCTCTGAAAGAGTTACACCTAATTTCCACGAGTGAATGTGAAAGGAAGCTCAGGCCCTATACGTGTTCACGCCCTATGTTCAGTTTTTTATTATTGAGGATATCTGTATTTAATAAAAACTTGCTTACTCTGAGCCTAACTTTTGACATTATGGGTCTATGAGCTGGTTGAGTCCCTTCCAAGGTCCAAACAAACTACACACTTGCTTAAAAATGAAAATTATTCCCTCTGTAATACAAATAAATCATAATAATGTCACTATAGGGTCTTCACTCACATTTCTTCTTCACATTACACAAGCGGAACCTTTTGCTAGCCTATCAGTATACACCCTGCCCAACATTTTCAAAAGGGGCTGCTGATTTTAGGTGTCTCAAATTTTGACCAACTTGGGACACTTTGGGCCAGATTTTTGAAAGGTATTTAGGCACCTAAAGGTGCATATAGACAAAGATCTTTAGATGCATCAATACCTGTGAAAATCTGGCCATTTGTGCCTTGATTTTTTAAGAACTGCTCAGCACTCAGAACACCAATCAAACCTAAAGGGAGCTGTGGGTGCTCCAGGCCCAGGTGTCCACACCTGGGCACCCAGAAACTGCTCTCACAAAATTAGAGACCACTTTTGAAAACTTGGTGGCAAATATTTTTCAGGAACAAAGTATAAGCATTTGCCACAAAGATGTAGCTGTTTACTACGTTTGTTGCCATGTGCCATTGCCCTTCTCTCTTTGGAATGAGTAACAAAGCAGTTGTATTTACTGAAAGAACAAATGAATAGATTCCCCAGTCCTTCATGATTTCTCCCTGGAACCAAGTGCCTGGTTTACAGAATTAGTCACAAAATAGGGCATAGAAAATGTTTTGGGCCCCTTGTTAATTCATCAAATCACTGCTCCAAACTGTGATATATGCGAGCCACTTGACATGGAAACTTCATTTAGAAACCACTTCCTATTTAAAATGACATGTTTCATAGCAATTTTTAACACTACTTGCTCATTAATTTTGTGGATGAAAACATGAATATAGTGGGTGATTTGATATAATTCCTGTTTCTGTTTTATTAGGCCAGATAGGTAACACAGAATCTGAACTAAAGAAGCTTGCCAAAGAAAATCCAGACCTCCAAGATGCTTATATAGCGAAACAGAAGCGCCTTAAAGTGAGTAAATTAATGGTATCCCACTGCTAAACTAATTGAGTGGTAATATTGGACTTCTCCTAGAATGATGCTAAAATTCTATTTCACCTGTCATTACCAGTGTGCTCATTCAGGGAGACAGCCCTGCAAAATGTTGAGCATTTTGTCTCCCATCCAGCAGAATACTTCAATACATGCTTAATTTAAAGCACCATGATGTCCCACTGACTTCAAAGTGAAGCCTGTACGTGAGTGTTTTGGTCGACTGAAGTGAGAGCACTCACCCCCATGCAGGATTAAGCACTCATGTTGTAAAGAATTTTTTTCTGTTATTTGAGTTGTCACTAATGTGCGTATTGCCAATAGCTTCCACTTGGCTTTTAACTGTGATGGGAAAATGTGCACATTTTATGAATATGCACTATAATCCCAAAAGTAATCTTCCTCCGAAAACACTAACCATAATATATATGTAAGATTGTTTAAAACTATAACCTATGTGTATTTGCAGTCTAAGCTGCTGGACCATGATAATATAAAGTACCTGAAGAAAATACTTGATGAATTGGAAAAAGTTTTGGATCAGGTTGAGACTGAGTTACAAAGGAGAAATGAAGAAACACCAGGTAAGAGATTATTTCTGTTTAATTCTATTGACAGTTATCTTTGACACAACTGATTCATCCAGAGAGCAACATTTGTTCTATATGATATTTTTGATGTATCGGTTTTAATTTATACCCATCTAACTTCATGGAGCCTATCAAATATGGCTGTCAATACTAATTTAGTCTAATGCAATCTAGTCTCATTAGGAGCATATATGAACACTTTGAAGTGTGCTTTTGAGACCTTGATCACACACATTTTCAGCGTGACGTGTAGAGAATTAGCTACAACATTCCATACCGCTTTTAAAAAAAACCCATTTCTTAAATTGCTTGAGGTCCCAATTCAACATAACAAGTTCGTGACTAACTTAAACATGTCAGTAGTCCTCATGTGCTTAAAGTTAGGCACATACTTAAATACCATGCAGAATTTAACCCGTAGTGATGGAGATAGGTACAGAACTGACAGTCCTGGAGATTAAAACACTGCAGAGCAGTGCAGCGCAAGTTCTCTCACACTTTCCTGCCACTATGTCCTAACTTTAGCCGATCCCTTATAAAAGAAGCTCGTTCTCTATAGTCATCCAGAGTCTGATCCAGCTCCCACAGAAATCAATGGGAGCCTCTCCTCTGACTTCATTGGGAGCTGGATCAAGCCCTCAATCCTTCACCCTTCTACTGAGACTACCAATAAGGATGCCAGTTGGCATTAACTGTGTTATGTAAGTGAACTCCTACTCACTGAGAACAGAATCCAGACAACTAACTCACTTCACATACCAAACCAGATGTCAGATGGTAACATCAGTACTGTCCCTATCAATGCAGGCTGGATTAAAACCAATGATACAGTAGTGAATAAATCTTTTGGTCTAATTCTGTACTGGCCACAATGCCAGTGGAGTTACACCAGCAAAGAATTTCACCCCATTACCAAACCCTTGAGGATTCATCTATGCCATCTGGAATTTCATCCAGATACTCTAGAGTTTCTTGCATTTGTAAACAATAATCAAGCCTAGAACTTTCTGGACTCCTTGTTGAAGAGTTACCCAAATTGGTTAAAAAACTGAATTTAGAAATCTTAATCTCATTCTAGTGCTGAGTGGATTTAACCAAGATGGTTTTTCTTTCTTGAGATTGACTTCCAATTTCCTCTTTCTCCAAACTCCCCCCTCCCCCCCAAACACACATCATGAATAGCAGCTCTAGTGATCAGATGATAACATTTCAGGGAACAAATGAGATGTACCAACACTACTTCGTGAGGTACTTTGTTTTCTCATAGAGATCTTCCAAACAGTGCCCTGGCATCACTTAGTTTGAGATTTGACAAGAGTATACTAGGGGAAGGGAGGCAGCATTTGGCTGAATGTCAGACTTCTGACTAATCAGATGCTTTTCTGAACTTCATCTAAGCTATCCAAACCTCTTGAGTCTACAGATAGAGCAGAAAAATCTCATGATAACAGGCTTTCTTATGAGATATGTAGTTCTTGCTTTGGTTAGGTCATAGATACCACGCAAACAGGTTTTCTCAATTCTCACAGTTCTTTCATTTTCATGCTCTCTTCCTCACATCCTGGCTCCAGCTGGGATTGGAAGGGGTTGTTTGAAAATTGAATTAGAAGGCTGGTTCTAAGTATTTTCCAACCCAGCCTGAAGCAGGTAAAACCACCACACACATGGGAAAGTGTGTTCTCATGAGACTTTTATAGAGTCTTCTTTACTGAAGTAATTAGTTCATTTCCATTTTACAATGTATGTTACTTTCAGTAAGATAAGAATAAGCTCCAATGTTTGGGTGCCCATCTGAACCAAACCTCCAAACAGTTTGGGTTTCACTTCTCACTATTAGTCAGAATCCTAAACAGAAATAAAGATTAACATGCAGAATTATAAAGCCCATTTTCAATATACAAATAAAAGCTTTGTTATCCGGCATGTTGGGGGAATGGAGGGTGCCGGCTAGTCAAAAATTCCAGTTAACTAAGAATTATACTTAGCAATGGGAGTTGTGGAGCCAGCGCTCAGGGCGAGGCGGGGGCAGCGCGCAGAGCTGCCTGGCCGTGCCTCCGCCTAGGAGTAGCAGACACATGTTGCCGCTTGCAGGGAGCCGCCTGAGGTGAGCGACACCCAGATCTGGACACCTGGCAACCCTATCAGAAATGCTGGTTTCTAGAGCTTTCCAGTTGGTAAAGTGCCAGATAACACAGCTTTTACTGTATTGTTTTTCTTTCTTCTTCTTCTTCTTTTAATCCCTTTCATGTTTTCGATCTCCTTTTCTACCTGTTTATTCTATCTCTCTGACTTTCCAGCTATAGATTCATAGATTTTAAGGCCAGAAGGGATCATTGGATCATCTAGTCAGACTTCCTGTGTAACAGAAGCCATAGAATTTCATGCAGTTACCCTATATGGAGCCCAACAACTTCTGTTTAAATAAGGCATCCAGTTTTGATCTGAAGATTTCAAGAGACAGAATCACCACTTCACATGGTAGTTCCAATAGTTAATCATCCTCACTGTTTAAAAAAAAAGTGCCTTATTTCTAATTTGAATTTGTCTGTCTTTAACTTCTAGTCACTGGTTCTTGTTACTCCTTTACTACTAGATTAAAGAGCCCTGTAGTACTGGTACATGCATCCGATGAAGTGGGTATTCACCCACAAAAGCTCAATCTCCAATATGTCTGTTAGTCTATAAGGTGCCACAGGACTCTTTGCTGCTTTTACAGATCCAGAATAACACGGCTACCCCTCTGATACTGTAGTACTGGGTATTTTCTCCCAGTGAATGTACTTATATACCACAATGAAGTCACCTCTCAATCTGTCTCTGTTACTACTCCAATCTCTCCCTCCCTCCTAGTCTTCTTCCTCACACAAGTCTTCTGCTCACACAGTTAGCTGCTTAGATCTTCCCCTTTATTCTCCTTTTGTAAGGATTAACTTCCATATCTCTCTTCAGCTGCACAGAACTGATTCCCTCACTGCACAGGTCTCTCTTCCCCAGCCTTCTAGATATAACCACAGATCTCCCTGGCTCAGAGATCATATACTTATTTTTATTAAAAAATACAGCAGAGAGCACTGTATTTCCATTTGAGTGTTTCCACTTGAGATCTAAGCAGTACATAACTTGCTGACTGGGCCATAGGAGGGCAATTAGGGGACTTGTAGTTAAATTGGCAATCCGGAAAGAATTACAGTCACATCTTAAAAGTTCTGGGTAGGCCATGGGTCAATGCAGAGCTCTTCTAATGGCCAGATCAACAGGTTAATTTCCTTTTGCTTGGAAAATTTTCATCAGCTGTAAGCAGCTCCTATTTGAGTTTTTTTAACTAGAATGACACAAACAAGATGAGACTCTCAGGCCTTTACTAGGGGAACCTGTAACATTTGCTAGAGTTCAGAAAAGATGAAAGCTGAGCTCCCTTGCTTCCCTTCACCTCCATTGAATTAATTTAGTCTTGAGAAAATTTAATTGGTAGCAAAAACTGGGTCTTAAAGCACAAAACTGAAGTGTGGATCTTACTGGGCAACTGGGAGGGGGATTTTGCAGCACTGTATAGACCAGTGGTCTCCAAACGTTTTTGATCGCGCACCCCATCAGTAAAAAAATTTTGAGCACGCACCCCCTGCTCCCAGCCGAACTGTCTCAGCAAAAAAAAAAAAAAAAAAAAAGCGCTACTCCAACTCGTGGCCGAACTGCTGAGGGTGGGCAAAAAAAAGAAGAAAAAAAATGCCTCTCAGACTCCCGGCCGAACTGCTAAGGGAGGGAGGAAGCGGTGCTACTCCTGCTGCGCACCCCGAAGGATCCTCTTGCACACCCTCTGGGGTGCATGCACCCCACTTTGGAGACCACTGGTATAGACTATGGAAGGAGTTGGAGAAGGAAGTTAGCTGTTAAAATTAGATTTTTAACTTTCAAAGTACTACTGTTGTTTATGAATCTGTTTATGTACTAGCAGTAAACATACACTTAATAGACCAGGCAACCTTACACATACCCTTGTACTTTGATAGCGCCTAATTCTTTGTGTGTTTATTTCTGATTAGAAGATGGACAGCAGCCTTGGCTGTGTGGCGAATTCTTTAGTTTGGCAGATGTATCGCTTGCTGTTACATTACATCGCCTGAAGTTTCTGGGGTTTGCAAGAAGAAACTGGGGAAATGGAAAACGACCCAACTTGGAAGCCTATTATGAACGTATCTTGAAGAGAAAAACATTTAACAAAGTTTTAGGACATGTCAACAACATATTAATCTCAGCAGTTCTGCCAACTGCATTCCGGGTGGCCAAGAAAAGGGCACCAAGAGTTCTTGGCACAACCATGTTGGTTGGCTTGCTAGCGGGAATGGGTTATTTTGCTTTCACTTGCCTTCGGAAGAGATTTGTCAACATGATGTTATCAATTAGAACAAGACAACCTTATTTTTAGACTCTAATTTGCCTGATTGTGGGTGGAGGACACCTCTAACTCCCAGGAAAATCTCCAAGATAAACATATATGAAAGATTCATGGAGCAAAACATTGTCACAGAATAATAGTCTCCTACAATTGTATACATGTATTGGAAAAGCTGAGATACTTGTGGATAATAAACGTTGAGGGGACAATAAAGAAAATAAAATAGGTTATTTTCCAATGAGGAGCTGTAGATCTTGTGGCAATGCTTTGTTAGAAGAATCATTGTTTCTGTCTCTTTTACCAAATGACTGATGTAATTTTAGAACTTTTATTCAATAGGTATTCATTCAGCAATGCAAGAGGTGCTCACTGTGGGTGAAATTCTTCAGTGTGCAGAAGACCAGCACAAGTCCTAGGCTCCACTTGAGCCCTGAAAACAGGATTTAAGTGGGACTTAAGTGGCCCATAGGCTTTGTGTCTGACCTTTGCATGGGAGAGAATTTCACTGAGATCAACTGTCATAGGTTTTCATATCGAGGTTCTAATAGTAGCATGAATTTCATTTATTTGTGAAGATACCTGAAGTGTGTGTGTGAAAATCAGCTAATTTGGGAAGACATAGGAGATTTTTCAAAGGGAAAACTAGCAGGTAGGCTCTCAACTCCCATTGAGATTCAGACACCTAACTTGGCCTGTATGCACTCAAATAACTAATTTGCCTACATACCTTGGATATTTTTGCCTACAAATTAGGTGGGTGTAATTGTACATAAGTGATTGCATGTGCCTCTGTATGAAAATATTGCCCATAAGTGCCACAGCCTATCCGAAAATATCTTATCCATTAAAATAGCTTTTTATATGAGTAAGATTTTCTGAGGATAGCTTCATTTTTGTTTATTTTTATTAGTGGAAAAGAGTCAGCCATCTGTCAAGTTTGATTGGCTAACATAAAGATTCAAAGTGGGTAATTCTCCAGCATTGTCTACTTATTTACTGAGCGGTTACAACTTGGTGAAAATGAGTGAACATTGTTTGTACAACCTGGGAATAGGAAATTTGTATTGCAGTTTCTTTCATAAAGTTACAGTTTGGATTTGAAGAAACAGTGTAAATAACACAGATGTTTTAATGCAATCCACCAGTTAATGGCTACTGATGGATGTATTGTTCAACCTGAAGCCAACTCACCATTCTAGTGGCAGTTGTGCACCTATCTGAGGCCAGATTTTGTTCGTGTGTCAGTCAGTGGCCTGACAGGAAGCACAAACTACCAAAAGTCTGACCTAACAAGATTTCTAGTTCATTTGTGAAGACCCAGAATGTTTCAAGCATTTTGGATTTATGTCTGAACCAAAACACGTCTGAAGTTTTTGAAGTTTGTCTATCAGTAACTTGTAGACAAAATGTTACTGAAATGGGCCTGTAAAATCTGTAGTAATGGGCCTGAATCAAACTCCTATATCCCAGTGCCCACAAACTTTAGTTGTTTGCTATAATCTATCTCTAGTAATGTCTAATGGTCATTTGAAATGAGCAGATATGGATTTTACCTGGATAGTTTTGGTGTCAAGCAGATGTTGAAAGGGATATGTTTGTTGAACATTGCAGGTTATAATTTAACAGAGTGTTAAATATTTAACAAAAGATGGCCCAAATCTTACTGCTTCTTTTCATTAGTAAGAAATATTCATACATAGTAAACAGTGCTTTTTGTTTGTTTGTATGTCTGTCTGTTGATGGTAAAAGGCAGTTTCATATAATTCCTTTTAATGACCCAATTGTTTTGGACATCTTGATAAATTGAATGTGCTCTGTTTACAAAAACTTAATATCTCTACAGTAAATTTAATCCACTAGCCCCGTTAATGTGTTGTTAGCTTTAATTGACTCTTGCTTTGTTGTTTGTGTATTGCAGCACATCTATATTTACTTTGTATCTGGAAAATTCCACAAAATAATACGCCTCACTGGATGCTTCAGTAGCATATCATATTTCTGAGGAGTTTGAAAGTGAAACATTAAAATATCTGTTCAAGTCATTCTAAAATTAACATGATTTAAATATGGACTATGCAGAATGAATTTCACCTTCTTTCCCTGCTTTTTAAATCCACAAGTTGTCTTCCTAGAGAAATGTTTTCTGTTAGCACAAGTATCCAGCCCACACTACCAATTTGTATGTATATCTGTGATGAAGACTAATGATTGGTCAGGCTATATAGTTTCACTCCCTGTTATCCTTGATCTTTTGTGCACTTGAGATTACACACTTTCATTGCCTGCCAACAGCGACATGTACTGCTGGGAAGACCTGAAATGACCACCAGATGTCAGTGCTCTGCTAGGGCTGCACTTTGGGAATCCAGTTGAATTGTCATTGAAACTCTCACAAATTAAACATTTCTGCTCTCGGTCTGAGACAAAGGGAGTATCCTCAGGGGAGCTAGTGTGGTTAAAAATGGTGTGACACAATTTATTTGCCATGCGATTTCAAACTGTTCTCAAACCTGGAATATTTATTGAATGACATAGTTTCTATAGTAAATATGTAGGGACCTATATAACTTGGGATTGTCTACCAGAGGGCAGAATGAAAACAATACTTCACATTAACATGAACACCACTGAGTAGCAGGGAAATATATCTACTTGAATGAACCCTTTATGGATAACACTATTCAGGAAAGTTCAGGTTGCTAGTTAGAGCATATGTCTATCACTAAAACTGTAATACTAAGTAGCTTTTGTTAGCCTTATAATTAACTACGTGATAAGCTACTCATTCTCACTGCTCTAGAGTGCTCTTCTTCATGGGTGAAATTCACTCCTGTGCAGAGGGCCAATAAAAGACCTATCACATCACTTAAGACCTCAACATAGGGCTGATGTGGGATTTAAGTGTGCATTGACCTTGTGAGGGCCATGTACCCAGGGGTGAATTTCACCTTGTATTTGTAAAGTTGCTTGCCTTTTAGCCCCGTTTCTTTCCAGCAGTGCTTAGTACTGCTTCCTGTGGCCATTTTGTAGGTTGGATGGTCTCCTCCTTTGGTTTTCATATACTGTTTTCTCTCTGTATGTCACACAGCTGATGCACAGCAGTATGCTAATATTTTTTTTTTGTATCATATGCTTGTATGTGGGCTCAGAAAAATAAACATGGGACCTGAAATGACGTTCTGGAGTAATGCATTTCCTTTGGCTTAACATAACGCAGCACATTTGAGAAGCACAAGGTTTTCCTGTAAGGTGGAATTAATTAGGCTGATGCTGTTCAAGGAATTAAGCCACATAAATTTACAATTTACGTGTAATTCAGGAGACAGTTGTACACTGAGTTTGTGCACATATGTGGAAGTAACATAGTTACAATTACATTGCTTCCTTTGGCTCGATGATTGGCTGAGCCTATCTGATATACTGAGGAGGGTCAGCAGAATCCATTTTAATATGTTTCTTCAGAAGGAGAGGCTGCATCTTGTGTGCTGTCTCTGAGAGAATGAGAAAATTACTAAATTCCCTTTTAGGGTCTGGCCTGGTAATCTTTGCTTACATCATAGTTTGCATTACAGTAGTGTTTACAGGGCCCCAGCTAAAACCAGGGCCCTTTTGCACTAGACATTGTATAAACACATAGTGAGAGAAGAGTTCCTGCCCTGAAGAGTTTATACTCTAAGTAGAAAAGAAGGGAAACGGGCACACAAAGGTGACGTGACTTGCTCAAGGTCACACAGCGAGTCAGTACAGAACCATACCTCCTGCCTCTCACACCATGTCTCTAACATGAATAATTTGTGATCATATGAATAAATCCTATGGACATCAGTGGAAATATTTGTGATTAGGGATTGTTCATGTAAATAAAGGTAACAGATTTGCATCCTTATTTTTTAAGGGGCTTGAGTCTTAGTGTTACACTAGCAACCACTCACTAGAGCTGATGACACATGTCTCTGCCTCAGGGCAGTGACAGAGGCAACAGCAGAGGACAGCTTTGTGCTGTTCCCAACTGCAATGATGGTGGGTGTTTATTGTCCTAATCCCCTAGATTAGATTATGGGTATAGTGCTCACCCTACCTCTGACAGGCTCCACAAGGGCAAATGTGGCAACTCAAGTTCAGTTGGGACTAATTAACTCACTGAGCAACTGGGAGGCAGTTAATTAAGCAGGGAAGCACCTGCATGAGGAACAGCCCCCATACAGACAAAGCTTCCAAAGGGACGGTTCTCAGGGGGGACCTGGTGAGAGGGCTCACGAGAAAGGGAAACCAAGGAAGAATGTTCCTGGGTCTGAAAGGGAGGTGCTATGAGTGACAAATCAGCAAAACTGATTGGAAGGACTTCACCAGAAAGCAGCAGAAGTCCCAGATCAGAGGAATTATATGCTCTGCTGAAGGGTCTGATGGTTTGACCTCTGTGGGGACCTTGATCCAAAAGGAGAGACCCTTCTCCTGTTGGTGACAAAAGACCCTGTTTTCAGAAGGTTCTGAGTCAAGAGAGCCTTATTAGTATGGGGCCTAGATATAAGTGTGATTGATGAACTAAGATTAACTCAGCCTTGTCCCCATCCTGCTTGGGTGGAGGTCTATCTACATTATGTTCCACCTGTTCAATATCCATAAGCCTCACTGAATTTATTGAAAGCCCTTTATGGGAAACTGAGGCAGAGACTAATGGTGAAGCTGCACAGGACTGCCAAATGGCACTTCAGGGTGAGGGTCCCTGCCACAAAGACCTTTAAGGAGTAGCAGGCTGCCATCTGCCAAAATTGCTATAGACAATAGCAGGTCCCCAGTCCTTCTGTACAGGAGATGAGATGGAGTACAATGTTGGCACTTAACAAAGACAACATAAGGTAGATGTGATGGGGTGTCATGTGAAGGTGTGTGAGGGAAAGGCTTGGTGAGCTGGTTGTCAATTGAAGGGAAGCAAATTGTCACACACACCTACCTGCCTTGTGCTGACAGCAATGGAGGTGTATGGATAAATGTGGAAACCAAATGATCTGGAAAGAGACAATACAATTGATTCTTTTAATTCCTGGTGCACCATACAAGCAAAATTGTTCACTAAAATCCAATCATGTACACCTGTGCAATTCCAGAGAAAATTAGCAGGGTGTCACAGGCTTTACTAAGGGTATAATTTAAAGGCAATGGGCTTATGCAGGTATAACTGAGGGTCTGTGTTGATCTGTGCAACCTCTACTACTAGTGACAAAGTTCAAGAATACGAGGCTTGACTTTCAGCTCCCAGGCTGAATTGGCAGGATTAACAGTTTATAAAAAATAATCTTGTCAACCAGGCCCATTTCAGATGAAAATCACTGAGAGGCAAGAGGCCAAATTCTTCTCTCAGTTGCCTTGATTTAAACCTGGAATAATTCATTTGAAATCAATAAAGTTACACTTGATACACACTTGTGTAACTAAGGGCAGAATCTGACCCAGTGAAAATGGAATCCCAGAATGCCATATTTGAAGAGTGACTTTTCAGTATAAAGCTGCACTTAAGGTCACCTGGTACCTGAATTAGTATTTTTAAACATATTCAGGAGTATCTATTACAATCTGCAGTCTGTCTCTGTTAAGGTTGGGGTTTGTTTATTTAGTTATGTATTTATTGCTTCCCGCAATAATAATTTGAGAAGTGGGGCAGGCAAATCGAATATTATTTTAATTTGGGATTCACAATGGAACAGGGGCAAACTGTGGCTAGCTTTACCAGAAGTGACTGCATGGAATATGTTAACTGCCCATCCTAAAGTATGAACCTATTATAGTTTCAGTGCAGTATATGATTGTTACGAGTGTACAGAACCGGTCAGGTTCAATAATACTTTGGCTATTTGTTCATATAGTGGGAAGGGAATGGGATCCTGACTGGGGATGGTGTCTGTTAGGACAGGCAGCACCAGACACAACAATTACACTCAGTCTTTCATGTTCTTTTTCATAGCATATGAGCAAATTTTTAGTCTTGGAAGAAATGTATATGGTGATGATAGTTTTTACTTAAGCAAAGTTTTGGGTAGAGGGAGTTGTGTAAATGACAGGAGAGTTTGCTCCTTGCCTTGGGCTCTGATTAGAAGCAGTATTTCTCCCTGGGCATTGGTGCTGGGCTGAGATTTCTGAAAGAAAGAATGGTTTGTATGCTGTTTGATCATCTCATTTCAGAGGGTGTGTGTGGGGGGGAGTGTGTGTGAGAGAGAGAGAAGCGAAGTGTACTTAAAATATAGCCAAACTTCACATCACTAATTTCTCCTCCACTGGTAAACTGATCTGCTAAGCATGATATCTGATACTGCTTGGCAGAGAGGTGCTGCTGGTTTCTAGGGTGACCAGATATCTCAATTTTATTGGGACAGTCCCAATTTTGGGGTCTTTTTCTTATATAGGCTCCTATTACCCCCCACACTTTTCACACTTGTTGTCTGGTTACCTGACTGGTTTCAGAAATGGGGAAACAGGTCAATGTGTGGCCTGAGAGATGCAGAAAACATTGCATGAGCTCTCTTTATAAGAGTGAATTCTACTGTAGACTCAGTAGTTGATTCAGTTTGCAGTCCTTCAGTTGAAGGGTAGATCAGATCAGATAATTTTGGTCTGTCATCTAGCTAGCTAGTGCATACTGTGCTCTGCAAGATAGAAGCTGATGGCTAAAGGACTGGGTTATTAAGAAAGCCTCAATTAAGAATTGCCTCTGTTAAGAAGGTCTCGGGCAAGGGTGCCCCAAGTCACATACCTCCAGGTCAGGGAGACTTACCAACTGTGCTGAGGAAGTCAAAGGTGCTTCTAAACTCTGCAAACGAAGTAGCTCTGGAATTTATTCTTTCTTTCCTTTTTTTTTTAAAGGAAATCTCTACTTTCGACCCCAAGGCTGAGATATCAAGCACTCCAAAGTCAGAAAATCCCAAAAGCTAAGGTTACTTCAACACTGTTAACTCAGGCTATGTCTGCACTTAAAATGCTACAGCAGCACTCTAGCGCTTCATGGTAAGAATTCAATACAGCAACAGGAGGGGTTTTCCCATCACTTTAGTTAATCCACTTCTCTGAGATGTGGTAGTTAGGTTTATGGAAGAACTCCTCTGCTGGTCCAGCACAGTTTACACTGAGGTTAGGTCAATTTAACTACGTCGTGTGGATTTTTCACACCCCTGAGCGCTGCAGCTGGGGTGACCTAGCTTTTCAGTGTAGACAAGCCCTCAGACACATTGTACATGCATAGTATTTTTTATTTCTGTTTTCCTTTTACTTTAAAATCTTATGGCCCAACGAACTGAGCATGAATTGTGACAATGGTCTGAAAGTATGGATTGTTTGTTCTTAGTATGTACCATAAAATATATAAGATGTAGGTGAGTATTGTGGGAGCAGTCTTATCTATTGGGTTCCTGTTTTTTCACTCCTAACACTGCATCAGTGCTAATTTTTACATTTAGGCATTGATCCTGCAAACACTTAAAATATCCAGGAATAACTTTATATCCACATGTCTGTATTTTGTATATTAACACATAAATTATGCTTACAAAGATAATAGCATAACTCAATATTTACAAAACACAGTTCTGTGAAAACTTGTTTTTTGTTAAAATTGACAAAATGAAAAAAGGCCTTCCCAATGGCTCCAACTTGCAGAATCCTATACATTTTTAAGTCCTTCCTTACAAGGAACATATCTGTTGATGGTATTTAATGAATTCACACTAACTGGGAATGAGCTATGACAATATCTTAGAAGTATGGACTTGGAAAATAAATTAGCATGTTTGGTGCTTTATTATTATTTATTCACATTATAGCTGTACCTAGAATCCCTATCTGAAATTGAAGCCTCATTATATTATCTGCTGTACAAAACCGAAATAAGCATGAATCCCTGCCCCCAAGTGTTGACAATCAAAGGGACTGATTGAGCAAGACACTTAAGCACATGCTCGTGTTTAAAGGTAAGCATGTGTTTAAATGCTTTGCTGAATCGGAGCCCAAACAGACAAGGCAAGGAATATTATCCCCCTTTTTATAGATGGGAAAACTAAGGCACAGAGTTTTATTTAAATGGACTTGGCTAAGCTCCCTCAGGAAGGCTGGTGGAACTGAAGCCAGATCTTCAGAGTCCTAGTCCTGCACCTTAATTACAAGATCATCCTTTGCCACTGGGCATCCTTCTTCTCGCTAAAGAAATGGAGAAACAAGTAGGTAAAAAAAGTGTCAATCAATAAAATTGACCCAGGTTGTAATATTAGAGTGTGACCCAGGGACCTCTTGGTGCCAACTGGCAGAGGGCACAGGGGGCACATAGGGTTTTACAGGGATCCCCAGGGTCTGGTATATATACATAATAGTTCACCAAAGAGTGGCATGCAACATTGCTACTAAGAGCCACTAGCCTACTTGTGGTCATAATCATTTCAAAATGTATGAATGGATAATATTTAAGAGTTACTGGTATATATCTATCCTGAAAATAATGTTCTTGTGGTCTTGAGTTAAGGAGGTCACCAGGAGGTGATGTATCTCCTGCCTGAAAGGATAGTTTCTAAGGTAACACACACCTAGCTCCATGTCTGGCCACTTGTGTCTTGTATGCCTATTTGCATACTTGGTCAGGTGCTAATTAAGAGACTGCAAAATCTACTAAAGAGGAAATCTGCAGGAAGAAACAAATAGCAGGGCAGTGTCCTGGTTATGAATA
This sequence comes from Mauremys mutica, assembly GCF_020497125.1. Lineage (NCBI taxonomy): Eukaryota > Metazoa > Chordata > Testudines > Geoemydidae > Mauremys > Mauremys mutica. The sequence goes on along the minus strand of NC_059073.1, from coordinate 58,377,164 downwards.
AAGACTAAGGATTTGTCAAAAAAGAAAAATCATGTCAAACCAACCTGATAGCTTTCTTTGACATGGAAACAAGCCTTGTGGCAGGGGGGAAGTGGTAGACGTGGTATATCTTGACTTTAGAATAGCTTTTGATGCTGTCTTGCATGACCTTCTCATAAACAAACGAGGGAAATGCACCCTAGATGGAGCTACTATAAGGTGGGTGCAAAACTGGTTGGAAAACCATTCCCAGAGAGTAGTTATCAGTGGTTCACAGTCATACTGGAAGGGCATAATGAGTGAGGTCCCATAGGGATCAGTTCTGGGTCCAGTTCTGTCCAATATCTTCATCAATGATTTAGATAATGGCAAACAGAGTACACTTATAAAGTCTGAGGATGATACCAAGCTGGGAGGGATTGCTAGTGCTTTGGAGGATAGGATTAAAATTCAAAATGATCTGGACAAACTGGAGAAATGGTCTGAAGTAAATAGGATGAAATTCAATAAGAACAAATGCAAAGTACTCCATTTAGGAAGGAACAATCAGTTGCACACATACAAAATGGGAAATGACTGCCTAGGAAGGAGTATGGCGGAAAGGGATCTGGGGGTCATAGTCATTCTGGGATGTATTAGCAGCTGTGTTGTAAGTAAGACACAAGAAGTAATTCTTCTGCTCTACTCTGCTCTGATTAGGCCTCAGCTGGAGTATTGTGTCCATTTCAGGAAGGATATGGACAAATTGGAGAGAGTCCAGAGAAGAGCAACAAAAAATGATTAAAGGTCTAGCAAACATGACATATGAGGAAATGTTGGAAAAATTGGGTTTGTTGTCTGGAAAAGAGAAGACTGAGAGGGGACATGATAACAGTTTTCAAGTATGTAAAGGCTGTTAGAAGAAAGAGGAAGAAAAACTGTTTTTCTTAACCTCTGAGGATAGGACAAGAAGCAATGGGCTTAAATTGCAGCAAGGAAGATTTAGGTTGGACAAAAACTTCCTAACTGTCAGTGTGGTTAAGCACTGGAATAAATTGCTTCGGGAGGTTGTGGAATCTCCATCACTGGAGATTTTTAAGAGCAGGTTAGACAAACCTGTCAGGGATGGTCTAGATAATTAGTCCTGCCTTGAGTGCAGGGGACTGGACTAGATGACCTCTCGAGGTTCCTTCCAGTTCTATGATTCTATGATTATTCTGGTATTGTTGGACACACTGAATCCTTTACGTAAGAAGCAAACTAACGGCCTGCTTGTCTCATGAAAGGAGGATCACAGCTAGCCTGGTTGTAAAGCACTTCTAGGATTTTAGATGAGCAGTACCCTACAAGACATAGGAGTAGCTTGTTAATTCAGTCTAGGCTCTAGAATGTGTTATGATTTTATATGTAATCATTTGTTCCCAGTACTTCTACATGTTAATACTTGAATCTCTGTGCTTTGTTAAATACACTTATACTTGATTTCACTATAAACATATCTAAGTGCTGTGAGTTAAGCAGAGCAGTGATCCCAGGTGAAACTGGCAAGCTGGGGTTTAGTGCTTCTTTGGGAGCAATGAATCTATGAAAACTGCAAGTGTCCTGTGAACCAGGGGCTGGATGCTCCAGGGAGATGCTCAAAGGACTTGAGGGATGGAGTGTGCCTGTTGCTAGCCAGTAGAGAGACAGTGGGAGGAAAGTGCCTGTGGCTGATGCAGCTGACCCACGGCAGACAGACAAGGTTTCTTCATGCTAAGGGCAGGTGTTAACAAAGTGGCTCATGACCCTGGATTCACCTGGGCAGAGGCAGGTAAAAAATGACAGAAACCACAACATTGACACAGGGCAATCTTAGGGGAATCAAAATTTGAGTTTACACAGGTGGGCCAGATTGAGCCATTGCTACAATGACTTCAGTGGAGTTACATCCACTTACACCAGGCTTGCATATGATTTCTGAAGTCATTGTTCCACAAATCACATTTCAGGAGTTTACATTAAAAGTTTCATTTGTTTTAAATATATTGCAAGTCACATAATGCTTCCTTTAAAACAGGAGCCCAGCACAGAAGTGCATTAAATTTGTTTAAGCTTTTAATATGGGCATTATGTACAGAACACAATTTTTAGAATATGGAGTTATTTTTGGAATAAGGAATCCTTTTAAAACAAGTTTGAGTATGTATGGTTAGGATTGTTTCCAGAATAGCACCATAAATTTTGTATTCTGTGTGTTTAAGACAGTACCAAAGGCTACAGTTTACTTTAGTTTTCCTTAGTTGTCTAACCATTATAATATGGGAGACTTCAGCAACCAGACAAGGTCCTAGGCAGCACAAATTTATAATGTGAGTGATTTTTTTCCCTTTGATTATTGTTCCTAGGAACAATACAAACCATACAGTGGATAAGGGGTCAGTTCATTCATATCTGGTACCAGAAATTCCCAGAAACCCTCTGTACCAATGGGGGGAAAATGGAAACCTTCCCAAAATGGCTAGCAGAATAACTGCAGCAACAAGAAGCTCAGACTGCAATCCTGCTGCTGCAGCAACAAATATAGGCAGCAGTCCAACAACAACAGTGAGAAGTCCACACTGCAACCCATCAAACTTAGCTGCAATTTGGGAGGAGCTGCAAATCCAGCTCACCATGAAAAGCAACAAGCCTGGCAGTAAGAGCTCCAGGAGCAGCTGATTCAGAAGCTCCTTAATCTGGTTGTTTGGGTTAGGTAGTGAGGTAGTCCCAGTCCTATTCAAATTGGGAGCAGAGGATGTCCCAGTTGATTTCCTGATCATTGGTGAGGGTAAATGTTACCGCTCAGTGGTAGGAATCATGTGACTTTTTGTTCCCTTTTCTAACAGGGGATGCACAACTGTCATACCAAGCCCTAGATGAGCAAACTGCTACCGATTAGTTGGGATGGGGGCAAGGTTCAGAGGAAAAATACCAACAGCAGTTTTGACAGTGCATCGCTTTCTCCAGCAATATGGGCGTTGCTTGACATTGGATGGACTAGGTAGCTCATTGGCTGAACAACAGGAGGATGAATAGATGTTGTAGTACTGGCAAAGTTTATATCTAATCCGCTTGGGAGGATGAAGTCTTGGGTGTGCTGGCACCAGCTGTTCACAATGGCTGACGCTGTGGATCAGAGAGAGGAACAGAGGGCGGCCGAGCTCATGGAAAGATCAACATAGACTCAGGAGTGTCCTGAAAGTGAGGGAAAGTTAGTGTGAGGGAGCCAGAAAAGACACACTTTCACACATGGAAAGGAGTCACTGGCTACTCTTCCTGTGCATTTTTTCATGTAGGAAATCTTGCTATTGTGTTGATTGTTAGTATGGTTGTTGATGTGGTCTGGCTGAGATCTCAGGGCTCAGGATGTTCAGAGAATGTAGTGTGCAGCTAGAAGGTGGGTGCCCACAGGTTTATATAGGCAGTGTTGCCAACTCATGATTTTATTCCCTGTGTCATGACAGTTGGTGTTTTTTGTAAAGCTCCAGATTCTGGAGGCATGGGATTAGGGGAGAATCTTGGCTTTCCTGAAAAAGAAAGAAAAGGTACATATTTAGCCTTCAAGTTTGTGGAGAAAAGCTTCAAAATGTGAGCCCTAAAGGCTGACAGACTAGAAGGCTAATAACTCTTCTCCCAATTTTGTGATTTTGTTAAAAGCTCATTACTTTAAAGCTAATATGATTTTGAATGGTTTCAGTTGGCAATACTGTATAGGCGAGCTTAGTCAGAGCTGAGGTACTGCAGACAGGAGAACACTTTTAGGTCACCTATGTCCATGGGGACTTATACACAAATCCTGTAGCTGTAACCTCTCTAACTGAAGGGGTGGGGTGGCTGGTGGGCTGACATGAGGTAGGAGTGTCCCTTTCATTACTAGGCTATTTGTCTTGAGGAGAGACTAGAAGCACGTTCTGGACTTCAGAAGTTCATGGCCCTTATCTCAGAAACCCTGAGACGGAGAAGAGATTGGATCCTCTGGCTCCAACAGAAGATATACATTACACAGGGGAACCCAAGAGGCAGCATGCTCTGGAGAAGGAGGTGCAACAGGGCTGCAGAGCTCTTCTGTTTTTCCACCCATTCACCCCATTAGCAGGTGTTAGAATCTTTTCATGAAGCTACTGAAGTTCTGTTGCCTCATGGTGATGCCGTTGAGCTACACTGGGTTGTGCGAGAGAAAAGGAACTAGTTAGTTTATGCAGTCATTTTAGTCCTGGCCTTGCTGGCCTATAGATTCTCCCCTCAGGTACAAGGGTCTTCCCAGCTGTCTTTCAGGAAACAGGGAGGTGGAGTATCCTCAATAGCTTCTCCCTCTTTGGCACAGGAAACCTGCAACTCCCCTTGTTGGGTTGTACTTGGTCCCTTAGGCTAGCTGTGACTATCAACCAGCTTCCCCTTCAGCTGCTCCATGCCTCCAGTTAGTCCCCAGGCTCAACAGGCAGCCTTTTCCCACTAGTGTCTTAGTTCTTCCTCTTCTTATTATGCTTTATGGGGAAGTAGACTCATCTACTGACTCCGTAACCACTACCTACTATATTCCTTGTACATTCAAGCCACTAGACTCTCACCCTCCTCAACAGCCTTAAAAGCATAGCAGAGCTTTCTTAATGTTACTCCACTTTTCCCATACTCGCACTAAACCTTTCAGAGTATCACCTTTAATTGTCTACATCAGGGTGGGCAAACTTTTTGGCCTGAGGGCCACATCGGGTAATAGAAATTGTATGGCGGGCCATGAACGCTCACAAAATTGGGGTTGGGGTGTGGGAGGGGTTGAGGGCTCTGGATGGGGGTGCAGGCTCTGGGGTGGGGCTGGAGATGAGGTGTTGGGGGGTGTAGGAGGGTGCTCTGGACTGAGACTGAGGGGTTTAGAGGGCGGGAGGGGAATCGGGGTTAGGGCAGGGGTGTGGGAAGGAGTGCAGGTTCTGGTTGGGGGTGCAGGCTCTGGAGTGGGGTTGGGTATGAGAGGTTTGGGATGCAGGAGGGTGCTCCAGGATGGGATCAAGGAGTTTGGAGAGCGGGAGGGGGATCAGGGCTGGGGCAGGGGGTTGGGGCATGGGGAGAGGCTCAGGGGTGCAGGCTTCGAGCGGCGCTTACCTCAAGCATCTCTCAGAAGCAGTGGCATGTCCTTTCTCTGGCTCCTACGCAGAGGCGCGGCCAGGTGGCTCTGCATGCTGCCCCATCTGCAGGCACTCCCCCTGCAGCTCCCATTGGAGCCCCGGAGGGGGCCATTGGAGCACATAGGAGCCGGAGCGGGGCCATGCCGCAGCTTACACCCTGGCTGGAGCGCCAGAGTAAGACCGAGCCATGTGGTGCGGCCCCCACCCCAGCTGGAGTGCCGGAGTGGGACTGAGCCATGTGGTGTGCGCCCCCCACTCAGCACCCTGGCTGGAGTGCCAGAGCAGGGCTGTGTGGCGTGGCGTGCCCCTGCCCAACCCAGCGCCCCGGCTGGAGCACCAGAGCAGGGCCTTGCGGCGTGGTGCACCCCCGCCCAACCCAGCGCCCCGGCTGGAGTGACGGAGCAGGGCAAGCTCCAGCCCCACTCCCCAGTGGTAGCTCGAAGGCCATCTTAAAACGGTTTGTGGGCCAGATTTGGCCTATGGGCTGTAGTTTGCCTGCCCCTTGTCTACATTCTTCATAAAGAGGCTTTCTTTCTGGGCAACACTCCCTGCATTCCCATATCAGGTGATCAACTGTTTCTTTAACCTTACATATGTTACATCGCCCATCTTTGTCTCTATTCAATAAATGTAAATTATTATTCAAACCACAGCGACCAGTTAATCTAAATATGAGGACATCACGGATCCTTTCATAACTTTGCACTGGCTCATTATCGTCTATGCTGGGGCCTACTTCATGGAATCTTTCTTTTTCCTTGGTCATCAGTTCTCACCATTCCTTTTTAAACTAAACTTTTCATTTCCTGCTTATTTAAAGGAAACTTTACATCAATGTCTCTATGTTTTAAATAATGTTTTGCTTCTTTATGTGCCGTTTCACTGCCAAGTATCCCTGTGTGTGCTGGAATCCATGCTAGTGCTATGTTCACACCTGGCCCTACTAACTCTGGTGTGAAAAAACAATACTTCATGTATTAGGTCACTCCTGAGGTATCCCTTTGAATTGTCAGTATAGCTGATAATGAATCTGAAAAGAGAACAGCTGTGGTAGGCCAGATGTCAATATCCAGTTTAATGCTAGCATTATTCTCACCAAATCAGCTGTCATGGGGTATGTCTACACAGCAACTAGACACCCGTGGTTGGCCTGTGCAGCAGACTTGGGCTTGTGGGGCTTGGGCTGCGGGGCTGTTTCACTGTTGTGTAGACATACTCATAATGGCTATAAAATTAGATGTTCTTTTAGATTTCTCAACTCCAATCTTAGGGATGCAAAGGCTGCTTCCACCCTACCTATTTTTTCATATTTAGATCCATCGGCATGCATTTGGCAATGGAGACTCCATCTATCATAAACTCAAACTTTATCTGTCGCTTTTGTCTCCTTTATTTTATTATATGATTCTAATTCAACTGCCGGAGAGATGGTTTTCCAGGTATAATGTACTGTTCCATAACTATAGATTTTAATCTCTTCTAGTCTTTTCTTTTTCACTTAACTCTTTTCTCACATTTTAACCCTATGAGCATGAGCGAGTTTATTGTGTCAGGCTACATTTTATCCCCTTAGTTCCTAATATTCTTGATATATTCGTCCAGTATTTTTATTTGTCTGTTTCCCCTGACTTTAGCCCAAAATGTCAGATCTAACACTTTAATCTCTATATTTTGAGGGAAGAGGCAGAATGTATGAATTCCTCTTCTTCTACCTCATTCCCCAATGGTTGGGTGAGAGGGGTGCCTTGCCCTGTCCCTCTGTAAGTCTCCGGCCCCCAGGCCCTTAAAGAAACAGTAACTGATTTATCCTGGACACTAATTCCCAGGACTGCTTCCTCTCCACTAATACCTCTTATTTCCTAGGCCTTTGCATACATCAAAACCTCCGCAAATCTGAAAGGGTTATGCCACCTGAGTGGGGTGGGCTGATGGCTAGGCACCACTACCTTTATGGGGCAGATTACTTCATCACACTGACACTTAATTTTTCTGTTGAATACCCATTCTGTTCTGTTTAATTATACACTCTTGGTAGATTGTACTCTAGTTGTTATTTTGTGATATTTCAAATAATTCCCCAAAGTAATGATCCCTTATTCCCCAGTTCTTTTCTCCATTAATGAGCCACGACTCTCAGAAAGCAATCATTTCTCAGGTATTAAGCATTAACAAATGCTACATTTTTGCATATATGTGGAATTAATCCCACAAAATGATTTTACCTTGGAATTTGTTTTGTTCAGCTATGTCACGGTCCTTCATCTTTTGCTTTACTGTATTCAGGGCCAGTTCTAGGGTTGGGCAAGCAGGGCAGTTGCCCACGGCACCAACTTCCAGGGGATAGTGAACTGCTCTGCTTTAATTCTTTGCTGCTTTTACAGATCCAGACTAACACGGCTATCCCTCTGATACTTCCTCTCTTTTGTTCAGCTGCTCAGGGGGCATTTTCTGGCCTGGCCTGCAAAACATCTTGGGCTGCTTCTGACTGTACCTCAATGGTTTTTAAGAACATAAGAATGGCCATACTGGGTCAGACCAAAGGTCCATCCAGCCCAGTATCCTGTCTACTGACAGTGGCCAATGCCAGGTGCCCCAGAGGGAGTGAACCTAACAGGTAATGATCAAGTGATCTCCCTCCTGTCATCCATTTGTTTGGATTGTTACTTATTACCTTATTGCCTCTTCCTGGCTCAGCTAGGTACATGCTCTGCATGGTGGTGTGCTCTGTAGTAATCTCAAACACAACTGTTTATCAGTGCGTTGGGTGACATTTTAAGTCAATAAACAATACCAACAATATATTGTACTTGGATAGCACCTTATATCGAGCAGCTCAAAGCAGTTTCTAAACACTAGTGAATTGTATTCTCACAACAGTACAATAATGTGGAGAGGCATTATTATCCCTGTGTTACAGATAGAAAAACTGAGACAGAGACTGATTCAGTATCACAGGGCTCTTGCCAGAGCCTGTAGGTACCTAGGATTGGCTGGGAGCTCTGCCAGATTTCCTGGAAGCTTAGATTCTGTAAAAACAAGTGTGAAAGCTTAGAAAGGTTTTTTTGTTCTTTAAATGTTTTTATTAAACAATATGAATGTTGGGGGTTTATATTTTTATTGTCACAATTTGCATTTACAGTATAATGTGTGAGGGTGATTGGAGTTGCATGAGCTGCATGTGACTGAAAGAGAATGGCTTAGTTTAGAAAAATTGTTAGCTGCGCATAAGAAAGCAAGGAATTTATTATGCCATATCTAAAGTGAGGGCCTTGGTAATAATAGCTGCCTGGCATTAGCTTTAATTGATGTGACAGATGCTTTTGGTATTTCCTAGCTTTTTTCTGTTAGGAGAATATATGCATATTTCTCATTTTACCCATCTCCACCAGTCTGAGCTCAAATTCCATCCCCATAACTCAATGCGAGTTTCTTGCAGTAATCTGCAAATGAGAATACCAAGTCACTAGTTTAAATGAAAGGACTCCATTTAACAGTTCGATTGCTTCACCGTCAAAACAATGGTATTTTCCAGTTTTTTCAGACAGATGAATGTTTAGGAGAATACAGTGATTTTCCAGAGCTGCTGAGCACTTGCAGCTCCCACTGACTTCAACAGGAATTGTGGGTATTCAGTACTTCTGAAAATGAGGCCCATGGAAAATGTGCATAATTCAGCTCATGTCAAGGCAGCTTCTGGGGCTTGGCTCATAATTTACATCTATCTAGTATTTACATTTTTGTAATCTAATTACCACAACAGCAGGTGCCAGGTATTTGCTATCAGAGAGAGCGTGTGGTGACACAAAGATCAATCTAATGGATTGTGCAGTTGTACAAATTCACTGGCAATTTCACTTCATAAGACTTTGTGAAAATGTTTTCTGACTTGGGTTAACACCCTCTGTATATTAATTTGAGATTTGTGACAAACAAACCGAAAACTCAGTGCAAACACTCAGGTGACACCAATTGACGTTGCCTTGTGTCAGGTCTCAAAACCATGTATTATCTTAGGTTTACCTGAAAGTCAAGCTCACCTAAGTGTTTCTAATGGGGAGTAGGATGACCAGACAGCAAATGTGAAAAATTGGGACAGGGGGTGGGGGGTAATAGGAGCCTATATAAGAAAAAGTCCCCAAAATCGGGACATCCGGTCACCCTAATGGGGAGTCAGTAGATTTGGATTCTATTCCCAGCTCTGTATTCCTTTAAGGAATTTCTTACCCATCTTCCTGTAGGAGGACACAATCTGGTACAGACTTTACCTACCTTTGTGCCTGTTCTGATACACTGAACAAGTGCATTACTCCACTAACAATCCCATTGAAATCAGTGGGTACCACGCACATGCTAATCAACGTGAATAAGGATTTCAGGATCGGGCCCTAACAGAATAGAGATGTAGTAAAGATTAATTAATTAAAACCTGACTGTACAACTCTTACTCACCCTGAGGAACATTTACTTGCACAAGTAGTCCCATCAACTTAGGTGAGACTGCTGGTGCAAGTTCTCCACAAGAGAAGTAATGGTTGTACAATCTGGCCTTAATATGTGTAGCGTTCTTAAAGATCATCAGATGGAAGGCACTCTAGAAGTGCAAAGGTTATGTATACAACAGAATGTTATGATTTTCATTTTGCTTGGTGCTTGCAAACAAATGCTTACTATAGGACAGGTCGGGAAAGGAACTAGCAAGCCATTTGTGAATGTGAATTTCCTCTTTCATCAAGCTAGAGAAAAGCCCAGTACATGCTTACTTGTTTTATTTGGGTGACTGTCTTAGTGTTCCTGTGCTACATGGGAAAAAGCTAAGATTTCAAATGAATGCAGATGGGGGAATTTTCCTTTCTAAACAAGCCACACCAAACATTTATGGGTTTTACATGCTTACATTTTAACTGTTGCTGATGAAGTGTATCCACTGTGCTGTACTGAGAGGAACTCAGTACAAGTAAATGGCTTAAAGTTAGCAGTGTTTGGGTACAGTATTTGCATAATTTTCTCAAGTGCCAGTGTCTCCACACTGTCTGCTCAAGTAGCTTTTAGAGACCACTTGATAATATAGTGAGGCCCAGTGTTAGTTGTCCAAAAGGTATTACTTATGTTTGAACACGAACCTCAGTGGCTCTATTTTTTTATTTATTCATTCTCAGTGAATTATTTTTACTTTCATCTCCAGACTGTTTGATGTAGCGTGTGCCTGGTGAGGATGGAGAGACACGTAATTTCTGGGAAGTTGTGCTCTCTGGATCATTTTGTGAACAAGGGAACCAACAAAGGCTGGTAAATGAATAGCTGCTGCTTTATATTTCATCACACACAAGGGGCGAGCAACTAGATGTTTAGTACTTTGTGTACCTAAAAGGGAACGTCTGGGAGTAAGTATTATAAGGTGCTGGGATGATAAACAGTATGTGACTGGGAGCCAGATCCAACCATCTTGTACACCAGGTAGCTCTACTCAGGCAAAATAAAGCAATCACATTGCGCAATGTATGCAAAAACAATATAGCTGGGAAAGCTGTTACCATGGCAGCAAGAGATGAGAAATCATGGATGTTACTGAGTGCACAAATTCAGGCCTCAGATTCTAATTCTGTGAGCCAGGGGGCCATTACACCAGCAGTTCCTGTAAACAGGGCCTATCAATCCTTACTGTCTCTGGGAGAGAGGGCCATGACCCACACTGCTGTCCACAGCAAGGCTCATGCATCAGCCAGAGCAAGCTGCATTTTCTTTAGGGTGGTGGGGTGCTCAGTAGACAGGCTTGGGCAAAATGGGTAGTAGGTCTGTACACTGCTCGCTACATCAGAGTCTGCACAAATGGCACTGCTGAGCCGTCTGTGTTGTGAATTGTATGTTTGAGTCTATTTTCCTATCCTCTACAGATAATTAGTCCGCATTTGGGCGCTCCAGTTGGCATATACACTAGGCATATAAAAGAGGTGTTTGTGTATATTGTAGATGCCAATCTGAAGGTTGAAATGAGGGAGAGGATATTTTATAATAATTAATACACTCAGCACTTACTTTATGTTTCCACCTGTAGAACTCAAAGTACTTTACAAAGGTTTACAGAAGTGGAAACTTTTTACATACAGAGAAACTGAGGCCAAGTGACTTGCCCAAAGTTATAAAGCAAGTTAATTTCACATCTGGGAACAGACCTCAGGTCTTCCAGTCAAGCTCCTTCTGTTTGAAAACTAGCCTCTGCAATACAAACTTGTGTTAACTATAGGTCATAAGAGAGGAATCAGTTGTAAAGTTTGGTTCTGGATCTGCACCTTTTCAAAAGTTGGGGAGTGGGGCTGAGTACAGTGTCTTGGTGTTGAGCCATTTCTCTCAGCAAGATACATATAAACTATCAGGAAACAAAGTATTCTTACCACCTCTTCTCCATTGCCAACATCACTGATAGGCCAGATTTCTTGCAGCATTTTGTTTTGGAGAGCAGCAGATGAGGGAGGGCCCATCACGGACTTGGTTGTAGCCCCCTAATTTTCTGTCCTGCCTAAGAGCTGCTCCCACCTGCATCAGCAGGCAACTGCCTAGAGGGGCTGTCTGCCAGCTGAGGATAGTTAGAGTGCAGCATACTCTGGCTACACTTCCTCCTTTTACCTTCTATGAGGGATTGCAGATTCTCCTGTCTTGTGTTGCCAAACAATGCAATGAGGGTAGAATGGGGACAGAAAACCTGTCCTAGGGTCTCCTATCTTATTTAAATGTACGGTAGATTTCCTGTTGATCTGTGATTTTCCACATGTTGTATAAAGGGCTCTATATTAAACGAAAGTTTTTTTTTGACAATGTCTCTTAATAAGAATAATGCTTTATTTATAATGGTTTGAACTGAATTCCTTCTGAAGATTTTCTCTCTTTACTCTAAAGGGAGTAAATCTGTTTTCCAGTGACTAGCAGCCTGATCTTTCTCCATGGCAAAACTCCCACTGACATCAGTGGAGCTGGATCTACCATGATGAAGTAACATACCCTTCTGGAATCTGGGCATTTGGTTTTGGACTCCTCTCCTTAGAGCAAGCTGGACCAACAGTCCTTTTGCATGCAGAATATCCATTAACTTTGAGCTAGCTTCACAAAGAAACTTAAGTGTTGCAATGCTCAGCGCCACCATATCTAACTTATGGTGCCTAGACAATCATTGGGATTCACAATGCCTGAGTTAGGCACCTGTACTATGATTGGGGAGAGATAAGACCATATTAGGTAGCTCCTTACCTAAGATAGCCAATGGGAGATGCCAAGGAGAGGGACCTGTCCTAATCCCTGTCCCTTCCAGGAATTTTGATTCCACTCTCAGCTTGAGATTTTCAGCTGCAGACCCTCTCTTGGTGTTAAGTGCCTATGCCATTTTAGCAGGAAGAGGAACAATTTCAACAGGAGAGATTGAGGGAATACCACCTGAGAGGTGGTTGGTCCCTTTTCAAATACTTTTAGGTGTAGAGGGGACTTAAACTGGGGTGGGGGGCTCTCATAGGAAAGTACCCTAATCACTGGGCTAAAAGTTATGAGGGAGATTCCCTCAGCTGCCTTGAGTATGCTCACCTATAGGGACCTGATCCAGCAGGCTCTAAGCACACTTACCTGATTGGACCCCACAGAAGAGGTAGGTGGAGGTATGCATATTTTCTCTGGTTCATTCATTATACTGGACTATAGGTGTCTAGATGCCTGGCATAGGGCTGCAGCATGCAGAGGCAAAAACATAGGCACCTTGGGAATTATTACGTTAGGCACCAAATGAGTTTAAACACCTGTGGGGTTTGGTGGCAGCTGAGCAGGCGGTTTTGTGAATCCCAGTGGGGCCGGATTCTGGGATTTAGATGCCTAAAGTGGCAATTAGGCAACTAAACCCTCTTGTAAATCTAGCCCCTGGTGGGGGTCCCATCCACAGACCTTTCGTAGGTGGCATTGCCATTGATGGTAATGGGTAGGCCCTACCAAATTCCCGGTCCATTTTGGTCAATGTCACGTTTTCAGATGTTTACATTTGAAATGTCACAGTGTTGTAATGATGGGGTTCCTGACCCAAAAGGGGGCCATAGGGAGTCACAAAGCTGTTTTAGAGGAGTTGCAGGATTGCCACCCTTACAGCCACCTTCCTGCAGCTAGAGGTAGGTTTGAATTCCCTCCAAGAGCATCCGTGCAGGGGAAGGAGGAAGTCCCATATCTCCCCAGCCTGGCTAGGACTAGCACAAATGCAAGATTATGTAACAGAGTGGCTTGCCCTTGGTCTGGAGAGTCTGGGCCTAACCCAACCCCAATTACAGAATGAGCCCCAACTGTGAGAATCAGGTAATTCCTGTACAAAAGGAGCCAGGTTTAAGGGCTGTCAAGGCCCAATTCAGGGTGAAGACTCTGAGAAGGCTCCTGCAAGGCCTTGTGTTGGAAAAAGAATCAAAGCAGGGAGGGAAGCTCTCCAGGCTGGGAGAGACCCTGACCAAGCAGGGAGAGTGAGGAAAGCTCTCTAGGCTGGGAGGTGCCCTGACTAAACAGGGAAGAGACAGGGAGACCCAGAGGGTCAGCAAGAAGCCTGCAGATAGGGAGTTTCCCAGCAGGGGTGGCTTTATGTTTTTTTCTGCCCCAACCATGGCCTTCAGCGGCATACCTTAGGGCGGTCCGCTGGTCATGCGGATTCGGTGGCGTTTCTGTGGGACGTCTGCCTTCGATGTACTCGCCATCGAATTGCCACCGAAGCCATGGGACCGGCATACCTCCCACAGGCATAATGCCGAAGGCTGCCTGACTGCCATCCTCACAGCAACAGACAGGCTGCCCCCTGCGGCTTGCCGCTCCAGGCACGCACTTGCTGCACTAGTGCCTGGAGCCGCCCCTGTTTCCCAGGGGAAACTGCAGCATGGGTGAAGAGGATGGCAAACGACCTAATTGTTTGGTACAAGGCCCTAGGCTGGAACCCAGAGTTGAGGGTGGGAGAGGGTTCCTCTAGGGGGCTACAGGCTGAACCAAGGACTGACTGAGGAAGGGAGCCAGAGATGGTGGAAGGATTTATTTTGTATTAGACAAGTTGGGGATTTTTAGTTGGAAAACTAGGACCCTGGAATGAGTGGACTAAAGACTTACCTAGCCAGAGGACTGGGTCACCAGACGTTATTGGCTGAGAAACCACCATGGCGCTAGTTGGGTTGCCAAATGTATAATTACACAAACCCAAATATCCTTGTTCCACCCCTGCCCTCCCCTTCTCTCAGGCCACACCTCTGCCCTGCCCCTACTGAGGCCCCGCCCCTGCTCTCTCCATCCCCCCTCCCTCCCTCACTTTCACCAGGCTGGGACAGGGGGTTGGGGTGCAAGAGGGGGTGCAAGCTCTGAGCTGGGCAGTTGAGGCTAAAGGGTTTGGAGTGGGCTCTGGGCTGAGTCTGGGACAGGGGGTTGGGGTATAGGAGGAGTTTCAGGGTGCGGGCTCTGGGAGGGAGTTTGGGTGTGGGAGGGGGCTCAGGGCTGGGGCAGGGAGTTGGGGTACAGAAAGCGGTGAAGGGTATGGGCTCCAGCTGGGCAGCACTTACCTTGGGTGGCTCCCGGAAGCGACCAGCATGTATAGCTCCTAGGCTCAGGGGTGGCCAGGTGGCTCTGCGCGCTGCCCCTGCCTGCAGGCACTGCCCTCACAGCTCCCATTGGCCATGGTTCCTAGCTAATGGAAGCTGCAGAGCCAGCGTTTGGGGTGGGAGCAGCACTCAGAGACCCCCTGGCCGCTCCTGCACCTAGCCAGACATGTTGGTTGCTTCCTGGGAACCGCGTGGAATCAGGGCAAGTAGGGAGCCTGCCTTGGCCCAGCTGCACCACCAAACAGACTTTTAGTGGCCTATTAAAATCTCCTGGATTGGTTTCAGTAGCTACTAAGAGATCAGTTCCGATTCTGGGAGATTCCTGGCCAATCCAGGAGTGTTGGCAACCCAAGGCGCTAGTCCTGTGAGACAGCTACTATGCCAACCTTTGCCATGACGATGCGCCTGGTGGTGAGTGGACCCTGTTACATATTTCAGGACCAATAAGAAAGAAATATAAACTTTCCAGATTAACATGTGAGGCTTTTTTCAATGTTAATAAAATCATTATAGTGAGTTGTCAGGGGAGTAAGATTGCTAAAATGGTGTATCCAAGAGAAGAAATATAAGACAGAGTCTGACAAGGGGGCCTGAGTTGTAACTATTCCCATATGACATTTTTTAAGAAGCCAAAAATGCATTGGAAGCCATTAAAGGCCAGTAAACTAATTGCTTTAAAAGCATTTGAGAGAGAAAGATTAAACACTTATCTTGACAAAAGGTGGACACTGGACTATAACAATATTACCCACATGGTAGGATTTCAATAAGCATCTGTTCATGGAAGCCATTATTTATAAAGCATTTTTGCTAATTGAAAGGCTGTTATTACACAGAAGGACACAGCAGGTAAGAGAAAACTTAAGTATTTCTAGTGCCATGGCAATAAAGTCAAAATGCTTGCAAATAAAATTAAACTGTTGAAGGGTCAGTTTAATCCAAATGAATTCTAAGTTAGCAATGATAAATAAACTGTGATTTTTATGACATTGTTTATTTGCCATCATTGAGAATTTATTTTGGAATGATAATATAAATGTGCACAGTTCCAACAGTCCTGGTATTGAAATCATAATTCCTGTTGATACAGAGCAAGATCCTGCCAGAAACTTAAATTAAGAGCGAGTCACAATCCATTTGGACTGCCATAAACCCTCATGCAGACTACAGAAATCATGTTCCAAAAGAACAACCCTGACCCCCATGCTGCTTGGGGAAAAAACAAAAACAAAAACCTGAATCCATTTTGCTCATCTCAGCAGATTGGTAGTTTAAAAGGTAAGGAGCATTTCTCACCGTGGAAAAAACAACAACAGTGGTGAACATTTGCAAAGAGACGTGTGTATTCTGCAATTGTCACTTCTAAGCCTATGCTGTCTTGCCAGAAAGCTGAAATTACTTTTGTGACATTGGCCACCTCAAAACATAATGTCATACACCATGAAATAGTTTCCATCTGACTTTAATAAATAATATATAGTAATTAAGTACCAGCCATTAGATGGCTCTTTACCTCGCTGATGCTGTTTGCAAACATTAAATAAAGAATCCTCACAACAGCCATGTGAATTAGGTAAGAAACATCACTCCTGTTTTTAAGATGGAGAAGATAAGATACAGAGGGTCACATCTCCTGCTGGTTAAATGGGTGCCATGTCTTCTGGTCAATTCAGCTGAAAGGGGTTAAATGACTTTCCCAATTCTGAGTTCCTCTCTTCCCAAGCTTAGTGCATCAACAAGGGAGGCACAGCTGACTTTAAATTACCTTTGCACTTCTCCTGAGGATGTTTGGGGGTCAGTTTTAGCCTGTTGTAAGTTAGAGCAGTCCCAGGCTCTCAACACATCCTCCCTACCTGCTGGGATGAGCAAACTGTTTATATTTCTCTAGATCAATCACTAGGATGGCAGTGCTAGGAGACTAACTCACCCCATTCACCCTGATGGTGAATAGCCCCAACAGGGAATAGCCCAGCAGGGAGTTTGGTTTCCATGAGTCCCAGAGCAGTACAGTGGCTCAGCAGCTTCCCCTGCCTGTCTTCACACACACTCCTGTTCTCCTCTCATGGGTATAGAGGTGCTGACAGATCGAAGGACATGAGCTGCCTGTCATGGAAAGGAGCAGCGCTATTTCTTTGAGCCACTGTGAACCAAGCTGGGTAGGACGGAGCAGATGGAGGCAGTTACAAGACTGAGTGGAAGCAGAGAGGGGAGCAGGTGGCGATCGGGATAAGCTTCTGCAGCAGTAACTGGCGTGACATTGTATGTACTATTTCTTTAAATCATGACATAGTAGGAAGCCAGATGGGAGGGACTGGAAAAGGTTTTAGGCAGAAACTTTTCAGGGAAGCAGACAGCAGTATTATCCATAAAACTTTCCTTTACACTGATGAAATTCCTTGTTCAGTATTAGAAGATAGCAACTCAGAGGGAGGAGTCGGGAGATGTTAGTAAAGAGACACAGGAGAGTGGAGGAAGGGCTGGGTGGGGGTGCAAAAGATAGGGAATGAAAATAAGGGGAGCAAGCCGGTGAGGAGCAAGCAAGGGGACTGAACCCTTAGTTGGCAGGGGAAGAGTGGTGGTAAGTGCCCAGAAGCAGGGGAAGGGACTAAACCAACAAGGGGATAAAGAGTACTGGGGAGAGAGTAAAAGGCAGAGATTGAGCTAGGGCAGGAAAAAAGTTAGCTGGAGAAAAAAATGTCACTGAAAAAGGACTAAAGGCAGGAGAGGCAACATGAAAGGGAAATCTAGTGAAATGAAACAAACAAACCTGGATGACACACCAAGAGTTTTGGTTTCTTACTTTTGTGCCTCACTTTAAGTTGTTACCTCGGTGACAGAAGTACTCCCTTGTTAAGAAATAACTGACAAACATAATAAGCAACACAACACCACACAGACCCTTACGCAGAGCTACTTAAAGGCCAGTCTTAAAATCAAGGCATTTGATAACATTTCTCATTGGTGTTACTTGTCATGGCTGCTGACACCATTAACAGTCATTTCACTGAGGACTAGATCAGAATAATGGGTGTATTGTTAGGGTCAGATCTTCAGCTGGTGTTAATCTGTGTAGCACCATTAATTATGGTGGAGCTATACTGATTTACACCAGCTCAGAATCTGGCTCTGGAACATGCTGTAACATCCAGATTTAAAATTTCCTCAGTTGTCATCCATGTTCACAGTATATAGATAGAAATTAGAAAGAAAACTCAACAAAAATTCAAGATTCTGCTGCCAAATTCTCTCCTCTTTTTCCACGGTGGTGCTTAGGTGGGCAATCCTGTGCCTCCTAGGGCCTTGTGGACATCAGTTTCCCAGTGGCCTCTGTCCCTGGCAGATGTGTGGGAGCCAGTGTGATTAATACAGCAACTAAGACATTTCTGTCTATAAATTGTGTAATACATTAGGGGGTGGGTGGGAGCCTTAATTTTGCATGTTTGCTTCAGTGATACAAGGGTGGGTGGGTCTTGAAAATCCCCAGAAAAGTGTTACATAATTTATAGACTACCCCCTATGGAGGTGAGCTGTGTCTGCCAGGACAGCCACAGAGAGATTTTGGGAGGGGGACAGTGCTCCTGACACTGGAGCAAGCAGGAAGCCTGTGGTTGGCTAATCTCCACTCTCTTCCTCCCTCATCCTCTGCTCTGCTGGTATCTTTGTGTATAAAGGGGTCAGAAGGGGTGGATGGGGACTAGTTAGCCACAAGGCATAGTGCATTGGGCGCACTGCTGCCGTCTGGGGACAGCACTCTTTAATGTGCTAAGAAGGCAACTTATTAAAAAAATGTAGATGCACATGCCTGTAAACTTTGGTCAGGCCTGTACTAAATGCTTGGGATTTGATCTTAAAACCTAGGATCGTACCAGTAAAAATGAGACAGCTGGCAAGTAGATGGGGGAAGTACAGATTGTTTTGTTGCCTTACAGTCTGGGTGAGCAGCAGCTGGGATGTGATGGCGCCTTTTCCTTTATGGTGCCAAGTTGTTCCAGAGATGGTATCTACCACAAGTTGTTTGGTTCTGCAGGGGAAAAACCGGTACCTGGAAAACTATATTAAAAGCCACAATTTATACAACACAGTTTTGCCAGGGATATAAAGCAATGTTTTCACTGACCCTTTTCATTTGTTCTCTCATGTTATTACCTTTCCCTCTTCACTGTGCTAACTCTTTACTTAAATTCCATCTCTTAGTCTCTTGTCTTGCAGCTGAGGCAGCTGGGCTTTTCTCCAGGCCACCAACCATCTCTAGGTTTCCTTTTTCTTTCTTCCCTATATTTTGTTTCACCCTCATTTTCTTCTCCTGTTCAGTGTGTAGTTCACTTCTCTTCTTTCCCATTCCTTTCTTTGTTTCTTCTCTCTTGCTCCCAAAGTTTCTGCTGTTCTCCATTTTCTTCCGATGCCTCTTTAGTCCTGCTATGTCACTTCCATGTCACTCTGTCCCCTCACCTTCTTGGTTTCCTTTTTCTTGGTCTCTTCCCCTCCCTACTAGCTGTGCATTTCTCTTCTTTTCTCTCCTCTCATGATTCTGTACCTACTTTATTTCTTTTAAGCTCCATGCTGCATTCCCTCCAGGCTTATCTATAGTTCCTCTCTTCATTTCTTGGTCTTTGGGCTTATTTCTGTAAATTGCTGAGTATTCCTGGGAGGTGCTAAATGACTTCCAATTTCTGTTGGCTTGAAAGGCACTTGCATCCTCAAATAGCTTGATCTTTTCTCTCTACTTTGATTTCCTGTGTCTCTTTCTGTCCCTCTGTTCTCAGTCCATTTCTCTTTACTTTTTTTTCCTCGCAACTCACCTTTCCCTAGATCCCCGAATCTCTTTTCACATTTCCCTCCCCTTCCTCATTCCTTTGTCCCCCTTGCTTTGAGTTTTGCATATCACTAATTCAGACCAAGTCCATTTGATACGACCTTGCAAAGTACACAAGCCAGATCCTCAGCTCGTATAAATTGGAGAAGCTCCAATGTCTGCCATTGAGTTATGCTAGTTTACATCTGTTTAGGAACTCTCCCTGGGTATGTGTACACTTCCCCTTTCTCGGCTCCTTTGGCCACCCCACATATCCACAGTGCTCTATAAAATTTTCCAGATTGTTTCTTTTCCAATGTGTTTTAGCCTATTACGTCTTATGGCCCTGATTTTTGCCTTCATTATTTTATCGTTACACGTGTTGCATAGTTGGCTTTAATAAAATGCAAAAATAAACACATCAGCTTCTGGTTGTACATCATTTCAGAATAAACGTGAAAATATAAATTTTTTTTATTATCTGAACATTTTTAGATAATACTGTAAAATGGATGAAAGATACTAAGTAAGAAAATATATACCACCATATTTGGATGTGTATCTAACTATTCCCTTTTTCGATGTCCATATCTGTCACCATGAGTATAGTGTTTGAATTTTCATTCACCCAAAACAAAAAAAATAATCCTTCCATTTGGTAGACAGTTGATTGTAACACAGATCTGCTTTTAAAATACATTTCTGCCTTTACGTCTCTTTCCTTCCATCTCACACTCAGCATAGTTGCTGCTGACTTAGATGGTCTATGAAAACTCCTTCCTGATCATACAGAAATATTGCTTCCTATCAGTGAATTGAGTTGCTTTTTTTTTTTTTTTTTTTTTGCTGCCAGAAAACATGCTTGGCATTTTTTTTACTGTGCTTCAAGATTGAAAAGTGATGTGTCGTATTCATTCCAGGTGTAACTCCATAGACTCTGAGGGTAGCAGCAAAGCTGCAACTGAACTGGAGTTGCATCAGGGATGAATTTAGCCTGGCATATTTACCGAAGCTAGAACAGCTGTAGTCATCTCTTGGAACCTCTCTCAGCCATCCACAATACAGATATTATTGAAGGAGCAAGATATGACTAATTGTGGAAGAGGCAACATTTTAAAAACTCCTTGATGATCTAGTAGCACAGCAAAAGTAGAACTGTCCAAAACAAGTTTTAGAATTTAGTGGCCTCAATTGCCTGATGGCCACGTGGGATGTAAGAGAGGCATCCATAAGCTAAAAGGCCTTTTTTCTTAAAAATACACCACTCTTGATTCTTGCTTTTTACTTACTTATGCACGTGCACAACTATTACCAACACTGAAAAAGATTTCTGATCTTTGAAATTATGGAGAACTTATAAATGGTTACTATCGACAAGATGTTCCTAAGACGTTCGTGTGGAGTGTGATTTGATCTTAAAAATTGAAGTCCCTAGATATGAGTTGTGATCTGGCTTTACACAATCTGCTGAGATCCTCCACCTTGATACTGAAGACTGTATTAATGAGGGGCCAATAATATTTATCCCATTTATGCATTTTTATCTCAGATTAGGTAGTCATTTAAGTGCAAGAACTAAAGAAGGGACAAGCAGAAGCAAAGTGAGTCATTTGTTTATTTTTAAAGTGAACTTAGTGCTTGTGAAAGGTTCTGGCCTGACAGCCCTGGAAACTGAAGTTCTTGATTTGTCCACAAGAGAGACAGACAGACTATGGCATGACTAGCAGTGATACAAACTTTCCTGTTTAGTGAGTTGCCTCTGAAAGGTAGGAAGATACTTCAGGCATCACGTCGATTCAATCCTTGGACCCTTTACTGGCTCTGCAAAGTGGAGCCAGCTGTACTAGAAGGTTCTGTAGTGTGGCCATCTATCCATGGGGAAATGGTCTGGGTGTAACTGATTGCAAAGGTCACCAAGCAGCTGTCAAATTACATAGCTTTTGTCCACTACACCGAACTGTGCTGGATTTGAAACAGGGAGAGGGAAGAGCTGGGTAAAGAAAAGTGAGTGAGAAATGGCCAAATCCTGAAGTTGGTGACTGAAAGGCTCTTTATCTCCTACAAAGTGACTTACACAAAATCTCAACGTTTGGGGGTCTTCTCCCTTGGACTCAAAGTGCCCAAACCTTCGCTATGTGTTTGGGCCTTGGGAACTCTGGTGGAGCCATTTTCTTTGGCATGAAGCGGGTATGAATCTAAACTCTGCCTCTGCTGTGCACCACAGCTGTGCTTGTTCTGCTCTGTCCTTTTATGTATGCTGAGGGAGGAAGCCAGATTTGTCAATCATGATGTGCAAATGTGGGGGTGAACTTTGGAAAAAAGCTGCACCTGTGAAGTGAATTGCAGCTGGAAATAAGAATTTGGCTCTCATTGCTCATTGTCTCAATCATATTTGATAATGGCAATTACAGCAAATTATCAAATGCAAAGAAAATAAACAAACAATTAATCCTTCTGGGGTAGATCTTTTATCTACAGTATTGCCTTTGCATTTTATTAAACATGACAGGTAATAAAGTAGGAATATATTCAAAATGCAGCTATAAGTCTTTACATTTTAGTAGACAGATCTAAGATGTATTGCTTCTGAGATGAACTATGGTTACAGCTGGTGCTTGACTCTGAATGCATAAACACTAAAGTGTTCAAACTGAGTACTGCAGGGCAAGTAAAGGTCAAATCATTGGAAAAAAATTAAAACACAATTATGGCAGTTTAAAAAGAAAAATATTTGGAGTTGTGGATAAAATAGAGACCAGGGACTATTTTGTAAATTCTTTCATCTGATTATGTAACAAGGGATTCCATAAAGGAGGCAAGCACACTTGAAATAGAAATGTGGAGGCAGGTAGTAAAATATTTCCCCCTTATTTCCTTTTTTCATTATACCCATCTAATATATTAGAGGGATTCTCCTCTTTCGTTCAGTGAAGTGTGGCATCGGGAGCCATTGCACAACTATTGCACACTAAAAGGCCAAAATGACGAATCCGAACATGAGTTTGGACACTGAGACCCTCTTTCATTGGCTGATAGTTTTAAGACCAGCAGGGACCATCAGCTCATGTAGTCTGACCACCTGTATAGCATAGGCCATAGAATTTCACCTAGATACCCTTGCATTGAGCCCAATAATTGATTTGACTAAAGTATATCTTCCAAAAAGACATCCTGTCTTGATCTGAAGCCTTTAAGAGGTAGGGAATCCACCACTTCCTTTAGTAGCTTGTTCCTTCTCTGTTAAAAAATCTGTACCATATTTCTAATTTGAATCAACATGTTTGTAACTGTGTTTTCGCTTAGGTTCCACCCACACTTTAAAGGTATTAGATTAACATGCTTGTAAAGCCCTGCCAGGATGCAGGTTAACTCAACTGAACTGAACTAATATCATGGAAAACACATTTTTTGTCCCTCAAGAAAGGGCTTCTATGTCCAGTTATACCCTAACAATCATTGTGATGGGTGTGGAGCTGCTGTGTGATAACTTATGAATGCTGCATGTTACCTGGTAACTGGGATTTTTGTGTTATTAAACTATATGAATATATTCATAGTGGGCTGAAAGGAAAAACAAGCAGGAAGGACAGAATAGGCCAAGATAAACCAATCCTCACCATACACTTCAGGGTTCTGACTTGACCTCCTGCTTACATCCCTGGACTGGTTTGGTTCAAAAGGGCAAAAGCACAGGAACTGACAAGAACAAATGGACTCTGACTAGGTTAAAAATGGTTTGTTCTCTCTCTCTTTAAAGAAGACATAGTTATTGAGGAGATGTTCAGGCAGGAACCAGGCTGGAACAAACGCACTTGCTAGGGTGTCTGAAGAAGCTAGGCCTACACTGGTTATCATGAGGGGACGGTAAGCCTTAGGTAAGTTAGATGTGTGAGATTTTAAAACCAGTAATCTCTTTTTTCTTATGCTTTGATTCTACTGTGAGAATAAACAATGCTTTGGTTTTAAGAAGGCTGTCTGATCACTGTATACACTCCTGCTCAGCCTCTGGAAGGGAAGAACTGCGGCTGCTGACCCCAGTTGGATTTACTGGGTAAGCACAATTGATACAGTGGGTACTGTAACTCGGGGTCTGCTCTGAGAGTGGGAGAATTGTGGAATTCCACCCCAGGATAGGTAGAGGCATGAGGCCTGATGTCCGAGACGGTGCACTGACACCAGGAAAGGGACACAGGTATGGCTAGCTCTGTAACAGCCACACTTCTGTATTTGATTGAGAGAATCATCTTGACTGGAGAAATCTGCTAGTTGGTTATTTAATCCACTCTCTCCATTGTGACAGGGTTATTATTTACACACAAATGTCAAGTCTATCCTTAAATATCTCCCATGAAGTTGAATTCTAATTATCACTTGTTCCAATTCTTAATTTTTCTTATTAGGAACATTAAAATATATTCAACCTAAGAATTCCTTTCTGCAACCTAAGTCCCTGACTCATGTCATCAATGACTAGTAAGAATTATAAATTGCTTTATGAAAGCTCTCATTAGTATATGTAGACAGTAGTTGGGCTCTTGGTTACATCAGTGGAGTTAGTCCAGATTTACCGTGGCAAAGGTGACAACAGAATCTGGCCAATCATATCCCTTCACAATACCTTCCTCTAGAGTGAACATGACTACTTATCTTAACCCTTCCTTGGTATTATTTTCCCCCTTGGTATTAATTTCAAAGACTTTTCTCATTTGTACTTGCATTATTATTTGTTTGGTTACCCATATTTGTGTAGCATCTGCAAATATTCTAGGTATTGTCCACACACATATGAAGATACAGGGCCTGATTCTCTACTCCTTTTAATCAGTTTTAAGATTATGTAAATCTATGGACTTCAATGGATTTACATCAGTGAAAAACTTTGTATAACAGATTTGAGAATCAGGCCTAGTCTCAGAACTCTCCATTTTGTCTGTGTCTGAACAAAGTTGTGGCCTAATGAGTCCAATGCTGAGTAGAGTGGAATAGTTACCGGGTTTACCTTAAATGTGATATTTCTATCACAATACAACTTGATATCACCTTCATTTTATTGTGATGGCACTGACTCATATTCTACCTAACATCCAATTTATAATTATCTAAACCATATTTCTCTATTTTCCCTTATCAGAATGTCACAGGAACCTATCAAATACCTTAGTTAAGTCAGATGTACTAGATCAAGTGTAATTTCCTTTAGGCACTAAAAAGTACCATGAGTTTAGCATGATTTGTTTCTTAAGCATATATGTTGCTGTCACCTTATTTTTCATTAGGAGCTGTGGTGGGGCAAAGACTCCACTGGCGTGGCGCTTTCTGCTGGTCATCCAGGGAATTAGCTCTTTCCAGCCCAGAGCACCCTCTGCTGGCCAGTGTTTCACCTGCCGCTGGCCCCATGTACTTCCCAGACCCTGGTGCCCTTTGCCCAGGGTTCTGCCCACCACAGTACCCCCTCACTCTGGGTCTCCCCTCCCAGGGGAACCCCCAACCCTCTAACCCCACCTTGCCTCAGTGGCTACTGCCAGTCTCCATCTACCCCCACTCACTGGGGCAGACAGCAGTGTAAACCACTCATCATCGGCAAGGGGGGTTGGACCAGCTGCCTCTGCCTATTCCTGGGCTGCCCCTCTGCAGCCCTAGTACCCTTTTGTGGGCCCTTAACTCGGCCTGCAATCTGGAACTTTGCTAGGCTGGAGCTCCCTCTGCTCTGCCCTAGGTACCCTCCTCAGCATCCCAGGCAGCCAGGTCCTTCTCTCTCTATGGAGCTGGAGAGAATGTGTTTTTTTCAGTCTTTGGCCCTCAGCAATCTTATAGGGCCAGCTGTGGCTTATTGGGGCATGGCCCCACCTGTGGCTGCTTCCCCCAATCAGCCTGGCTTTTCCCCACTGCAGCCTCCTCCAGGGCAGCATTAACCCCCTCAGGGCAGGAGTGGGGTGACCACCCCACTACAGGAGCATATATATTGATTGTGGGTGGGAGTTTCAAAAGTAACTTTGGAAAACAAGTCCCATTGACAGACACAAGGATTTGTGCTCACAGGTTATTCAGGCATTTTTGAAAACCCCACTCTACTTTATTAATTGTTGCAGCAAATTTGAGTATATATTAAAGTCACATTTATGGGTCTCTCACTTTCTTCGTCTGCTTTTTACTCTTCCTTAAGCACTGTTGCATCACACTCGAGCAGGAACAGAGCCCAAGCAGAGAGAGAGAGAAACAGCGTGTGTGTATATGCATATGCCTCTTTATTCATTTCCCAGCATGCTCTTATATACAAAATGGTGGCTAATTGATTAATCAAATCAACACAGCTGCAGCTGTAACCCATAGGGTAATTATCCTACACACCTGTATCCTATTTACAATTAGCTGGCCAATGAGAACAAGCCCAAGGCCAGTCCTTCACACACAACTCCCAGCATAATCAACTCAGTATCTCACATTCTAATCCCACATCTCCCCCCTCTATTCAAAATAAAGAAGAGGGAAAGGAAAAGAGGATAAAAAACATTCACAAAACATTTCCAACTTATAACAACATAACACCACAATCTATCTTAATCTTGTCCAAAAAGTTTAAATTATCATAATAAATATTATGATGAAAAACTAAAAAACCATAATGTTTAAAACAGATAGGTGTAGGTCCTCAGCTGGTGTAAAGTAACACCAGCTGAGGATCTGCCTCAGAACCTTCAAATAAGATCACAATACACAACCACTAAGTAATCTGTTCACAAGCCAAAATTAAAACCTATATAACCATGCAATCATTAACATATAACCGCAAAAACACCAAACAAACAAAGACAAAATACAACAAACAAGTGATGTGAATTTTACAGGATTCCCCCCTCTCTGTTTTACCAAAGCATTCCTCAGATGTCAGGCGATCAAACTGACACTGAGGATGGGGGGGGGGGTATTCCCCCTTCTCTGTTAAAAACACATCACTTAACAACAACAACAACAATTCTGGCCAGAAGACATCACAAGACAAAACAAAAACACAAAACATAACTCTTAATAATAATAATTGCATGGTACACTAAATGCTATGCAACCAACACAAAATAGCAGTATCTTGAGAAGCACAAATAAAGACAGTAAACAAGTTGGACATTCTGTAGTGAATGTGTCATAAGAATAAAATCTGTGAGGCAATTTCTATAAAAAACATCACATACTGATTTAAAGGCAGCTGCAAAGCAGTCTGAGTTAACTCCCAAGTCTTAAAAATTTAAAAACAAAACAAAAAACCTTTCCATTTAGCAACACTGTTCTCTTATCAAAACTAAGTTCTTATATATTTTAACATGCACTCAATGGCACAGAGATAGTGTTTTCTTTAGAAGGAAAGGCAGCTGTTCATGCTTGAAGAGAACTCCTACTAAAGTTCTGCAGCTGCCTGAGAGACCTTGATCTTCTCCACCCCCGCCTCCAGCTTGATTTCAAAGTTCCAAGCTCCTCCTTGTTTCACAGCATGGAGTCTAGAGGACTCTGGTAATTGTAGGGGAAGTAACAATCCCACATGATGATCTCCCGGGCAGTCTTAAGGATCTCAACACTTGCTGTGCTCAATGTCCTGGAAATCAACATCATTAACTGGTAAGACCTGGTCTCCCTCCTGCAGCCTGCCCCGCTCCGCGATGCATATCTTCCGCTTCCACAGCGGTTTCCATAGCAACTACTCTGCCCTTCTTTCGCGACTTATAGCCGCCCTTCTTCTTCGCGACTTATAGCCGCCGCTTATCTCTGCGACTTATAGCCGCCCTTCTTCTCTGCGACTTATAGCCGCTCTTCCCTGGGCTTAGCCTCCCTTTTAACTGCTCTGCCCTTCTTTCGCGACTTATAGTCGCCCTTCTTCTCCGCGACTTATAGCCGCCGCTTATCTCTGCGACTTATAGCCGCCCTTCTTCCCTGCGACTTATAGCCGCTCTTCCCTGGGCTCCCTTTTCAGACGCCCTGCAGCTTGCCGCTGCTTCGACTCTGAGCTCAGGTGCGCCTCCTTTCTTATTGGGCTTTCTTGCGGCTCCTAGCCACGCAACACTGAGCTCAGGCACGTCTCTTTTTTCTCAGGCCATCGGCATCAATGCCGGCATTCTCCACCATTTGTTGCATCACATCGGGGTCACCATTTGTTGCATCACACTCGAGCAGGAACAGAGCCCAAGCAGAGAGAGAGAGAAACAGCGTGTGTGTATATGCATATGCCTCTTTATTCATTTCCCAGCATGCTCTTATATACAAAATGGTGGCTAATTGATTAATCAAATCAACACAGCTGCAGCTGTAACCCATAGGGTAATTATCCTACACACCTGTATCCTATTTACAATTAGCTGGCCAATGAGAACAAGCCCAAGGCCAGTCCTTCACACACAACTCCCAGCATAATCAACTCAGTATCTCACATTCTAATCCCACAAAGCACAGGGTCTGTACTTTGTTTTATCTTTTCTGCTGATCTGCGACCTTTCCTTAGCAGCTCTTATTTTAAAAAAGAAAAAGAGGAAAACAGAGAGAGAGAGAAAAAAGAGGCAATACTCAGATGCTATAATGTTAGTTCCTTAGCATTCTAGGATGAATTATTTCAGGACTTGTTGACTTAAATACTTTTGAGGTGTCTGAAAATAATCAACAGGCAGTAAAGGGCCAAATGCAGCCCACAATGTAATCTATGGCTAATTACCTCCATCTGGCAGGTGAGGATACATATGATTTAACTGCAGATTTTTATTCTGGTGAATTCAAACAATAAATTTCATTTATCAGGGAAGAGTCAAGGACAAATACATAAATTGAGTCTGCATTTTCATTTAAATATATAAATTCATATGCAGATTAGCCCTCAGGCTATTTGGAAAAACTCAGCTTGTCCTTAATGTTGTAAACTCCATTTCTGTATCTTTTAAAATGGGGAAAATACTGTCTCTCTGTCTCAGAAGTCTTAATGAATTAAGGGTTGTAAAGTGCTTTGAGATCCTCATATGATACAACAGGTGCTATAGAAGAACACAGTCATATCTTTGCATTGTGTATAATCTTTGTCAGAAAATAATTTGGGTTATGCTGTTTGAATCTGAGTTATTCTTGCTAAAATAAAGTTTCTTTAGTTTAGCAAAACACATCATTCCAGAGCGGAGAGTAGGAACATATGGTGTTCGAAAGAGTGTCAGATTATCTGATATTTAACAGCTACGTTTTCTTGGAGAATGAGAGAGAGAGAGATGATAAATGAAAATTCTGGATTGCCTTCCAGAAAGGGGTCAGCTCCTCCTATAGGTCCACAAGTTCAGAAGGAATAACTGGTCAGCCAACAGAAACAGCTGTGGTTAGTTTAACATGCTAAGGATTAAACAGAGTAATTGGAAGATGACTGTTATACAGCTAAACAATTTCAAACCAGAGTTCTAATCAAATTCATTACAACTGAAGACATGCAAACTTTCTAATTCCATAAAGTATAAGAAAACAATGATAATAGAAAAAAGAAACAGACAGGGTTTTTCTTGGTGACTTTCTAGTTCATCCTTGCTTTGAGAATAAGATATAAAATGTGTAAATGTAACTGACTGAGTGGATAGAGCACTGGACCTGGGGTCTATGTTCAGCTCTAGTGACTGACTTTCTATAGTCTCTTTGTACTCTTTTATCTCTTCGTACTTCTGTTTCTCTGCCCTCCCTTTGTATTTTCTACTTAGCTTGCAAACTATATAGAAGTAGGAGCTCTCTAGAAATATGCTTATATAATACCTAACACAGTGGGGCCCCAGCCTCTGTGAGGATCTCTAGGCATTGCTGTAACCCAAATAATAATAAAATGAAACATTTGGGGTTTTAATTTATTTCAGATGATTAAATTATTGCTTTTCAATGTTCCTTGGATAAAGAACACATTGTTGGAATAATACTGCATGCACTACAGTGGTGACTTTTCCCCATTTCCTTATACTACTAAAGACCAGACTCTGGGCTGGCTTTAGGATGTGCGGGGCCCGATTCAAAAGAGCTGCCACTGAAATGCTGCCGAAGATGGTGACAATTTGGCGGCAGCTCAATCGGTTGCTGCTGTTTCCGGCGGCACTTCGGCGGAGGCGCGGGGCCCCTCTTCTGGATGCTGCAGGGCCCTCTTAGGCACAGGGCCTGATTCCCGGGAATCGGGGGAATTGCCCTAAAGCCAGCCCTGACCAGACTGGCCAGTGGTTCAAAGCTGCAACCCTGGAAAACCCTTATCCTTTTTATTCTCCATTTTGTGATGTATTTCTTGGCAGCCATGAAAGTTCAGTGTTCTGATATTTTTAATGTAGAAACACTGAACTAATTGTACACAAAACACATCACAAAACCAGTAACCATACATTTTATATTTATACATTAACTTAATACTTATTTTTTTATCTAAGGCCACATCAAGGAAACTCTTCTGCAGAATCCTAGGGTGAAAAGGCCAAATTTTCAAACAGACCTCGACATTTGTGCCTGCAATGTTTTGCATGAGCAACTATTTGCACATGTAATAGCAACACTTGAACATGCAAATATGTATAAATAGGAACATGCAAAATTTGCAACATCAGACCTTTAAGACAATTTGGCCTTGTGTTCCAAAAAAAGTTTAATGGATGTGCAATTTAATAAAAATTAAAATGTTATCTTTAAGGATTACATTTATAGATAATGTGTAAGTTGGTAATAGGCATGAGTGGATGTAAATGGGCGTAATTTCCATGCTCTGGGGGCAGAATGCGGTATATAACAAATAAATTACTTTAACAAAAGTGTATGAAAGTGTGTAAGATATTGAAGACTGATGCAAATTTACATTACTATCCTGTTGTTTGTTTCTGCTACACCCACTTTGACAAGTTCTGCCTTCTTTTAGTTATTACTATGCCTCTTTTGCCTGCTGTGTAATTTACCTCAAAGTTGTAATGTGACTTATGCCAGGTGACTTCTGTCAGGTCTGAATTGAAGAGACAGCATTGACTTGAATTTTTGAAATTGAGTCAAACTGAATAGTTTTTTAAACTGTAAGTTGTCTTTTAAATAAGACTTTGCTCTGGGAATCAACTTAGATCTTTTTTTAAAGGCCGTTAAATCTTCTGCAATGTCTGTCTCCAACACTATCTTTTTCTGTTTGTATTTTCTTAAACTTCTAGAGAAAATGAAGACAGTTATTTTTGGGTATAAAAATGAAAAAGGAATTGAGAGCACTGGGCCAAAGTAACAGATGGCAGGTATGGTGCAATATGCTGATATAACTGATGTGTCAGAGGCCAAAAGGTAGGAATGTTTTGCCCTCAACACACACTTTCTTATGCCCCCACTTTTTTTCTTTTCTTAATAAATCTCTGCCCTTCTATCCATTTGATGTACAACTTATACTCACTGTGCCAGATTCAAGACCAAATCATGGTCTCATTGACTTGACTGGACCAGGTTTTGGCCCTCTGATGGAGTGATTTGGGATTTACACTACTGCAACAAAATCTGACCAATTTACACCAGTTATTGACCTATGACTTGTATTACCTTCTGAATCTTGCCCAAACTGACAGAGAGCAAAAATCGCACATCCATGATAAAACTGAGAAAAAAACCCAGCCTTGATTTCCAAGCAGGGTGGGTTGATTTAAAATCTGATTTAAATTGTTTAAATCAGCAAGCAGTAATCTTGATTTAAATGAGTTTTAATCTCGGTTTGCATTAGTCCTTTTTAGTTATTTGCCTAAAGAAAGGGTGATTGTCATTGGATGGCAACCATTAATACGTGTTGGTTTGCAACTAAATACAGCCTTTACACTAAATTTGGTGCATCTTTTTACTAACCAGGAGAATACACTATATCTGTACACATTTGTTTAAGTAATTATACACTTTAACTTACTTTTATTCAGATTCTTAATTTTTACATTTTTTATGTTAGAGAATGGTAAATGATGCATTTTTTACTTACTAGATAAGGATTATTTTTTTACTTGTTATTTGTGTCAAGCTCTATTTGGACCGTATTTCAAATTCAGTTGAAAAACATTTTAATTTTTGTATTACTTTAAATGTGCTGGATACAAACTTTTTTTCTTATCAGAAAGTTTATCAAAACATGTTTTAGATTTAAAATTAACTGATTTCTTAAACAAAGGAAGTATTATTTGTGTACTATTGAACTGATTGCTTCTGGTTACCATATATTTCAAGCTTTTAGAACTAGTAGATCTCATCCTATCACACCAAGTTTTTATTCATAGATTGGAAAAGGAAAACAAGGTTTTCTGCTTTTTCAACTCCCAATAGTTTTTTTTAAACTTTGAATGATCTAGTCATTAAACTGAACTAGCTGAATAAACCGAAATGGAGAAAATATTCTCCTAGCACCTGCAGTAAAGGCTACTGCTGTCAAAAGATGGTTTAGGACTGGCTTCAGGTGCTTAGTCAGTGATTTGATTATTTTTAAAACTTGGCAACAAACACATACTGTTTAATATTCTTTAATGTAAATGATTTTAATAAGTTATAATTTCAAATAGATTTAGTTTAAAAATAAGCCTGCATTTAATTTAACGAAAAATGTGATTTTTAAAATGTGATTTTTATCCACCCTTATTCCCAGTCACCTGCTCTCCTCAGTAGAAGATGATATTCCTTTCCAATTAAAGGGCAGCTGTGTTCTGTACTCATAAACTGCAAAGGTACTGCTGATGGCATGGCATTCTTAACTTCAAGTGCATAAATGGATGTTATCGATAACTCTTTTGTTATACCTATGCGTGCAAGAATGTTGGAAGAGGTTTCGGAATTAATTGATAAACTCAACATTAACAAGTCACCCGGACCAGATGGCATTCACCCAAGAGTTCTGAAAGTTCCGCAACTTCACATTTGAGTTCTATTAACTAAGGTTTGTAACCTGTCCTTTAAATCGGCTTCTGTACCCAATGACTGGACGTTAGCTAATGTAACACCAATATTTAAAAAGGGCTCTAGAGGTGATCCTGGCAATTACAGACCGGTAAGTCTAACGTCGGTACCGGGCAAATTAGTCGAAACAATAGTTAAGAATAAAATTGTCAGACACATAGAAAAACATAAACTGTTGAGCAATAGTCAACATGGTTTCTGTAAAGGGAAATCTATTAGAGTTCTTTGAAGGGGTCAACAAACGTGGACAAGGGGATCCGGTGGACATAGTGTACTTAGATTTCCAGAAAGCCTTTGACATGGATTGAGAACTGGTTAAAGGACAGGGAACAAAGGGTAGGAGTTAATGGTAAATTCTCAGAATGGAGAGGGGTAACTAGTGGTGTTCCCCAAGGGTCAGTCCTAGGAACAATCCTATTCAATTTATTCATAAATGATCTGGAGAAAGGGGTAAACAGTGAGGTGGCAAAGTTTGCAGATGATACTAAACTACTCAAGATAGTTAAGACCAAAGCAGACTGTGAAGAACTTCAAAAAGATCTCACAAAACTAAATGATTGGGCAACAAAATGGCAAATGAAATTTAATGTGTATAAATGTAAAGTAATGCACACTGGAAAAAATAACCCCAACTATACATACAACATGATGGGGGCTAATTTAGCTACAACGAGTCAGGAAAAAGATCTTGGAGTCATCGTGGATAGTTCTCTGAAGATGTCCACGCAGTGTGCAGAGGCGGTCAAAAAAGCAAACAGGATGTTAGGAATCATTAAAAAGGGGATAGAAAATAAGACTGAGAATATATTATTGCACTTATATAAATCCATGGTACGCCCACATCTCGAATACTGTGTACAGATGTGGTCTCCTCACCTCAAAAAAGATATTCTAGCACTAGAAAAGGTTCAGAAAAGGGCAACTAAAATGATTAGGGGTTTAGAGAGGGTCCCATACGAGGAAAGATTAAAGAGGCTAGGGCTCTTCAGCTTGGAAAAGAGAAGACTAAGGGGGGATATGATAGAGGTATATAAAATCATGAGTGATGTTGAGAAAGTGGATGAGGAAAAGTTATTTACTTATTCCCATAATACAAGAACTAGGGGTCACCAAATGAAATTAATAGGCAGCAGGTTTAAAACAAATAAAAGGAAGTTCTTCTTCACGCAGCACACAGTCAACTTGTGGAACTCCTTACCTGAGGAGGTTGTGAAGGCTAGGACTATAACAATGTTTAAAAGGGGACTGGATAAATTCATGGTGGCTAAGGGTATGTCTACACTACAAGACTATTTCGAATCAACTTAATTCGAATTTGTGGAATCGACCTTATGAAGTCGAAGTTGTGTATCCACACTAAATACACTAGTTCGACTGTGTGAGTCCACAGTAACGGGGCCAGTGTCGACTTTGGAAGCGGTGCACTGTGGGAAGCTATCCCACAGTTCCCGCACTCCCCGCTGCCCATTGGAATCCTGGGATTTCCCCCCAATGCATGCTGGGGGGAAAAATGTGTCGAGGGTGGTTTTGGGTAACTGTCATCATTGAACCGTCAATCACGCCCTCCCTCCCTGAAAGCGCCTGCGGGCAATCTGTTCGTGCACTTTTCTGCTCAGTGACAGCGCGGGCGCCACAGCACTTTGAGCACGGATCCCGCTGCAGTTATGGCCGTTGTCAACTCCTCGCACCTTATCGTCCACCTCTTCCACAGTCAGCTGCTGAGAAATAGGGCTACTTTTCAATGGTGCTGCGAGCACTGGTGGACTATGGGGGACGTTTTACCAACATCAACGTCAGGTGGCCAGGCAAAGTTCATGACGTGCGTGTTTTCAGGAACTCTGGTCTGTTTAGACGCCTGCAGGAAGGTAGTTTCTTCCCGGACCACAAAATAAGTCTTGGGGATGTGCAGATGCCTATAGTGATCGTCGGGGACCCAGCCTACCCGCTAATGCCCTGGCTCGTGAAGCTCTGTGCAGGCGCCTTGCACAGAGACAAGGAACTCTTCAAGTACCAGCGAGCAGTGAGCAGCATGACCTGTGACTGTTCAGTTTCTTTACAGAGAAGCTGAACCTGCCCCTGTTTCTTTACCAAGTGACTGTTGACTAGCATCTGCAGTTACATACCCCGCCCACCCCGCTTCCCCAACTTCCAACACACGTTTAAAAATAAAATACATGTTCCACTGTAACTTTACAAAGGTTTCTTTATTGATGACTTTGCGTTACAGGGTTGAAACTGGGACACGGACTGTGCTGGGTAGGTTGTGCAGTGATGTAAAGACCGCCTGTAAACTCGAGGAATGACAGGCTCCTGCTCCCACAGCGGTCTGCAGTGCCGGACTGGATGTTTCAACGGAGCCTGCCATCCCTCCTTTTTGGGACTTTGTGTGCGGGGGCTATGTGGCCTTTTGGCGGGGGAGGACGGATACAGATTCCTCTGCTGCGTGGCTCTGTGGTCCAGGACAGGGACCGTTGCATGAGATCTGTAACCCCCCTCCCCCGCTACAAAGTCACGTACCCCCCCACCCACACAGAACCTGCAAACCACCTCCCATACCGACCAGGGTGCGTACTGACTGCAGTGTGTGTGTGACCTGCTGCTGATCCTGCCCCCATGTCTACACCCTGGTAAAGGTGATTGTCCTGTCAAATTACCAACCCCCTTCCCCCCCTTCAAACACAGTCTCCTCTAAAAGAACATGACGGAAACAGTAATTAACAGAAAAGTATTTTTTATTATCAACTAGACAGTTAGGGGATGAAACTGGGATGGGGGCTTGGGTGAGGCGGGAAGGAAAGGACTTCTCAAAATTTAGGGTATGAGAGCTTTTGGGTACTTGAGCACTCTGCTGGGGTGCAGTGACAGTTTACACGGCCTCTGGCGCCCCTCCTTCTGGTTATTTTGGGTGAGGGGGGTATGGGACTTTGTGGTGGGGGAGGGCGGTTGCAGATACACTGCAGGGGGGCTCTGTCTTCCTGCCTGAGGTCCTGCAGAACATGCACAAGGCGCAGGAGCATGTCCGTTTGCTCCCTCATTAGTCCAAGCAGCGTTTGAGTCGCCTGCTTGTCTTCCTCACGCCACCTCTCCTCCCATTCGCTGTGTGAGCGCTGGTACAGAGAGAGGGTCTCCCTCCACTGGCTCTGCTGGTCCGCCTCGTCTCGGGAGCACCCCATAAGTTCAGCGAACATCTCGTCCCGTGTCTTTTTCTTTCGCCGCCTAATCTTTGCCAGCCTCTGTGAGGGGGATGCTGTGGCGGGTCTGGAGACAGTCGAAGCTGTGTGATGGGAAAAAGGGAGTGAATTCCTTGCAAAGATAAATTTTTGCGAACAATGAACACAGTCTAGTCTGTCTCTGTGAATTATGGGTTGAGATCCCAGTGCCTGATGGGGCAAAAACCATTTTCGCGGGTGGTTCTGGGTAAATGTCGTCAGTCATCCCTTCCTCCGGGAAAGCTACAGCAGACAATCATTTCAAGCCCGTTTTCCCTGGATTGCCCTGGCAGATGCCACAGCGTGGAAACCATGGAGCCTGTTTTGCCTTTTGTGCCTGTCACCGTATGTGTACTAGATGCCGCTGACAGAGGCGGTCCAGCAGCGCTACACAGCAGCATGCTTTTGCTTTTGCATGACAGCAGAGATGGTTACCAGCCATACTGTACCATCTACCATACCATAAATTGGTAATAAGATGGGCATGGTTACCAGTCCTTTTGCACTGCACCATTTGCTGCTGTCATAAGTGCCCCTGGCTGCTCTTAGCCAGGGGCGCAAAAGCCAAAATTGGGAATGACTCCCTGAGTCAATCCCTCCTTTTTGGTATCTAAAAATAGAATCAGTCCTGCCTAGAATATGGGCAAGTGTACTAGAGAACCACTGTATCAGAGAACCAGAGAGCACAGCTGCTCTGTGTCAGATCCTGCATAGATTATGAGCTGTATGCTATTCACAGGGGGTGCTCCTGCAACAACCCCACCTGTTCATTCCATTCTTCCCCAGCCTTCCTGGGCTACCATAGCATTGTCCCCCCACTTGTGTGATGAAGTAATAAAGAATGCAGGAATAAGACACAGTGACTTGTTAGTGAGAAATGAGTGGAAGGCAGCCTCCAGTTGCTATGATAGTCCAGATAGGACATTAAGGAGTGTGAAGGAGAGGAGCCCAGCATCCTGCTGCTAGTCCAGGGGCAATTGAATCTTTTCTTTACACATGAAGGGTTGGGGGCTGATGAAGCTCAGCCCCCTGTTGCTATGATGAAGACGGTTACCAGCCATACTGCACCATCTACCATGAAAAATTAGGTTCACCTGACACTGGGGGACCTGACAGATGGTAGTCGGCATGGTTACCAGTCCTTTTGCACTGCCCCATGTGCCAATAGGCTGATGATGAGGACGGATACCAGCCATATTGTACCATCAGCCATCCATAGCGTGGGGGGAGCAAGGATGTTGGTGTTGAGTGCTGCACCATCGTGTCTATCTGCAGCATTCAGTAAAGATAGGGTGACATGTAAAAGAGTCAAGAGAGGATTGTTTTTCCTTTCACTTCTGGGGGTGGGTGGGGGGCTGCGTAAATTGCCTAGCTATGCCCTGACCCACCGCGGACACTGTTTTTGACCCTAGAAGCATTTGGAGCTCAGCCAAGAATGCAATGCTTTTCGGAGACAGCAGGAACTGTGGGATACCTTGCGTCCTCAGTCCCCCCTCCCTCCATGAGCGTCCATTTGATTCTTTGGCTTTCCGTTACGCTCGTCACGCAGCAGCGTGCTGAGTCTCTGCTATGCCGTCTGTCCGGAGATTTTTTAAAAATACTTTGGACCAGGCGTAACATTATAGTAATTCCCCTAATTAGATGCAGGAGTCTCCAAGCGAGATCACCCTGAGGACGGTCACTGAAGGAGATAGAGAGTGCATGCTGCGTGAAAGCCAGCACAAACCAGGGCCCTATGCAGCCGTGCTCGGGGAGGCAATGCTCCCTGAGTACCTCATGAAAGCCTGGCACGGAAAAGTGTGCTACCACGGAGCACCCAATAAGGCAGCTCTCCCCAGGAACCTCCTGCGGAGGCTTTTCGATTACCTCCAGGAGAGCTTCGTGGAGATCTCCCAGGAGGATTTCTATTCTATCCCCATATATAGAGAGACTTCCTTTTCACATACTTCAGATTCCTGTTATATTAAGAATAAAAGTTTACATGGTTAAAGCACTTACCGACTGCTCCTTCCCCTGATTCAGGATCTGGGTTAATGGCCGGGGACGGTTGGTAGGGGATCTCCGTGACGGTGATGAAGAGATCCTGGCTGTCGGGGAAACCAGCGTTGTAAGCGCTGTCGCCTGCCTCGTCCTCCACAAACCCTTCCTCATCTTCCCCGTCCGCGAACATCGCCGAGGAACTGGCCGTCGACACTGTCCCATCGTCAGAGTCCATGGTCACTGGTGGGGCAGTGGTGGCAGGCTCCGTAGCATCCGTTTGCCGCTTTGATTTTTTGGTAGCCTTGTCTGGGGTCCTTGATTTTCATGCGGCGCTGCGTTGCATCCCGGCTGTATCCTCTGTCTCTCATGGCTTTGGAGACCTTCTCGTAGGTCTTTGCATTCCGTTTTTTGGAGCGCAGCTCCGAAAGCACAGACTCCTCGCCCCACGCACCGATCAGATCCAAGAGTTCCCAGTCAGTCTATGCTGGGTCCCTCTTTCTATTCAGAGATTACATGAACTCCTCTGCTGGAGAGCTCTGCATCGCTGCCGGTGCTGCTGAGCTCGCCCCGATGTCCAACCACGAAATGAGATTCTAACTGTCCAGACAGGAAAAGGAATTCAAATTTTCCCGGGACTTTTCCTGTGTGGCTGGTCAGAGCATCCAAGCTCGGACTGCTGTCCAGAGCGTCAACAGAGTGTGCAGTGTGGGATAGCTCCCGGAGCTAGTAAGTTCGATTTGCATCCACACCTAGCCTAATTCGACATAGCCATGTCGAATTTAGCGCTACTCCCCTCGTCGGGGTGGAGTACCGAATTTGAACTAAAGAGCCCTCTAGGTCGAATTAAATGGCTTCCTGGTGTGGACGGGTGCGCGGTTAAAGCGAATTTACGCTGCTAAATTCGAATTAAAGTCCTAGTGTAGACCAGGCCTAAGTCCATAAATGGCTATTAGCTAGGATGGGTAAGAATGGTGTCCCTAGCCTCTGTTCATCAGAGGATGGAGATGGATGGCAGGAGAGAGATCACTTGATCATTGCCTGTTAGGTTCACTCCCTCTGGGGCACTTGGCATTGGCCACTGTCGGTAGACAGATACTGGGCTAGATGGACCTTTGGTCTGACCCGGTATGGCCGTTCTTATGTTCTTATGTTCTAATGTTGGAAGACATTCCCTGCTTTTAGAAGACTTGATTGTATACACTTTTAGCTACATTGGGCCAGGTTGCTGTACAATGCTGATAAGACCCAGCAGGGCAAAAACAATTCTGCTTCCCAAGCTGGACTTAAACAACACATCACACTTCATGAAACTATGTGTTTCTGGCTGTGCTGGATATTGAAACTGTAGAAACAAAGTGGGATGCTTGTTGGGGTGCCTTCAGGTAACTAGCCTGAACCTTTGCCATATTCTGAACTAGCCTGAACCTTTGCCCATACGCTGAACAAATTCTCAACTTTTTTTAGGTTCACATGAGTCACCCTCTATTTATATCTGCCCTTTCTTACCCTAGTTCATCTTTCTGCTCCTACTTTATTTGTTATAATATAGGATCAAAAATGCGCTACATGCTTTACAGACAAACAAAAATCACAGTCCATGCCCAGAGAGCTTACAATTGAAGCAGATTGCTGCTCTGACAAGTGAAGTCAGAGTGTGAGTGTATTCTAGATGCTTCTCCAGCCGATGTTCTGACCTTGACAGATTATGCTATTTGATATGATTAGAGGGTGAGTCAGGGATATTTCTTCCTAATGTCTGTGCAGTTATCCAGTATTGTTTGTTTTACAGTTCCCATGTGTTCACCCTTCTTAGTTCCCTCCTTAATTTCTGTCACTTTTTAATCACTTACTGGAGGAATTTGGAGTACTGTGTGTCCCTCCATGTCCATTCCTTCAATAGCATTATCATTGCTAGCAATGACAGATTCTCATCAGTAACAGATATGAATTTGGATGATGCATAATTTGAATGTTGTCTCTGGAATTGGAGAATAATTCTCTGTAGTCTAGTCAGTTGGATGGTGCTGAAAGAGGGTTTTTACAGAACATGCAATCCATTGTTTTAGGCTCAGCCATAAAACTGTGATCATGCATATATTTATAAAAGTACTTGCAGTCAAATACAACTGCAAATAATTCCTTTTCTATTTGTACATAACATTTCT
Organism: Mauremys mutica; assembly: GCF_020497125.1. Classification (NCBI taxonomy): domain Eukaryota; kingdom Metazoa; phylum Chordata; order Testudines; family Geoemydidae; genus Mauremys; species Mauremys mutica. Next base: position 58,337,417 of record NC_059073.1, on the reverse strand, counting down.
TTGCTGGTGTGATGCTGATATAGTGGATAGCCTTTCTGAAGCACTACTGCATTAAATTACATTTGGATGCTGGTAGAGTCAGCTGTCTAGTAGAAATCAAATAGTGAAGTATTGGACATTTTTTTCCTTTGTGATAAAGAAAAAGGGTTCCATCTTGTTCCTATTGACCATTTGGAGAGTGATCCAACCCAGAGACCTAAAGGATAAAATTTATGGTTAAGCCTTCTTTATTTAGGGAAAGCAATATCATATTACTTTATCTCAAATTAGTTAATTGCCTTGCTTTATTAATAGAGTGCTGAACTGGCTTCAACAAGCTTGGTTCAAGCCTGGAGATGTGACTAATTGCACAGATAACCTTGCTGAGATAGTACTGTGGATCATAATTATGTGGCTCTTTTTTCACAATGATTTTTAGGAGAGTCTGATTTAGACTCATAGACTTTAAGGTTAGAAGGGACAATTATGATCTTCTAGTCTGACCTCCTACACAAGGCAGGCCACAGAATCTCACCTACTCACTCCTGTAACAAACCACTGACCTATGTCTGAGCTATTGAAGTCCTCAACTTGTGGTTTAAAGACTTCAAGGTACAGAGAATCCTCCAGCAAGTGACCCGTGCTCCATGCTGCAGAGGAAGGTGAAAACCCCCCAGGGCCTCTACCAATCTGCCCTGGAGGAAAATTCCTTCCTGACCCCAAATATGGCGATCAGCTAAACCCTGAGCATGTGGGCAAGACTCACCAGCCAGCACTCAGGAAAGAATTCTCTGAAGTAACTCAGATCCCACCCTATCTAGTGTCCCATCATAGGCCATTGGGCATGTTTACTGCTAATAGTCAAAATTAGGCTATCCCATCATACCATCCCCTCCATAACCTTATCAAGCTTAGTCTTGAAGCCAGATATGTCTTTTGCCTCCACTGCTCCCCTTGGAAGGCTATTCCAGATTTGCTCCCATACGCAATAAATTGATGTCTAAAAACTGAATTCTGGAACACAGATCTGGCTTTTCTCAGCGCTCAGACTGTACCTTTTCCATATAACTTCAGAAGATTGGCTTATCATACTTCTAGAATAACCAAATAACAGTGTGTGTTGAGCGATTGCCACAACATCAAGTCCTTCATATGTCATACTGCTCTTGAGTTGTGCTGATATGATGACAAAAGGCAGGTGAAGAAATCTGCATGTACCAAAATCTCTGCTAAAAGTTATGACAACTGAGAACTTAGTCACCCAATACCTTACTGTGTTATGTCAGAGTGCTGTATGCAGGCTGGTGAGTTTAAGTGTAATGTCTTTAAAGGGTGGAAAATTGTCAACTGACTGTTTTATGCTTCTCAAGGCTCCATCAGGGTCTGAGTTCTGGTTTGGGAATATTATACTTTGGCTTGTGTGTTTAGTAATGATTTTTTTGATCTCATTCCCATTTGTGGCAATCGTGGAATATATGTAGTGCCCTTAGCAGAGCACCATACTTAGTAGGGTAACTTTTGGGTCAAGGTAAAAGGCACATTCCCTGGGAAATTGCAATTCCTTTGGAAAATATTTGCATATATTGGGTTATTTATTCTCAAATGGTTCTATGGGTAGCACAATTCCAAAAGGTGCATCAGTGCTTGTTCATGTACTGCAGTGGAACTCAGATTCTGAAGTTTCAAAAGGTGTGCTCTGAAATAACATTTAATTAGATTAAAACTGGACATTTGTGACCAACACGAGCAACTGGGCTATATGTGATCACCAAATGCCTGGCAATTGTATGATTTTGTTTGAGCATTGTTAGGCACTGACTGCATCTATACTCTGTGGGGTGCAAAGCATGGTTCTGTCACTGTTTGGTCTGAGTTGGCTACTGTTACATGATTCCTCATCTCTTTCTTAATATATATAGTGCAGCGATGTCCTTTGGCTTGGCCAGTTTCATATTTACTATCTTTCTCCATCGAACCGCAAAATTTCTTTCTGTGCCTGTTGGTGTGGGATGTTGATGCTACTATTTCACTTTGCAGAGTTCAGCTGCCTCTCAGAGTCCTTTTTGGCTACTTGTGAGTAGATCTGATTGGGAATTTTTCAATTAATTGAAACAAAGTTTTGTGGAAATGACATTTTTGCCAAGAAGGCTTCTCAGGTCCAGGAAGGAGTTTCTGGTCAGAGGAAAGAGACTGACCCAGCTCCCAAAATAGCCAGTAGCTCAATAGTTAGGGCCCTCACCTGGGGTTAAAGAGACCCAAGACAAGTCCCTCCTCTGAATTTGGGAAAGCAGGGAATTGAACCTGGATCTTTCTCATCCCAGGGGAGTATCCTAACTCCTGAGTTATTGGCTATTCTGAGATGGTTTGTTGGGAGAAATTTTGAAAAGGTCTAGTTTTCTTTCTGATGTGGAACAACAAATGTCAAACTCAACACTCTTTTAGGGAAATGGAATTCTTGTTTCCCAGCCAGCTCCAATTCTGAGTTTTCATATCCTCGCTGTCATTGAATGAACTTGAATTTGAGAAGCCTTTGCTTTTAGCTGGAATTTTGCTAGTCAGTTCATCAGAACTTGGCATGCTCTGTTGCTTTTTTTCCCCCTAGGCAAAGTGTTGCTTCTTTGGGGAGCGCTTGTACTAAAGACTGTATCATTTCATCTCTGTCTGTGTAACCAGAATTTTTATAGTACATATAACTTAGTTACAAACTGTACAAATGCTTCCAACATTCTTTGCGTTTTTGTGAAACTTGTATCTAGAAAAACAGGCTTTGCTTTTGGGTGATGTGTTATATTGATCATCAACTTTTAGTATCTTAACAGAATATTTGCTGATAGTCCAGGTATTAAAAATGTCTATTATTTACATCCCCCAGCACTGCAGTGCCTGAGCACCTATGCCATTTTCACTGGGTCCACAGAAGTAGGAACGGTAGCTGCATTTTTTCCTTTTCCATCTATTGTAAGGCACACTCTGAAATAGTGGAACGAACAAGTTCCCCTCCATTAATTTCAATCAAAGCTGTGGGTTGGAGAGATAGTATGACGAATAGAAATGGAGGGAGAATGAGCATTGTATAGGGAGAGAGTGACTGACTGGGAGTTTTTTGGGATGAGAGGTGTGAGCATGTTTGGAACTTAGGAAAAAGGAGAGTGTGTGGGTGATGGAGAAAGAGGGCATGCATTAAAGATCAAAGAATTGGGACAGAGTGTATGATGGGTTGGAAGGGAGAGATTGAGTGTGTGAGAGAAGAGCATGACACCCCAGGACCCCTTTTTACCCTACTGCTTAGTTACATTCTTTGGTTGCCTCTCCACAAAGCCTCACTAATTCTCTTAGGCTGGCTGTGGGCCTAAGCATGCAGTTCAGTCTTTGCACAGCACTGATAATGGCAAATGGCTTGTAGCTTGCACTTAGCTGTCTCATAGACTCATAGACTTTAAGGTCAGAAGGGACCATTATGATCATCTAGGCTGACCTCCTGCACAAAGCAGGCCACAGAATCTTACCCATCCACTTCTATAACAAACCCCAAACCTATATCTGAGTTATTGAAGTCTTCAAATTGTGGTTTGAAGACCTCAGGCTGCAGAAAGGGATTGGCATGTCCAGTGTGTTAATGTGTTTTTTATGCTCTCTTATTTCTCTTTGTCCTTGTTTAGCTTGCTCAGGCCCTTCTTTTCTTTAATTAATAAAGTAAAATGTATAAATTAATAAAACCCAAACCAAACACTCCTTCTAAATCTTGCTGAGCATACTGTCCAAAACACATTCCAGCTGAAATTACTGGGAGCAATAGGTGCTTTGTCTTTATGAAAAATCAGACACTTCTGGAAATGTTGGTTTTAACTTTTATATGCATCTTGAGAGAGGCATTAAAGGCTTTCGGATAATTCCGAAACAAAAGTTAACATTAAGGGATGCTAGTGTTAGTAAGGCTGCAGGTTAGTAAGATCTGACTGTTACAGCTCATTACCTGCCAGTGAGCTGTCTCTAATCACTGCATTGCAGTGAATCTTCTTTAGCTTAAAATGAGCTAAGATGCATGTCTAATTAAATATTAAGAGGACCATGATTTATTTTTGTGCAGTCATCTAATTCATTTATTTTGCTTTCTTCTATTTGTAGCTCCTTAAGTGCAATGTAATTATTCCAGATACAAATGAAGGAAACTGCCACTGGCTCCAAGGAAAACAAGAGGTCAAGCAGAGCTGGCTATCCTGAAGTAAACTGCATTGGCTAGGATTTGATTTGGCACCTGGCAGTTGAGTTTAGTTCAGTAAACCCATTATTAAGCTTTTATTAGCCAATAATGAATAAATAGGTTTGGGGGGCCCCGGGGTTTTGAAGGTATTTTATATAGTCAGCAGTTGGTGATAAATGAGAAGTAAGCGTTTTTCAGTTGTATTTATTTTAGTGTTTTCTGCGCAAAGCAACAATGTCATTTAAATGACTCTCTCTCTCTGCCCAGAAACAAACACATGCAGCACTATGCTCTCAAGAATGGTGTGGTTTAAAGATCAGAGCAGAGGATTAGATCTCTTTACTTCAGGCTATCTTCCATTGTATTTACTGTTAAGTTCTGTAGTCTGACAAATCATTTAACTACTTTGTGCCTTGATTTTTCTTCTGTTAACTTGGTATAAAACATGAATCCCACTGGGATCTAGAGGATTTAAATTAAGTGTCAGCTTGAAATAGTTTATTACTTTCAAGTATTGCATCTACCCTTGAGTCATCCTACCCATATTTTTGTTTCAGTAACATTTTCCTATTTTAAAAACCCCTTCTATTCTATATAGGTTCTTATATGGCGCTCATCAAAGTAGTATCTGATAACCTTCCAGCAGGGCATTAAGTAAAGTGACTGAACATCTGTCATGGGTTTGTTTTCTCACCCTCTCCCCAGGGGGACATATGGGCAGTGGAGTGAAATATGATTAAGCTCCTGGTGTACCTTTCGATGGAAGGTGCTAGAGAAGTGCACAGTTATATTAACTAAAACTTAAAGCACCTTTACAAACTTGAATGGTTCTAGCCTCCTACCAATTTATTTTTTAAAATATGTACACCTGTTTCTATGTGTTTATATTAGAGAAGACAAGGTCAAAGAAATGCACCTTGTGCTCGGAGTGCAAAGTGGTGAGATATGTGATGGCTTTTAATTCCTGTGGAAATTCATTCCACACGCTCAGACCTCCCCTAGATGAGGCGTTCTTAACCTCCCTCCCCCAACATGCTATAAAAACTCCATGGCCCAGCTGTGCCACAACAACTGTTTTTCTGCTTCTAAAAGCCAGGGCCTGCGATAGGGGGTAGCAAGCTGTGCAGTTTCTGGGATCCCATGCCACAGGGGATCATTCAAAGCTAAGTTGCTTGAGCTTTAGCTTCAGCCCTGGGTGTCAGGGAGTGGGGCTCCGGGCTTCAGCTTTCAGACCTGGATCCCAGTTGGCTGTGCAACCTTAATTTGGCCTCTTTGTGCATGTGCATTAGGATAGTATGTGATCATGTAATTAAAGACTTTGTTTCCCCACACAGCCCATATTAATAACCTACACTTTGGCTGAACTGATCCTAAGCCAAATGGCTTTAATCTATCTTCTGCCCACCAATGAGAGAGTGAAGTATCAGCTCTGTCTTGGCTTGATCAAAAGGATATGCAGCATAGAGTTGTATTATTTTTTTTTTGTTTCTTGGTCCTTATGTTATTCCAAAATTAATATTATCAGCTCCACAGCAGTAAAGTGGTGAAACTATATGTTGCAACAGAAAGTGTCAAATTTTGCAGGGTAATATTGACATGGCCTTTTGACATCAGATATCACATTACACAGAACCTAGAGATACTTCTCTTCCTGGGTAGGGCATTATTTCTGGGAAGTCTATCTTAGAGCTCCCTCTAATGGCTAAATGCACTACTGCAACCAGTCTTGAAAGCGTGATGGGGTAGCCATAAGAAATGAGTAATTTTAGGGTATCCAGTAGTAAAAGCAGGTAATTCTCAAAATTTCCCACACATCATCGACCTGCATGTCCATTAAGCAAATTACAGCTGCTCCCTGGGTTGAACGGAATGCCTTGCATAAGTCGGGGAGCTTCTGTATTTGTAGTTTTGTTTTTTGTGTAAAAATGTAATCTTGTTTGTTATACCAATACTATCCTTTTTCAGATAAAATGAGCTAACATATGCTCGACTTAAAATATTGATAAGTGTAATTTTAATAAAACGAATACCTTGGAATGACCCTTCACAATGCAGGGGACAGATTTCAATATTAAACCAAAATATTAATACAAATATAAATTTTTAAAAAACTAGGTCATACAAATGTGTTTAAAAGCTTTGTATAGCTACAAGTATGTTACAGCCAAGATGCTTGAAAATATTACAATCAGTGTACATTGAGTTACATTATAAAATGTTCAGGCTGAGTAAAGAAATTGTCTCCCAAAGACAAACAAATATCAGTAAGATAACCCCTCCTTAACCATAAAATCATACTTTTTAACCCTTAAAGTGGTATATAAACTCAGAAAAGTTGCATTTTAAACTTTACCTTTTATTTTTACACTGTTTTGTGCTATGTTTAAAACATATGGTGGGTATTGAAATCTGTGCTTTGTACAAAAGACTTAATAAAAGTTTAATTGCTATAACAGACAAATTATAACTTAAGGAACTTGGATCAAGAGGCCAACCCCTGAGTGTCTTAAGGTAGACCAGAACATTCCACTATGTATAAGATACCAGTCTGGTACAAATGTAATCCTTATAGCTAGAAAACAAGCCATGTCAAACATTCATGTTTTAGGAAAAGATCTGACTGTGAAAAGGAATTTTAGGGTTGATTTCTCAGAGCAAAAAATCTAGAGATAAGATGAGCTTTTTTCACCTCCCCAGAAAAAACTTCTAAGTAAGCCCACACAAAGAAACATCCTAGTTGAAGTGAATTGTATAATTACTCTAAACACTTTATTCAGAAAAACCTCTGAGAAAAACTGGTGTCAATGGAAATGTGTTAAGCCTTTTGTTTATTAGATATTCTAATGGCAAACACCTCTGTGAAATGCATACTTGCAAATACGTTAGCTAAATACAAAGATCTTAATATAATTTCCTAATGTCATCGATATATAAATGGTAAAATACTTTATTTACCCAGTTGGAATCTGATGACCTTGCTAAACTAATTTCTAATGTAAGAAGCCATTCAAATAGAGAATATTTTTATTAATGGGGAATTAATTTCTGTCAGTGCTAAAACAACTCCCTGACCCAGGTCAGGAAGACAAGAATCATCCCTCCAAAATCTATTTTAAAAATCAACTTCTATAATAACTACTTAAGCTGAAGACTTTCTAAGAGTTATTTAATTTTAAAAGATTGTTTTGAGAACTGAAACCTTTCCTATAAAAGGACTGTTTAGATTCTTCAAAAACAGATGTTTATTTCCTGTTGCATGCTAAGAAAATTCAAAGAATATCTCAGAAAATGAATAGAAAGGAAGTTTAAACTCTAACTTTAGAAGATTATTTAGACTTTTCCTGCCACAAAAAGAACAATGCAATTAGAAATGTTGCATATTCATTAAACAGAGGGCAAATCTGGAAGCTGATGGTATCATCTAAGCCAACCCCTAATGACATGAAGCCAATGGAAAGATGGCAGCAAAGAGCTTTTATTTCTAAACAAGCCTGAAGTGTGCTTTCCTAATTTCATGGAAATAGGAAGGAAATGTTATAAAACTCTGAAGTGAGCACTCCTCACACACAGACCCTCTGCTACCCTGTTCAAAACAGCAAACACTCCACATACTCATCCTTGTCTGTCTCTACAAGCAAGCTATTACAGACAGCTAAAAAGAATAGATACGCCTGAAGAGGAAACCAACCCAAGGGAAACCTCTCCAAGAATTAAACATGGATTGGCGAGAGAAATTTACCTAAGATACTGAGCAGGGATTAGATTTAAAACTCTTCTAATACTTTTACTGGATTATGGAAATGCTGTTGTAATTTAAGATGCTAACAGTTTATCCTATTAATTGCCAATGATTAGACTACTTATTCCTGAAGAGAAGACAGGGTGCTAAATATTGGTTAACATAGAAATACAGGCATTTTTTTTTATTTAAGATGTTAATACTAGTAGTTGGCATCTCTTAAAATACCTCCCTAAAGGCTTATTCTGTATAACTGATTGAAATATTTGCTTTGGCTTCTTAAGATTTAGCTAAGATTGCTTACTTATTCCATCTATAAACGGACTGGTTATTACTAATAGCCAAGGAGGTCATCCACCTGTCCTGAAACAAATTATGAGCAGTTTCAGAATCTATGATAGACTAAGTTTGGTGCACAATAATTTTGAGAAACAATCTGCTTTGGTATTAACCTACCAAACAAAGAATGGCCCCAGAGGTGGTCCACTCTCAAAGGGTAATCTCTGTTGATACCTCTCTACAGAGAGATGTGTAGAAGAGATGGTAACAGAAATAACGAGTTTATCATTGGAGTTCTGTTACTTGTATTTTGTTTAACATTTTCTTTTCCTTTCTTTAATACTAATATAGCTGAGGTCAGTGGTTCTCAAACTATTGTACTGGTGACCCCGTTCACATAGCAAGCCTCTGTGTTTATAAATTAAATACACTTTTTAATATATTTAACACCTTTATAAATGCTGGAGGCAAAGCTGGGTTTGGGGTGGAGGCTGGCAGCTCGTGACCCCGCCCATGTAATAACCTCGTGAACCCCTGAGGGGTCCCGACCCCCAATTTGAGAACCTCTGGCCTAGGTTAATAGATTATTTTGCTTGGTCTCAATCATAGACTCCCTGGGGTATGTAAAAGAACCCTTTTGACTGAAGTAGTGGGAGTCACAGCCATGAATTGGCAATAAGCTAAACAAATTAGTAAGAGCTGCACTCCCATTTCTCTGAATATTTTTAGTAACTTTTAAAATAAAATTATTTGGCATTCAACAATTTTGACTTTTACCCCCTTTCTACCCCACAACACTCTCTGGTCAAATTTTTAATATCTCTTGATTCAGATCAATAGGATGGTAACTGTTCTACTGTACTCAGCACTTAACTGGAGTGTTTGGGGCACCAGGGGTTGCCAACTTTGGTTGGATGAATTCCTGAAGAGTTTATCACATGACAATCTTTAATTAAAGATTAATCTTTAATTCCTGGAGACTCCAGGACAATGCTGGAGGGTTGGCAACCCTAGGTACCACACATAGAGGTGAACAAATTGGAGTGTCAGAGGAGAGTAACACAAATAAGAAGTTTGGAAATTGTGATGTGTGAAGAAAGGTTGAAAGAACTGGGGATGTTTAGTGTAGAGAAGAGAAGTCTAGCGGGGGACATAAGTCTTTAAATATGTACAAGGTTGTTATAAAAAAGGGACAGTCATCAATTGTTGTCTGTGTCCAGTGAGGGTAGGAAAAAGTTTCTAGCTATAAGGACAGTTAAACACTGGAACAGGTTACTGAGGGAAGCTGTGGAATCCATGTCACTGAAGGTTTTAAAGAACATGTTAGATAGTCTATATGTACTTAATCCTGCTTCAGTGAGGGGTCTATGGACTAGGTGACTTCTTGAGGTCTCTCTCAGTACCACATTTCTAACTGATATTCCAAGGAAATCAGTCTCTGTGTTGGTTTTACTATTGTTTCTTAAGAACGTTAACACAAAAAATATCCATCTGTTCAGAATATAGCTAGCTACCTGTATTAATGAAAGCTGGATAACTGAAAAGGTCTTTCCAATCCAAATAATTTCTGCCAAAGCTAATTGTCATCTAGGAATCTGAAGCAGCAATTTTTTTTCTGTTCATATTCTCAGGAAACAATAGTAAAACCTGTTTAAAAAAACATATGATTTTCTTGGCATGTCAGTTAATAATTTATTAAACTTTTGTCAGCCTGCACCACCAGGTACTTCTGTCAACATTTTGGTATTGGTCTGACTTTTCAACGATTTGTGTGTTGACTTTGTGGACAGTCAGCTTTCTGAGTGCTGACCAGATGTTTGGATCCCACCTACAAAGCTTAAGTAAAATAAGCAATGGTCTATTGGGAGATAATTGACTGCAGCATGAGTTATTATGCATCCCAAGCCAAACTCATTGTAACTTCATTGTAGTTGGAGTGAACTATTCAGCAGATATTCCATGATCACCTGAGTACAATGGAATTACTATAGGCCATGCTATAACTCATGTTATTAATGACTTTATGTTTTAGAGATTCTTGAAATTCAATCATGAAATACTCATTTTAAACTCCCCTGTATTGTAATATCATGAAGGTGATGGAGCCAAATTAATGTAATGGATTTATCTGACTAGCCAGTTAAGGAGTCGTCTGCACTAATGTTGTTATCTGCCCCTTAGCCATCCTCTCACATACCCAGGAAAAGCATGGGATCAGTTCCTTTCCATGGGAAGTGCTGAGAGAAGTATAAAAGCATCAAATCATTGCCATCCTCCCTGGCACCAGGATTCTAGGGCTACCCAGGTCTGCCTACTCCTTCCACACCAGACACATTTGTGGCTTGTTGGTGGGGCTACAAAAGACCCCTGCTTTAGCTCAGTACTGCCTCCTGACACCCTGTTTTGCAGTCTTGCTTTACTTCCTGATTTGAGGTCAGGCTGCTAGTGCTGCACTCTTGACAACCCCAAAGGGAATCCTCAGAGCAGCACCTGGGGTCAGAAAAATGAAGTTCCAACTGCTCCGCTAAGACTCTTCCTGTTTAGGAAGAAGTATGCCCTCTCCTGAGAGAGACCCAGGGTTCTGCTGCTGGGATGGGAAGGGATGTGGATCTTCTGGGAGGCAGTGAAGAGCTGAATTTGAGGTGAGGCTGGCTGCTTTGGAAGAACTGTTCTATGTATTGCAAATGGGGGACTGGGGTGGACACTTTGCCCTTAAAACAGAGCAGGTGAGCTAAATCAAAGCCAGGGGCCTGACTCTATTGGGTGTGGGACACCTCATAATGTGGTGAGCACTGTCAACTCTCATTGAAGTTCCTGCATGTTCTGGCTGATCACTTTCATTATTATCTGTATTATCATAACACTTAGGAGTGCTAGACATGGTCCAGGACCCCACTGTGCAAACACAGAACTAAAAGATGGTCTCAACATCTCCCAGTTGTCTGGCAATGTTGTCTCCCAGTGTGTGGCAATTAATGCATAATTTATTTTGTTTGTAGTTTAACAGGTTTCTTTTCATTCATAACAATGAGAAGGATCTCTACTCATGGTGCTCCTTCAATGAGTCACTTATTCTGGAACATGAAACATCAGTCTACTAAGTAGACAAAGTAGAATTTATTATATTCTAAGATCACATACAGAATATTTATAATATCCCAAGTGTATTGGTTTCTAGACAGGCAGTAAGTAAACCAACAGGCAGAGAAATGTCTGTTTCAGATTCTATGTATCTGTAAAGTACAAACTGGGCTACTGTACAGAGGAAGCGGAACTCCTCTTTCAACAAATGCATAGAACATTCACTTTGTTCTAACACTATTATTCCTTTACTATCAAATCTTCCTGGTTCAAAGTTCTTCTTTATAAGACATCTCCTTATCAACTGTACCTGAACATAAATACAGAGAATAATGTTGGTTGAATAATGCCAGTGATCTTGGGTGTAGGAACATAATGGTTTGTTTATCATACAAAATGATAAACTACAGCATAGTGCTCCTGAGCATGCTCATTCTTCTAAATTGTTGTTGCTTCCAATTTGTATAAGCTTTAGTGAAAATTAGCTCTTTGCAGCAAGAGAACATATTTTTACCAACCCAGGTCACACTGACTTAAGTATACCACCAGTGTTGTTGTATAATATATAGTTATGCTGTGAACCAAGGAGGTTTCCTGAGGATCAGGTAATTCTGATATGTAGATTCTAGAGCTCTTTAAATAAAACTCCTCTTCTCATGCATTTTAAATTGCAATGTATTTTGCAGAATACATATTTTTACTGTATGTTATTAATGGTCTTATTTAAACTGCTACAGCAATAACACACTTGGCACTGGAAAAGTGTATGCTTTGAGTCTTCAGTCTGAACATATTACCACAACTAGTAAAATATTGGCACAAGCATGAAAACAGATGTATGTTATAGTATCTATTTCACATCACTATTTATAAATGGCCATCTATAAATCTGTTTCGAGTACTCTATTCTCAGTTACATCACTTCTTTTCTTCACTATTAATACAGTATTTTAACCAAGAAAAGATCTCTCCACTGGTAATTAAGATTTATTTCAATTGGTTGCCTATTTGTGTCATTTTTTAATATCCATTTTACAAGTTGTGAACTGAACTTAGCCTCACCTCAGTCCCTGGATTAATCACGGAGCAGGTCCTCAAGGAATCAATTCTGAAGCACTTAGAGGAGAGGAAAGTGATCAGGAACAGTCAGCATGGATTCACCAAGGGCAAGTCATGCCTGACTAACCTAATTGCCTTCTATGAGGAGATAACTGGGTCTGTGGATGAGGGGAAAGTAGTGGATGTGTTATTCCTTTACTTTAGCAAAGCTTTTGATACGGTCTCCCACAGTATTCTTGCCAGCAAGTTAAAGAAGTATGGGCTGAAGAAGATTGGACGGTAAGGTGGATAGAAAGCTGGCTAGATCGTTGGGCTCAACAGGTAGTGATCAATGGCTCCATGTCTATTTGGCAAACGGTTTCAAGCGGAATGCCCCAAGGGTCGGTCCTGGGGCCGGTTTTGTTCAATATCTTCATTAATGATCTGAAGGATGGCGTGGACTTCACTCTCAGCAAGTTTGCAGATGACACTAAACTTGGAGGAGTGGTAGATACGCTGGAGGGTAGGGATAAGATACAGAGGGACCTAGACAAATTAGAGGATTGGGCCAAAAGAAACCTGATGAGGTTCAACAAGGACAAGTGCAGAGTCCTGCACTTCAGACAGAAGAATCCCATTCACTGTTACAGATTAGGAACCGAATGGTTAGGAATCAGTTCTGCAGAAAAGGACCTAGGGGTTACAGTGGACAAGAGCTGGATATGAGTCAACAGTGTGCCCTTGTTGCCAAGATGGCTAACTGCATTTTGGGCTGTATAAGTAGGGACATTGCCAGCAGATCGAGGGATGTGATCATTCCCCTCTATTCGACATTGATGAGGCCTCATCTGGAGTACTGTGTCCAGTTTTGGGCCCCACACTACAAGAAGGATGTGGAAAAATTGGAAAGAGTCCAGCGGAGGGCAACAAAAATGATTAGGGGGCTGGAGCACATGACTTATGAGGAGAGGCTGAGGGAACTGGGATTGTTTAGTCTGCAGAAGAGAAGAATGAGGGGGGATTTGATAGCTGCTTTCAACTACCTGAAAGGGGGTTCCAAAGAGGATGGATCTAGACTGTTCTCAGTGGTACCTGATGACAGAACAAGGAGTAATGGTCTCAAGTTGCAGTGTGGGAGGTTTAGGTTGGATATTAGGAAAAACTTTTTCACTCAGAGAATGATGAAGCAGTGGAATGGGTTACCTAGGGAGGTGGTGGAATCTCCTTCCTTAGAGGTTTTTAAGATCAGGCTTGACAAAGCCTTGGCTGGGATGATTTAGTTGGGAATTGGTCCTGCTTTGAGCAGGGGGTTGAACTAGATGACCCCTTGAAGTCCCGTCCAACCCTGATATTCTATTATATGTTGTAGCAATCTCCAGAGTAGAGCTATAATGAATTATAATCAAACAAGGTGACTTGACAGTTTATAAGACACCTACTATTACACTGTTTGTATGGATTGCTCTGCAGTGTGAAAGTGTAAGACCTATTAGCATTAATCTTTTCAGTAAGATTATTAACACACACTGACATATCAGCCTTTGTATGTCTGTAGCAGTAATAATGACAGACTGAATTGTCCCCTTACACACACAGGAATTCCCATTGAAGTCAGGTCTTATTGGGACTGGTCTGAGAAAAGACTGCAGGATTTGGCCCAAAGTCAACCATTTCAGTTGTATATCTTCATCCTAAATCTGCTGTGGGAGACTGGATTTTTTTTTAAAATGGATCCAATAAAGTTTGGATTCCATATATTTTATCTTGGCAGTTTCCCATGCTTGTCTGCTGTCCATTAACTTCTCTCCACTACATTCTAAGTAATTCTGAATATTGCTCCAAAAGAACAAACCAACCAAACAAAAAACCTCCCTCCCCAGTGTGAGACTTGAGACTATAAACCAGGCTGTTTAAAATCCAAGTTTTAGTATAGAGTGAAGTCTAATGCCCAAGGTTAAGGGCTACAGTGGTAAAGAGGATTCAGGGGGCCTGGGGTGTTTGGCGGCGGGTCCCGGGGCGGAAGGACTCCCCGCCACCGAATTGCTGCCGAAGACCCAGAGCGGAAGAAGCTCTGGGGGGCCAGGCCCCACTAGAGTTTTCCAGGGCCCCCCGGAGCGAGTGAAGGACCCTGCTCCAGGGCCTCCGAAAAACTCTTGTGGGGGCCCCGCGGGGCCCGAGGCCTGGGGCAAATTGCCCCACTTGCCCCCCCCTCCCTCGGGCGGCCCTGCAGTAGTAATTCTGACATCTTCAAACATGGCAGAAAGTTGTACCATAATAACTAAACAATCAACTATTTTTGGCTAAGCATGAGAGAATAAACCTTTCAGTAAATAAGGAAACGAATGTATTAAACAGCTTCATTTCCTAGCCTAAACTTCGACTTTGGGGGTTTCTGTAACCTCAGTTTGCAAATATTTTGCAAAATTAAACATTTGCACTTAAGCTCCTCATAAAAAAAACAAGAGGAGGGAGCTCACAAGTGTAATTATTACAATGGCAGTATGGTACATACAAAACAATTATTGCATCTTGTATATTTTTTCTTATAGCTGGCACTGATAAGGAATTTAAAAAAATCTAATAGATTTTGCATGCAGTTAAATGCCAGATAATCTTTAAACACATTTCAGAGTAGCATTGTTTCCTCCTGGATTGCCAGATAGATCATTTCCTTCTAAACAGTCCCTTATGTTGCACACGCACAAGGATACACAGTTAGAGAGGTCAGGCTGGAAGCAAAAATGAGCTTTCCTAACAATGGACTTAGCAGACCTAAGCAGAATGAGCTAATGCTTTTCACAGTGAGCCCGGTTGTGCCCACTCGTACTGAGTTAGCATGAGTAAGGGTGGAGGAATCATCCCAGAGTTTAGAGGAGGCGTGGGGGAAAGAGAGAGAGAGAGAGAGAGAGAGATTGATTAACCGTATCAAGGGTAAGTCCTATAGAAATGTCCTGCTTCTTTCACTGTGTCCCATCCCAACCAGATGTGATATTATGCACAACAACTCTGGATGTTGTAAAGGTGTGTGGCCGGGGCTCAACCCTCCCTGGGGAGGAAGGGAGCCACACCGGCCTGTTGTTCTTACTCGGGTCCTGCCCTGTTTCTTCAAGGCTGAGCAACAATACAAAAAGACAGTTAGGGCTCAGGCCTTCTGCTGCCAGGCTGCGCAACAATATACAAAGGCAGTTAGGGCTCAGGCCTTCTGTGGCAAGGCTGTGCAACAATGCAGTTTAAAGGAGTCCAGTCCTAAGTTCAGGCGGGGCACCAAACGCCGAGTCCCCACGCTCAGGCCCCTTTTGGCTCAGGGCAGAGCAAGGAAACAGTCTAGAGGCCCAGACCCTGGGGCAGGGTGGGGCAACAAGCGGTTCAGGTGTACAAAGCCCAGGCCCTGGCTCAGGGCGGGCAACAAGCTCAGCTCAAGCCCTTCAGGGGCTGAGCAAACAAACTAGTCTTAATGGCCTCCTCAGGCCAGGGAGAGGGGGAGTCTGCCACCCTGAGAGGGTGGCAGGGGGGAACGCAGGCCCTCCCACTCCACTGCGTCCTGGCCCGGGGCCCTAGTAGCGGTTACCACTGCTGGCGGTCAGTGGGGATCCTGACCGCAACACACTGACATAGGTACTGGTAGATCTGCAGCCTGACTGGGGTCGGCTGCCCTCGGGCCACTTCCAATTTCCCCCTCTGGGCCTACCTGGTCTGTGGCATCAGCTCCCGGGAAGTCCAATAGCATGGGCTCCTCGCGGCCGGGGCGTAGATACGGCAGCTCCTCCGGGAAGTCCGGCCAGGCTTGCTCCGGGGGTTCCTCGGGGTAACAGCAAGGGAGAGGGGGAGTCTCCGGCGGCTCCTCCTCATAGCTGGCGCGGGGAAGCTCCGGCGGCTCCTCCCAGTAGTGGGTGTGGGGAAGCTCCGGCCAGTCAGGGCAACTGCCCTGGGCTCCAGCAGCTTCCCAGTCCTGAGCCCTCTCTGGCAGGTCTGCTCCCAGCGGTGGCTGGGCTCCCACTGAGCTCTGACGGCCGGCTTTTATGCTTCCAGGTCGCCGCCTGACCCTGTGAGGGGCGGGATCAATGCTCTGTAGCCCCACCCCCTCCGGTGTCCGGCGGGGCTCAACCCTCCCTGGGGAGGAGGGGAGCCACACTGGCCTGTTACAATGTGTTCTGAACTAAGGATACAATCTACAGGTACTTGTTTCTCAGAGTGAAAGGACTAGACACCAATTATGCCGTAGTTGAAATGCCAAAAATCATGTGTGGAATGCAATGCTGGAAAGATAAATTCAGAAAACAACTCACATTACAGAAAATAGCAAAATGGAATAAGATTTGAAATGTAACTGTAGATTCTAAGCAATTGGGCAGTGAGGTGGTGAGGATTTTTACACAGTCTGAAGGGGGTGTGCAGTAAAAATGATCCAGCTTGCTCAGCTAATTAAATACCTTCAACCCAACTAGTCCTATCAGTCTAGATTGAAGTGTGACCAACAAATATTGAAGGAAGTATTCAACTTCAGAAAAATTGAGGGGTGTGATAGGATATCCCCGCTGGGCAATTCACTGGAACCCTTTGTATCTGTTGAAGTATTCACAACACTGTGTGCAGCCAGCTGCCCATAGCATAGCCCCGTTTCATGGAATGTGCATAGCAGATGTTTGAATGGTATTAACAAATGGAGGTCTAAAAGCTTTCTCCTGTTTAACAAGCTCTATTCAAAAGCTATTTAAATCATGATCAATAGCAATACATTTTAAATTTCTCTTAATCCTGCCTTTCATACTCTATATAGAGTATATTTGTAGACCTACTTTTCATGCAAAATGAAGCCTACTGATATACTGTCTTGAATGAAATAATCTATTTCCTCATAATCCCTTTAGTCAATTACTGCACTCTTAATTTTCAGCCATGTCATGTCTCTGTTCAGAAAATTAAATACAGCTACATATTATGGCTTTAGAAATTTGAAAAACATAGGTTTGGGCAGAGGGATGAAAGACAACCTTTGAAAATTGTCCATTATTTACATACATATCAAGTGAAATCTCCAATTAATTTGTAGGACACACATGAGTTTGACACTCCTTATTTATCATTCTCATGTAGGAGAAATACATGCTATAGTATTCAGAATGCTTCCTGTGCAACAGATAGGTTTATGGGTGCCTTAACAGATCTTGGAAATTCCTGAAAATAAGCCCAAAGCTCTTGAAGAGGGCTGGAACTAGTCCATCTGCAACTGGACCATAATACAGTCTGATTAATGCCAAAAAAAAGGACAAAAAATCCCCAACACAAGCTGGAGTGCTGTGCCAATATTCCAAAATGAAGCAAGCTGTATGAAACGTTTATTGTATTTTTCTGAGTGGTGGTGTCAAAGAGAGATCTCTTTTCAAACAAATGAGACTATGGAAACCAAGGGATTCAGGTTTTTTCCATGAAAGCAAAATATTTACAATCAAACAGTGAAATGTAGAGACCATAATAATTAAAAAGTGTCTCCATTTTACAGCAGGAAGCTCCCTCAAGAAATCCTTGATGAAAGACTGAATGTTTACTGGAAAATATCTGATTCACCAAAGGCTCATATCACATATGAATCATCTTGTGTGGCAAGCCAATTGTTGGAAAGGGCAATCAGTGTGATCAGAAAGTTTGCTGGAAAGGGCAACCCTGGGAAAGCCCCATGGAAAACAAATGGATCAATGACCTATCAATGATCCTTCAGTATGTTCTCCTCCTCAGTTAGTCTGTCTTTTTCCTCTTTCATACTATTATTGATTCATTGCCAATGGATATGTGTTTGGCCCATACATCATGTTACTCAGGTCAGTATGGCTAGCTGGGAATTGCCCCAGCACAGGGGCAATCCACATGTGGCATTGAGTTCTGGCCTCACCCTCCTTACAGACCTGCTGGTGTATGGAAAGGTGTCATGGGTAGGACATTAGTTGGGTTTTCTGACTTTGGCTATACTCAATTGCTGATTAGTTTCTTGGTGCCAAAAGCAGCCAGGACACAATTTGGAGCAGCCTTGAGTCTTTTTTAATCTACACTGGGGGCTAAATCAGCCTCTGTCCAGTACCAGAATTGCAGTGCTACAACGACAACATAGGATACCTCTGCTCATGTCTTGGGCCATGTGACAAGAAAAGCTTTGCTAGAACTGAGAATTGGGTTCAAGACTAGAGTTATAGTTAGGTGTTGAGTGATACAGGGCCATTTGGAGGAAGGATGAGAGAATCTTGTATGTGATATGTGGTGCAGTGGGGACCCAGTGAAGCATTACCAGGGGATGTTGTGTATGGTTTAAAAAATGACTTTGACAGCATATTGGACCAACTGCAGGGGGCGAGGTAGTTATACTGAACAGTGAAGAGGTTTCAATAGCGGAGGTGGGAAATAGTATGGGCATGTACAAGCAATTTATCAGTTGGAATGAAAAGGCTGGGGTGGATTTTTGAGAGGAAGTGTGACAGGATTTGGCCCCAGCCTACATTTGGGGAAAAGAGCAAAGACAGAGACAAATGTTAACTATAGTCATGGAGAATGGTTGTAGTGGAAAGGGTTTAGGAAGAAAAATATAAGTTTGGTTTGGCCATGTTGAGTCTGAGAGGATGATGAGCCATATAAGTTGAGGCACTAGGGGGAGAGAGCATGAGATTAAAGTGTAAGGGCAGAACACGTTTAGAGAACAGTATTTGAAATGTCCTACTAGGTCTTGTACATCTCTAACTCTAGGGCAGGGGTTGGCAACCTCTGGCATGCTGCTCGCCAGGGTAAGCCCCCTGGCAGGCCGGGCCAGTTTGTTTACCTGCCGCGTCTGCAGGTTTGGCCGATTGTGGCTCCGACTGGCTGCGGTTCACCGCTCCAGGCCAATGGGGGCTGTGGGAAGCGGCGCCGGCTGAGGGATGTGTTGGCCACCAGAGTGCTTACCCTGGCGAGCTGTGTGCCAGAGGTTGCCGACCCCTGCTCTAGGAGTTGGATTGGGTGGTGATGTAAATTAGATACATTTTCTCAAGATGTCTGAAAGGATTTATTTTAACTCTACTTGCAAGGTACTGCATTGTTCTGTATTCTATGCTTGCCTTCTGCATTTGCTGGCACATTTTAAAAAGGAACCAGGTTACTGCCAAACCCTGTGTTTTCTTCCTTTACAATATTACTAGAATCTGTGCTTTCTTTCCTAGAGCAACTCCTAAACTACTGTTCAATGTCTGTCTGAGGCATCTCTCACCTCAACTACTGTAACTTTCTCTTCTGTGGCCTTTAAGTTTCTCTTCTTCCTTGCATTTGTCCAAAAATGGATGCCAAAAGCATATTCCACTCCCGTCATTCTGAACAAATCACCCCTTCTTTGGCTTCCCCTTGACTTTCTTATCAAAGTTAAACTACTCATCCTCACCTTCAGTGCTCTGCAACAGTACCAACCCTGCCTACATCTCAGAATCTCTTCCCACATCCCATTCTCCTAAATGACCCCTTTATTTTCTATCCTCCTTCTTCAACCACACTGCTCTGTACTTTTAGAATACCAAAAGACCCATCTGTTTCCATTCATATCTAAATGCACTTCTACAAAACCTACCAATGACAATACATCCAAAGAAGACACAACACTTAAAAAAACTCATAGCTATGCTGTTTTGGGGTTATCCCATCATCTGGTCATTCAATGTGTTGTGTCTGAACTGTTCTGTCTCCTAATAGAGATTGTGAGACTATCTTCCATGGAATTGTCTACAAAAAGATAAATCGCTAGCAGTGACTGGCAATTTCCTTGATTGCCACCATGAGCTTTGGCAAACAATAGCAGGCATACAGTGAAAGAGGACATGAAAGTAATGTTGTGGTGGTGCTGTTTGTGACAGTCTTGTGTCTGGGGATGGGAGCCAAATCCATTCTTCTCAACATGCTAGCCAGTCAATGTGTTCCATGATATGGGAAAAATAACCCAAATATGAGACACCCTCCTTTAATATGCATAAAATGGCATTACATTTTACACAGAATACTGAGAGAAAAAAGGACTAACTGGATTAATAAAATAATTTAAGAAACAGCTACCATGGCTCCTAGAGTGGGGTCCTTGATCCCATTTTATCCCCTTTTCTTTATAAATCTTTCTAAAATTCCCGCTTGCTTTAATTAGTTCTTTTCATTTATTTTTTCCCTCCTGCATTTCTTATTTCTGTTCCTCTTTTCTCCCTGCAATTTTCTTATGTCTCCCTTCCCGATATTTTCTCCTTCTCTTCAGGCAGGGACTCTTCATTGCCTCATTCCATTTCCCACTGCTGTATTGCTGCCTTGTTTTCTGTCCTCCTCTGCCTACTAGTGCTACAGAACTCTGTGAGGAGGGCTGGATATTGCCATGGATGCCGTAGCTAGCCCAGCAGAAAAAAACAGTGTAGGTGAAATGCTTGCTCCATTGAAGTCAGTGGCAAAACCCACTGACTTTAACTGAGGCAGGACTTTATTCTATATATTACCAGGAGAAAGCACCGGTCACTTTTGCAGGCACACAGAACAGCAAGTCACCAGTTGATTGATTCTCTTGCTGAATTCCAGTCAGGAGAATCTATGAGTAGGTGCCTTCAGTGTAGGAATTTAGGAGCCACCCAACAATCCTTGACAATGAGAAGTCAGATTTTCTATGATTGTTGGGAAGTCTAGGCAAATCAAACACTGATGTCTCAGATATCTGTGATATTTGTTTTCAAATGACTATCTTGGCTACTATGTCTGACCTTCCAAGTCAGGAAACATTGAGATTAGAAAGCAGGAACAAGAGCTGAGCACTTGCAAGCAGGGCATTTCTAGCATGTAAGGAAGCATTTTAGCCAATAAGTAGGTAGATTCCATTTGTACCACGGATGACTAATATAGGCCACATATTTCAGTTGATTTATGAGAGACAGACATTTCCAACGCTAGTGCTCCTTCTCTCTGAGTCATCTACACAAAGAGATTACACCAGTTTAACAAAAATCATTTCCTAAACAGATTCAGGGCTTGTCTACATTGGCATGCTAAATTGCTGCTGCTGCGATTGATGCAGCAGTGTCAATTTAGTGGGTCTGGTGAAGACATGATAAGTCAATGGCAGAGCTCTCTCCTATCCACTTCAATATTCCGCCTCCCCAAGAGGTGGAAGCTAAGTCAGGGAGAGACCATCTCCTGCTGACATAGCACAGTGTAGATAGCACATGAGGTTGATGTAAGCTATGTCGCTCAGTGGGATGATTTTTTTCACACCCCTGAGGGATGTAACTTACATCAACTCAGGCGGTAGTGTAGACCATGCCTTAGTTCAATTGGTACAGTTTCTTTGTGTAAACATACTCTTAAATAGGTTTGAGTGCTTTATACTGATGTTGTTTAAATCAATTGCTTATTGACCTAAGCCATTCTTAAACCTTATCCTCTAAAGGACATTGCATAGGTTACAATTTCCTCATGTAGGCAAAGCCTGCGTTTCTGTAGAAAACGATCAATAAGCTTATAAAAGCAAGTCACAAACACAAAATTATCCCAGCAACATCTGATTCTATTGCATATTTTTTTGCATTTGTTTGTAGTTTATTTTGTAGCTAGGTGCTATTACTATTGACACAGCACTATACTGGGAAACACTGGGCTAGGCCCTTCTTAGGTGATGAGATGGCAGCCTGGAGTGGTATGCCCATAGGCATTACTGGACTATGTCCCATATATCTGAATTTCTTTCTTTCTTCTAGGAAGATCCCCCTGAGAGTGCAACTTCAATATTATAATACAGGCAAATGAACAATTTTAAGACACAGTAGATGTCATTACACTGCCTGTTTCTTAGTAGGTCTGTTCACTGCTTGCTCTGGTCTGGATGTTTCATGACACCAAGTTGTCACCAGAGTCATTACTTAGACCGTAAGCTCTTTAGGGCAGAGACCAGGTCTCCATATATGTTTGTATGTTACCTAGCAGAATGGAGCCCTAATCATGATTGGAGCCTCATGAAATTATTGCAATATAAATATTCAATAATAAGTCTCTAAAGCAGTGTTTCCCAAACTTGGGATGCCGCTGTGTAGGGAAAGCCCCTGGCGGGCCGGGCCAGTTTGTTTACCTGCCACGTCTGCATGTCTGGCTGATTGTGGCTCCCACTGGCCATGGGTTGCCACTCCAGGCCAATGGGAGCTGCTGGAAGTGGCGCGGGCCAAGGGATGTACTGGCCGCCTCTTCCAGCAGCTCCCATTGGCCTGGAGCAGCGAACTGCAGCCAGTGGGAGCTGCGATCGGCCGGACCTGCAGACGTGGCAGGTAAACAATCCAGCCCAGCCCGCCAGGGGCTTTCCCTGCACAAGTGGCATCCCAAGTTTGGGAACCACTACTCTAAAGGTAAAGGACCCTTTGGGAAATGGGTAAACCACAAAAGAATATTCAGCACCTTAGATAACTGTAGAAAGGGTTAACATTTTGGGCATTTATTTTTTAAACAGCAACAGCCAGGGGACACCAAAAAAGGATTTTCTCCATGTAAGTAAATCATTTGGAAACAATTCTTCCTGGATTGTTAGGTGGAGAAATTAGGTCATATTTGGCAAACTTCAGTTTATTGTCAGGGTAACCTGCTCCTTTGGTCCTTTCTGCTTTTCTCTCTGTGTGTGTATGTGCTTTCTCACAAAAGCTTAAAAATTTCCAATAACCAGGATGATGCAGAGGATCTGATCGTTTCTTTACATCACAGCAGGTGTTGTAAAATGATGTGGTCCAAAATGTTACTGAATGTTTAGATGTGATGTTTGATCTTGGAATTCTTTTTTTTAACATATTTCTAATATAAACAGTTAAGAGCTGCAAGATTTTTTCACAGAGTCTGAAGTTTGTGTTGTAGAAACCAGCCTTCCAATAATAACTGCGTAAAATTATTTCAAAGTAACCTCCGATAATCTAGTCAATAATGAATAAAGAAAAGAGAGTTCTTCTTTCCCCCTTGGGGAAATCTAGAGTGTAAAAGATCTTACAATGGTCTTTTTAAAGAACAACTTGTTCACATAGTTTTTTGTTATCTGGATGCAGTAAATTTGTGGAACAATTTTTTTCTTTATAGCTTTATCAGGCTGAGAATTTAAGTTGAATGCTGCAGTATTGTACATTATTCCAAAGGCAACATCAGACAGCAGAGATTATGTCAACTTTCCCTATCCACCCACAGTTTTCCTAGCATAAACATCTCTAAATTATTTGTGATTTCATTTTAACTGGGTGGACTATAATATATCAGACCAGAGATATACAGTATTCTCAATGATTAAGTAATAACCCTGCTTGCTGATTGACAAATGCTTTAGACTCCCATTTTTAAAAGGTGTGGGGTGGACTAGGCCCTAAGAAGAGCTCAGAGGCCAGGAGAGGGTGGAAGAGTGAACAGGTTGGAGGGAAGACCCATCACAAAGTCACACAGAAGGTTGAGCCTGAGATGGGGCCACAGCACAGGTGAGCCCCACAAATGGTACATTCTCCAACTCCCCCCACCCCACTTTTCTTTTTTGATAAAGAGAGAGAGAGAGAGCTCACAGGTTCTGAGGGGCTCTGCTCATTTGAACTCTGTTAAACTCCTGATTGTTTGGACTGTAGGGGACCACACACCAAGCTGAAAGGGATATAGTTAGGACATGGTCCAGGGCATAAAGCTTAGATTCTTTGTGCAAAGGACTCAGCTACTGCTGTTTCCCACATGGCTGTGGCCTGGGACCCAGTGGAGAGGGTGGTCCTGGGTCCTCCTACCATGCTTTGCTTGAGAGGTAGCCCCTGGGGCGGGCTGAGACTGTGATGCCTCCAGTCTAGGGCAGGAGCCAGGCATCTTTATCTGCCATCCCTTTTTTGGGGAGAGAGACTAGAAACCAGGACATCTGGCCCTCTGAACATCCCATTACATCAGTTTTTTCCATTCTGCAAAGTGAAATCCAGAAGTATTTTGGTTATCCCTGGGGATTAATGCTGGTAATTAGTTGGCTTTCAATGATTGCTAGAGATGAAGGTGGTGTCTCTGGAGATAACTACAGTGGGAATTATACACTCACAAGACTCATACAGAGCATTAGGCATTAGGACCTGTTCAACTGAGAATGGATTTAACCACGACACTGGAATTAGCCTCTTTGTTTTTTTTATAAAGGACCATAGACTTTCTAATCTGATGGAGACAGTTTTTTCACAGAGGCTTATGGAATCCTTGATCTTGCAGTGGAATTGCCCCGAAATCTCCTCCTTTCAGCTTAGACCCCAGCTATTAGGATGCCATACAGCCTTTCTTGCATGAGCTTTGGAATTTTTTTTTATTAACTGGGTCAATTTGTATTTTATTGTCAGATGTCTTCTTTATAATTAAAGAAATTCCAATCTGGGGAACACCCTGGCAGAAGTTCTTCACAGCTGATCGTGATTCATAGACTCACTCTCCATTTCCGATGAGTTGGCTTATAGGGTTGATGACACTATCCCGTTCGCCTGAAGATCTTTGTATCGCTAAGACAAATTAATAAATGGAGAAAGAATTTTAGAGAGTTGAGCTACAGCCTGCTTTGTATGGTGGTGACTGGATCCACTGCTAGCCTTTCCATTTTTGTGGGTCTTTTGTTAAAGCAAAACTATAAGATCTTCAGGGTAGGCATTGTGCCTACCTCTGTACACTGCCTGGCACACTGCTGTAATGAAATATTACAGTCTCCGATAAAAATGAGAAAAGTTCCCTCCGATGAAATCTATTCATTTGTGGAATAGGTTTTTAAAGGAATGCTGGCAACTGCATTGTCTAAGTCATTTAAAACAAATGTGAATACAAATGTGAATATGGGCTCGTGATGGGGTGGACTAGGCCCAACGGCCCCCTTCTGGAGTCCTCGGGGTTCTGCCACACCCATCCCAGGGAAGGAGCAGTAGAGAGGTCCTAACCCTGTTACAGAGTTCTACTGACCAACATTATAATTCTATTGTTTTAGTGACAATGTTACTAGCTTCCATGATATCAGATACGCTGCTTATAGCATGAGGGACAATATCTGCTTGGATACTGTAATCCAGGAAGTGGATCTCTGGCAGGAAACATTCCTGATCCTGAATCCATTTGAACAGTACCTTGGGCATAAGTGACCTAATTCTGTTTTCAGGTACTTACACCATACAGGTAAACCTATTGATTTCGAATGAATTGCACAGGCATATGTAAGAACAGAATTTAGCACAACATGTCTAATTTAAGATTTGGAGGTTGGGGTATTATCCCACCAGAACCTCATGGAAATAGTATCCAGTACAATCACCAGTAGATTTGTTAGGTTATGCTATCTGACATGAACATTATTTAGCTAATCTGAAATCTTTCTCTCAGAACTGGATTTGGATTTTCAGGAAAGGGCTGAGGAATCCCTGCAAAAGGCCACCTACTGTACAATGATGTTTTGGATCATCATGAGACTCATGATTTGCTGATAGAGCTGGAACTAGCAGTATTTGGGTTCAGTCTTACTGTTATTTCTGTGAGAATCACCTGGTCCTCTTGGCCCGTAATGCCCTTCAGAGTCCCCCTCTCAATGTAGAGGCAGACACTGCATTCTCATAGTAGATCTTAGAAGAGAAGGAATGTTGGAACGAATAGGGCTGGAAACCTGAGTGCCGTCTTCTGCTTTGCATTTGCTCTTAGATAACTGCAGAGCCTTCAAGCAAGCTTTTCTGCTGTGTGTTGCTCTGTGTTTGAATGTCTGGTTATAGCCAATTGCCAGACTTGCAGCTTCTCAAAGAAACACCCTGTTTAACAGCAGTGAGGCCCAGAAACAGGCTTTTCAGTATTGTCACACACAGGGCCCCCACGGTCTAGAAATCTGCTGAATTAAAAAGAACTGTCAAAGCCCCTCCCATGTTAACTCGTGAAACTTGCTTGTGAGGGATAATACGAAGAAGAAATAGCATGATGATCACAGTGGGTGGCTACATCTGAAGGTAGCTTATTTTCTTTGTACATCTGCATCCTCTATTAAATTGGTTATAGTGTCTTTGTAGGGAAACCATCATAGAGTTGGTTGTCCCCTTTATGGGATTTGGGCTTAGTCCACCTCTGCCTTGTTATAGGTTTGGTCAGTGGCTAGGTCAGGTGACCAGACATCATGTGATGGCAGCCTGGGATTGGGGGAAGGGCTTCCTATAAGATGGCCTGGTAATGCTTGGAGGCATTGGGACTGAGAATGCATGCAATGAAGAATAAAGCCCTGGTGCAAAGATGACTGATGAGAGAGATCTGGAGGGTGACTCCTGGTATCAGGGACAGGCTCAGGGGAATTGGGTTCTGCACTCCAACCAGATGGAAAAGCCTGTCTTGAGCTGCCTGCAGTGAGGGGCAGAAGCAGAAATGTTTAGTATATGGCTACATTGCAGTTGGGGGTGTGCTTCCCAGTGTGGGTAGACAGACATGCACTGGCTCTGCTCAAGCAAACATAATAAAAACAGCAGCATGGCCCACCAGCATGGGCAGTGGCTCATGCTAGCCACCAGAGTACAGTCATGTTCACACCTGTGGGTACATACTTGGGTACACACCCGGACTGGTACACCACACTGCTATTTTTTAGCAAGCTAGCTCAAGCAACACTAGGGCATGTATCTCAGTGCTGGGAAGCATGCTTCCAGCTGCAGTGAGGAAGTACCCTAAGAGGCTTGAAGAAATGCCAAGCATCAAGATCTGTGTTTTTGGGAAGGAACAGCTGAGCTTAGCTAGGGGAAAGAGTGTTCTGATCCAAGTTAATGTGTCTTATCTATGGTGGTGTTTTAATAAACCAGCCCCCAAGAAGGAGTGTCATTTAACTTGCAAGTGGCTGGGTGCAGTTATCTGGAAGCCCAAGAAGGAGCAGAAGCAAGGTCTGATGCTGGATCCAGTAAGAGCCTGTTATGAAAATACAAGAGATTTACTGTAGACTAAGACTTTGGAAAAGGGTTGGTGGCTAGATGGGACATGTTCTGAAGGCACAAGCAAGCATGTATAGGAGACAATGGGCCGGCTCCTCCAGTCTGACCAACCTGCTGTCTGCACAGGACTAGGAAGCAGAAGATTGTTAAAAGTGGCTTTACACTACTTTTGTGGCTCATAGATCCTGGAGCCTGCCAGGGGCTGAACCAGCTTGTACCACAACATAAAGTGGATTCAGGCCTACCCTCAGTTATGCTTAGCTGCCTCTGGTCCCCACGGACTGTTCCAGAAGCTATGGGTTACTGGAGTGCTGTGGTGCTCCAGCCATACTCCTTTCCATGGCCAAAGCCTCTGCACCAAACTCTCAAAGGAGGAATTGCTCAGAACCTCTGTGGCAGCTATATACCACCTGGGGAATCCTCAGGAGGCTGATTAAGCTGACATTGTGGCCCATGTGAATTGTTGGAACAGGGCTAGTAGCAGGGCCAAGAACTTGGTACAACATAGTGAGAGAACAATACCACAGGTTTCTGGGAGATGTAACAGAAGGATGGACTTTTCCTGAAAGAGGGGACATGGACTATTTAGAAGAAGCAAGTTGCATTTTTACTGGCCTTGAACTTTGGGGGGGGGCGAGAGGGAGAGAAAAAGAGGGAAAAAAATAAGGGGAAGGGGATAGACAAGTACGGTAGGGGGACACACAGCTTCCAGTGTGTAAGGTCATAGGCCTGGTCTACACTAAGAAGGGGGTTCGAATTAGGGTACGCAAATTCAGCTACGTGAATAGCGTAGCTGAATTCGAAGTACCCTAATTCGAACAACTCACCCGTCCAGACGCGGCGGGGTCGAACTCCGCGGCTCCCCCGTCGACTCCGCCAACTCCTTCTGCCGAGGTGGAGTACCGGACTCGACCGCGGCGCTTCCGGAGTTTGAACTATCGCGTCTAGATCAGACGTGATAGTTCGAACTCCAAAAAGTCGAACTCTCCGCGTCGAACCGGCAGGTAAGTGTAGACGTACCCATAGATAGTTTCATTTTTCCTTTGAGCTAGACAACATAGTCACAATCTAGGAAGGCTCTGTGCAGTCTTAGCATAGATGAAAATAGAGCTGATACATTTATTTTATTTCTTGTGTCTCTTTTAGCTAATGCGTTTGGTTTAAATTCAGTGTTCACTCAGATCTGACAGTCAGTGGTGTGACTCCATCCTGAAAAACAAGAAAGTCTCCACTCTCAGGGGAGGAAAAGCAAGTAGGATGAGTTCTCTGACACAGCAATGCCAAAGTCACAGTAAGAGCATCAACAAGAGTTGCAGTTTCTTCTTCAAGTAGTGTCCCACATCAGTGCTCCATTTTTGGTGCGCTTGTGTCCCTGCACCTGGTACTGGAGATTTTTGGTATCAGTGCCCGTTGGACTGCACATGTGCTCCCCCATCTCGTGTTATGAGCAGTGGTTATATAGTGCTGTGTGGTCCAACTGCCCTCAGTTCCTGCTCAACAACCCTTGGTCCGAGAGGGAGTTCCTAGCAGAGCCTTTTCTAGAGAATTTTCTTTAGTACCTTTTTGTAGTGATAATATTTCCATTAAAATTAGATAGTTAATAGTCGCTTCTGTTTTCCCCACCACCACCTTTTTTTCCCTCCATATTGGAAAAAAAAATCTGTTTTGTTCCCTCCTCATTACTCCTTAGGTTAGAGCAGTGATTCCCACATTTTCCCCTTCAAGGAAGTTATCCCTACATGGGATTATGCCTGGATCCCCCGGATTCAAATGATGCTTCTCCTGCCAGAAGGCCATCCGGATCGGCAGCGGGCACTCCCAGTGCATTCTTTGCTTTGGAGAGACACACATACCAAAAAAGTGCACCCATTGTCTCAAGCTGAAAGCTTGGTCCCAAAAAGCCCATGACCTAAAGCTGAAGCTCTTAATGATGGAAAGTTCACTGTGGCCAGTCTCAGACCCCAGGCACGTCACTCCTCCTGGACAGTGGTCATCATCGGTCCTGACATCTGCTGCTCCGCACTCTTCACTGCCTATGAAGAGAAAGTCAGCAGACTTTCACCATGACACCAAGAAATGGGCCACCAATTTGTCCACCAAAGAGCTATCCCAGAGGAAAAGGTCCCCGCAAAATTTAGGTAGCCTCGACACCATTAGACAGAAGACTCAGTATCTTTGATTCCCCTGGGACATCTGCTACTGGCTTAAATCCAAGGACCCCAAGAGGGCAGGACGGGATAAGATGGTACCATCAGGTATTAGTGGCAAAGAGAAGCCCAAAGCCTCATAGACAGGACTGATGGGACTAAACATACAGTATTGAGTATCTTGGCACCAGTGAAACCCTTGGCGCCACTTACTAGACAATAGGAGAATGCAGAATGATCTCAGCACCATCGGCACCAACACACAGACCTCCCATGGCACCAACATGAATGCCCCTCACAGTTCTTGTTGTGCCAGCATCAGCATCATCCTTATTCTGACTCCCAAAAGAACTGCTCATCTTTGAGACCCAGACTGCTGAGATGATCTGTTCAGGTGTACTTACCTCTACAAATGGAAGAGATTCCAGACCTGGTGTGACAAGAAACAGGTCACAGCTATAGTCTCTCCCTTGCCATTGATACTGGACTACCTCTTAGAACTCGAAAGGTCAGGGTTATCCACAAGCTCAATTAGATTACATCTCACAGCTATCACAGCCTTCCATCACAAGGTCGATGATCATTCGGTTTTCACCCATCCAGTGACAAAGAGATTTCTCACAGGACTTCAAAACCTATACCAGGAAGTACGAGACCCTACTACACCTTGGGATCCTAACCTAGTCTCAAGCTGCCTCACTGGTTTCCTGTTCGAACCCATGGCAACTTGCTCCTCCATACATCTATTGATGAAGACAGCCTTTCTCGGGGTCATCGCATCCGCCAGAGAGAACGGAAAATGGCACACTTTTCCTACTCAATCTTCTTCAACGATAGTCACATTATGACAACACCTTAAGTTCCTACCTAAAGTACTGTCTTCATTCTCCCTAAACCAATCAATTCACCTTCCGTTCTTCTTCCACAAACCACATGGAAGTAAATGAGAAGTCTTATTCCACACACTAGATGTTAGAAGCCAGCACCCTTCTTCCTGAAAAAGACTAAACTGTTCTGAAAGTCACTATGACTGTACCTGCCTACTGCAGAAAGATCAAGAGGATTTGCCATATCAAAACAAAGGCTCCCAAAATGGATTTCTGAATGCATTCACTTTTGTTACCGTCAACACAATTTTCAGCCACCACTCATTACTCAAACATAGTCTACATGATTGCTTTCCACCTCTATAGCTTTCCTAAACAATGTACCAATCACAGACACTTGTAAAGCAGCGACCTGGGTGTCAGCGCACATGTTCACAGAACATTACGCAATTGCGCAAGACTCGACATCAGATGCTCTATTAGGACTGACTGAGTTATCATCACTAAGAGATCTGATTCCAAAGCTCTATGCCTCCAATAAGGGGCACTGCTCTCCAGTCATCTAAAGTAGAACACCCATATGGGACACTACTAGAAGAAGAAGAGACGGTTACTCACCCTGTGTGGCCACATGAGTGCTCTACTACACACCCTCCTCCCCTCTGCTTCAGAGTTCAAACATGGACTCTGCAGGTAAAGAAGGAATTGAGGGCAGTTGGACCGTACAGTGCAATATAGCCACTGCTCACTACACAAGATGGGGAGGTGGAAAGGCGCAACAGGCACTGCTACCAAAAATATCCAATCCTAGATGCAGGGATGCAAGCACACCTAAAGTGGAGCATCCATAGGGACACACATCTCGAAGAACCTCAGTTACTGCATAGGGTGAGTAACATTCTTATCTGCCTTGTTAGGTGTCACAGGCACAGGTGAGGAGTTCATGCTGGCAGAGGAGTGCTTAGGGGCACAGAATTTGGTGACCCACCGTTATGGTAATTTAAAAAAAAAACCCAAAAACTAGACACTTAAATATTAAGGTCAGAATTTGCAGTTGCATTTTCTCTCCAGGAGAAGTATTCACAACTAAGTGCATGATGGAAGCATTTGAAGAATCATTTCTAGCATTAGCAGGCCTTCAGAGCAGATGAGCTGTAAGTCAGTTGTGGTATGACAATTTCTATATTTCTGTTGAGACAGGTTGTAAAGAATTTAGGAACACTAACTGAAGTACTAGCCTACCATCATAATGCTTAGTGGTCTTTAATTCAGAAATGTATACCCTATTTTTTTCTCCCTCTGCTGTTCTCTATACACTTCACTTGTATTTTCTTTTCTCCTCCTCCTCTCACTATTGATCCTTATGGCACTTGGAATCCAATGAGAAACAACGAATGCTGTATGGCTCCTCCTGATATTTCCATGTAAAGGAGTGGACAACTGAAGGGGTATGACACAGCTAGTAACCATTCTCTCCCCTAGTATATCAGTCTGACCATGTATTTTTGGCTGGATTACTTTAGAGATTAGGGCCATACTTTTCAAATCTAATTGCCTATAGTTAAACATATAAATCCATTTGTGGGCCTCTAAAATATAAGTGGCCTAACATTCAAATGTGCTGAGCCCCCACAGATTACAATGGTGAATGCAAGGGCCCTTTTGTTTAGGTGCCAGGTTTGAAAAGTTTGGTCTAGGATCCTGAGCATCCATTAATTGTGCACCTTTGAGTTAGAAGACTAAGCTAGTTATTTTACTTTATTTTTCTGAGTCATTATTCTCTGGACTTTGTTTTTGCCAAATGTCAAAATATAGTTGTTTCTCTGCTTCAGGGATAAATTAGACTGAAGTGCACTAGGAAAAAATTGGCAAAGATGTAATACGCTGGAAGAAAGCGATAGAGAGATTTGGCTGGTGCCAAGAAAAAAATGGAGTGACCTTGCATCATACAGTTGGCAAATTCTGCCAACAGCCAGCCAGAGCTAGTATGGCTTCACTCTCAGCAAACCTGCACCAGTGCTATTACTGTTCTGCTGCACTGTTTATGAAAAGCTGCACTGGTCTGGAAAACATTATATGAAAGACAATTCTAAGAAACAGGGAAAAAGCATAATAATTTAGAATAAGTATTTGAGCCTAAGACCTGATGTTTACAAGTAAATTATAAAACATCAAAGTCCAAACTGAAGCAATGGAAAGAAAGTGTTGCTTTCTGATTTTAAAACCCTGAAAACTCCTTACTATTGTAACTATTAAATGTAATGATATATACTGAGAGCTTAAATTGTTTTTAAACTAAGGGCAGGGGGAAAGCCGACAGGTGTGAAGGAACACACAGTTCAGACAATCACATCCCTTAGAGTATCCCCTTTAATAAAACTTCCCCTATAGCCTAGTAAAGAGGAGAGGATAGAAGTCAATAAAGGACAGGTGGAAACTGAAGAGAAACAGTCAAAGGAAAGTACATCATATGAAGGCAGACAACTAAATATTGACACATTTTATAAGTGCTTTTATACAAGTGCTAGAAGTCTAATACTAAGATGGGTGAACTTGAGTGCTTGGTATTAAATGAGGATACTGATAAAATAGGCATCATAGAAATGTGAAGGCATGATGATGATCAATGGGACATGATAATACCAGGGTACAAAATATATAGGAATGACAGAGTAGGTTGTGCTGGTGGGGGAGAGGCACTATATGTGAAAGAAAGAATAAAGTCAAATATAGTATAGTAAAAATCTTAAATGTATCAAACGGTACCATAGAATCTCTATGGATAGAAATTCCATGCTTGAATAATAAGAGGTCTAGCAGTAGGAATATACTACTGACCAAATGCTCAGGGAGATTAGAGAGGCTACAAAAACAGAAAACCCAACAATAATGGGGGATTTCAACTGTCCCCATGGTGACTGGGAACATGTCACCTCAGGATGGGATGCAGAGATAAAATTTCTAGATACCATTAATGACTGCTTCTTGGAGCAGCTAGTCCTGGAACCCACAAGGGGAGAGGCAATTCTTGATTTAGTCCTAAGTGGATCACAGGATCTCATCCAAGAAGTGCACATAGCAGAACCACTCAGCAATAGTAACCATAATGTAACTAAATTTAAAATCATTGTAGGGGGCAAATACAGTAAAAGAGTGAAATGCCTGCAAGCTGCATGGAAACTTTTTAAAAACACCATAATAGAGGCTCAGACTATATGGTTATTCCAAATTAAACAGAGCATCAAAAAGTCCCACTATGGCTAAGTAACAGAGTAAAAAAGGTGATTTGAGGCAAAATAGAAAGGAGCATACACTCTGCAAGTCAAATGTAAAAGTAGAATTAGGCCAAAAACGAATTTGAAGCACCTGGCATTGGCCACAGTGAGAAGATGGGATACTGGGCTAGATGGACTGTTGGTTTGATCCAGCATGACCATTTTTATGCTCTCATGTTCTGCAATTACTATTTAACTACTAACTATGGTATGTAACCTACTGCTTAAATCAGCCACTGTACCAAATGACTGGAGGATAGCTAATGTAATGTTGATTTTTTAAAAAAAGTCTTTACTGGCATTTACAGGCTGGTAAGACTAACTTCAGTACCAGGCAAATTGGTTGAAACTATAGTAAAGAACAAAATTATCTGATTGTGGCAGGGCAGGGGTAAAACCGCTTTAAAGCCCTGCCAAAATGCTGGCTACAGCCTGCTGTCTGGCTAGTAGGCCAGGGCTAGAGATGCAGGTACTCAGCAGGGAGCCCAGCTGCAAGCCCTAACGAGGGCTGGCCCAGACAAACCTGCTGGGCTAAGTAGTGACAGCTGTGCTGAGGTAGGAGAAAGCTGTAAAAGCCTTGGGCAAACCTCAGTGGGCAGGCTAGCCTGGGAGGAGACAGGAGGGCAGTATCTCTGTCTCCTTGCCAAGAAGGAAGCCTCAAGGGCCAGGAAACCCTGGGGAGGGTCTGTGGGGCACTAACTGTTGGGGGATCTGGGCACTGCACGAGCACTGTAAATAAAGACACTGGGGTGATTCAACAAAAGAGGGAGTGAACACTCTTTATTAAACCAGCCTAAACACAGGGTGCAGCCACAAAAGTAGGAGAACCTGCGCTCACCCTGTGACACAGATACACAGATGAACACAATTTGTTGGTGAAGAGTCAACATAGCTTTTGTAATGGAAAATCATGCTTCATCAATCTATTAGAATTCTTTGATGTATCAATAGGAATCTGGGCAAGGGTGATTCAGTGGATGTAGTGTACTTGGACTTTCAGGAAGCCTCTGACAAGATCCCTTGCCACAGGTTCTTAAGTGAAGTAGGCAGTCATAGGACAAGAGGGAAGATCCTCTCATGGATAAGAACCTGGTTAAAAGACAGGAAACAAAGGGTAGGAATAAATGGTCAGTTTTCACAGTGAAGAGAGGTAAATAGCTGGGTCCTCCATGGATTTGTACTGGGACCATTACTCTTCAACATATTTATAAATGATCTGGAAAAAGGGGTAAACAGTGAGGGAATGAAGTGTACAGATGATACAAAATTACTCAAGATAGTTAAGTCCAAAGCTCACTGTGAAGAGTTACAAAGGTATCTCACAAAACTGGGTAACTGGGCAACAAAATGGCAGATGAAATTCAGTGCTGATAAATGCAGAATAATGCACATTGGAAAACATAATCCCAACTATACATACAAAATGATGGGATCTAAGTTAGCTGTTACCACTCAAGAAAGAGCTCTTGGAGTCATTGTGGATAGTTCTCTGAAAATGTCTGCTCAATGTGCAGCAGCAGTCAAAAAAGCTAACAGAATGTTAGGAAACATTAGGAAAGGGATAGAAAATAAGACAGAGACTATCATAATCCCACTATAAATCCATGGTATGCCCACACCTTGAATACTGTGTGCGGTTCTGGTCACCCCATCTAAAATATATATATATAATAGAATTGGAAAACAAAATAATAAGGGGTATGGAACAGTTTCCATAGGAGGAGAGATTAAAAAGACTGGGACTGTTCAGTTTAGAAAAGAGATGACTAAGGGGGGATCAGATAAATGTCTAGAAAATCCTGAATGGTATGGAGAAAGTGAATAAGGAAGTGTTATTTACCTCTTCACATAACATAAGAACCAGGATCACCCAATGAAATTCCTAGACAGTAGGCTTAAAACAATTATAAGGAAGTGCTACTTCACACAATGCAGTCAACTTGAGGAATTCATTGCAAGGGGATGTTATGAAGGCCAAAACTATAACTGGTTTCAAAAATGAATTTGGTAAGTTCATGGAAGTTAGGTCCATCAATGACTATTAGCCAACATGGTCAGGGAATGTAACCCCAACCTATGGGTGTCATTAACCCTCTGACTGCTAGAAGCTGGGACTGGACAACAGGAGATGGATCACTCAGTAAATTGCCCTGTTCTGTTCATTCCCTCTGAAGCATCTGATGCTGGCCACTGTCTGAAGACATGATACTGGGCTAGATGGACCATTAGTCTGACCCAGTATGGCCATTCTAATGTTCTTAAATGTCACTATTGTTTGCTCCATTTCAAAAGCTGCTATGAAATTTCATGTGAAGACTCTGAAATAACTGTCCCCAGAATAAGGCCATCAATGGGCTGTAGGCACAGGGGTGGCTCCAGGCACCAGCACACCAAGTGCGTGCCTGGGGCATCAAGTCATGGGGGGCGGCAGTCAGGCAGGCTTCGGTGGCATGCCTGTGGGAGGTCCCGCGGTTTCAGCGGCAATTCGGCGGCGGGTACGCCGAAGGCGCAGGACCGGCGGACCTCCCGCAGGCATGCCACTGAATCCATGTTACCAGCGGACCTCCCGCAGGTGCGCTGCTGAAAGCTGCCTGCCTGCCATGCTTAAGGTGGCAAAATACATACAGCTGCCCTTGTCTAGACATACCAGAACCTGAGGGCCCCCACTGCTACACTGTAGCCATGCCCCCATGCTACGGCCCCACCCTTACTTTGGGTGGCAATGGATGCTAGGGCCCCCTTCTGGGTAGGAGCAGAGGCAGTAGCAACAGATGCCCTCTCAACCGTCCCAACACAGACCCCTGAGAGAGACATGGATTCCTTCAGTACTTGCACTCTGGCTTCTGGGGTATCTACTTGAGTGGGTGGACCCAATACACCCTTCCTCTCCTGCTACACAGATAATCCTCTTCGGGGGTGGCAGGGCCCTCCATGACAATGAGTCAGCTTTATTACCTGATAGAGATGAAAGGGGGCAATTCACCCCTCTGCAAGTTATTGTTTAAGGCCCTCTATGCAGACAGGTGACTCTCCCATATGTCAGCATTCCTGAAATTAATAATCTATTACAATTAACAACATAATTACCTGCCATCTGTAAGCACCCTTCCTTCATAAATGCCTAAGGGCAGAGATGAGCCTTTCAAGGTGTCACATTCTGGAGGACCAAAATAGGAAGTGAATAGAGTAGAGGGCCATCATCAAGATCATTTAACTTTTGTCACTTGAAAAGAGAGAGCTTCATGTTTGAATGTCTCAGATTGTGACTATGTCAGTACAGCAGGGGAGAGAACTGATCTCTGGTGACTTAGAGATTTGACAAGCAACTTAGAGCTTTGGAAATTTTGCTTTAATTAAAACCTTTGTCTTCTTTTGCAGGCAAAAATTCCTCTTTTCTGCTAAGAACCACAACTCTTCCCCTCATCCTAGGCAGCCTATTGCAGTATTCAATAACACATACTCTAAAGCTAGTAGCTACTGCATATACACAATTACAGAATGCTGGGGTTAACATGATTCATGGGGAATGGGGGGAGCCTATAAAGGAGAGACGGGCTCCACCTAAACCAAAGTGGAACCAGATATGATATGATAGAGGTGTATAAAATCATGAGTGATGTGGAGAAAGTAGATAAGGAAAAGTTATTTACTTATTCCCTTAATACAAGAACTAGGGGCCACCAAATGAAATTAATGGGCAGCAGGTTTAAAACAAATAAAAGGAAGTTCTTCTATACACAGCGCAGAGTTAACTTGTGGAACTTCTTGTCTGAGGAGGTTGTGAAGGCTAGGACTATAACAGCGTTTAAAAGGGAACTGGATAAATTCATGGAGGTTAAGTCCATTAATAGCTATTAGCCAGGATGTGTAAGGAGTGGTGTCCCTAGCCTCTGTTTGTCAGAGGGTGGGGATGGATGGCAGGAGAGAGATCACTTGATCATTACCTGTTAGGTTCACTCCCTCTGGGGCACCTGGCATTGGCCACTGTCGGTAGACAGTATACTGAGCAAGATGGACCATTGGTCTGACTCAGTACGTCCATTCTTATGATTCATCTCTGGCAACGAACATTCTGAACAGATTAAAGGGTAAAACTTGAAGTGCCATAGTGACTCAGGTCACTTTTGAAAATGGGACTTAGCATGTCACTCAGATGCTTTTGAAAACTTTATGTAAGGGCTCTTGTGAACCTGTAGGGAATAGATAATAGGAGTATGGGGGCAAGGACTACACTCTTCTAGCATGAGACCCTGGATATGAGTCTCCAGGAGCACACCCATAATATATCCTTTGAAAGAGTTCTCTGTGGCCTCTTTTGCTGACCTGTGCAGAGGTGGGATGGAACCACAGATTTTTCTCTCCCAACCCCTCTACCAATTTTGGCTGGGCCAAATAGCACCATATTGTGATATTAGTGTGGAGACCTCATGTAAAACACATGCTGAAACTAGCTCACAACACCTGGGTTCATTTCAACAGGCTCGAACACATCTGGAATGGGATTGTTGTTCAAACTTTTACTCCCTGCCCATTGACAGTGTACCTAGCACTAACAAAGCATTATACCTGCCCTAGGGATCTTACAGTCTAATCACGGCATGAGTACAGATTGCAACAGGGCTCACCCACACAAAGTGAGTGCTCTGCAGGGTCAGAGAGATTAAAAAGTCAATGGGAGTTCATAGAGTATAGGGCTAGAAGGGATTGCTTTGCCTGACCTCCTGCATAACACAGGGCACAGGACTTCCCTGAATTAATTCCTGTTTGAAACAGAGTATATCTTTTAGAAAGACATCCAATCTTGATTTAAAAATTACCTGGTTGCCATTTGTGCCTTTAAAAACTAATCCATCTAGTTGTACCCCATTCTGCCAGTACTCTGGACAGTCTGAACAACTTTACACAGCTACATAGGCATCACATCTTAAAGAAAAGAAACCATCACACCTTCTATTACAATTTGGAATCTTTGCCCTGGAGTCTCTATGTTGCACGTCAGGATGTGGTAAGAATGGTAAGAGTTCTCTGAGATTCTGCCCTGGGCCTACTCACACTGTATTGCTTCACCTAGTTATTTTAGCCATCTCTCTTCCATGAGTAAAAAATTCACATGAATGAGCAAAAGCCGTCTGCATCCAAATGTCATATATATTTATTGCACAATATAGGTTGCATTTATTCTGCCTAGTTTTGCCACTGGAGGTCACTCTCTTGGAGCAAAGTGTTTGTAGTTTCCTGTCCCTATTTGGTAATGCTTTGTCATTACAGTAAAAAATGAGAAGCACACTACTCAGACTGCTTCTCTGCGTCAATGTTGTGCTTATGTGTTAACTTGGCTTGACGTTAACAGGGAATACATTCTGTAACAAATAAAAGGTTATATTTTGTAATTGTGTCAGAACATCTGCAGGGAACAGGGTCATTACTAATTGATTATGCAACATAACTACATGATGTGTAGTGCAATACTTTGTCACCAGTAAAGTACAGCAATGCAAGACATTGCAGCACCCAGGCAAAATGTTGCCAAACCAACAGGAATTGCTTCTCTTCAGACTAAGAATGCATACAACCAAAACTACAGATTCCTACTATTTACCAATTTAGAGCACCACCTACCGATCGAGATGTAGACCCAGATTCTGCTCTAATCTACACTGCGGCAAATCTGGGGTAGTCCAATCAACTGAATGGCGTAACTCCTGATTTAGAGTGGCATAAGGCAGAACAGAGTTTGGCTGATCTTCTGCATCTATCATTAAAATTAATCTTCTGTCATCTGCAGAGAGAGTAGTGTTATCTGCATATGATTTTAATTCTACTTGGAGCAATAGGAAAACTAACCTACATTTATCTAGTTCTAAATCCCATTTTCAGAACATATCACTTTTTGTGAAAAATTTCAGTTGTTTCTGTTTCACAGGATTTGAAATAGACTCTTTTTCATGACCTTCTTATTGGACAAATTTTCAAAAACATAGCAACATTTTATTTTGTTTACTAAACCTTGTGTTTGAAAATGAAAAATTATGTTTGATTAATATTTTGTGAATTTTTTTTTTAAAACCTCGTGAAAGTCAACAGTGGGGTTTTTTTTCATTGAAAAAATGTTTTTTTTCTTTGGAAACTTTGCCTAGCTCTACCCTGTGGGGAATATGAAGGGGGTTAGGAATGATTCTGACAAAGTGAGAGCTTACAATGTCAGAGACTAACCATTTTTGACAAAGTAAGAACAAACCTGAACACTTATTCATCCCCCAGACCAAACTCAAAGCTTTAAGGACCAATAAGGGTTAACTACATCAATCTCACCATCATCAGACATATTTAGGGATTTCCTTCACCCTGTGACCCTCTGGTATGAAGTCTTATTGAGGAGGAATGGGAGGTAATTGACCTGCAAGCCACTCAAGAGGTAGTAACTGCGTAATAGTTAAATGAGCACAGCACACTTTTGAACATTTTGCTCCACATCAGCATCAAACATTTAACTAATTAATCCTCACAGCACCCAACCAAGATGGATTACTAAATCTTACTGCAATTTTACAGATGGAGAGATTGAGGTAACGTGACTTGCTCAAGGCCACACAGCAAATCAGAGTCAAAGCCTGGATTAGGCCTCAGGAAATCTTAACTTCAAGTGCTGAGGTCATGCCACTGAACTATATTGTTGCTGTTAAGAGTAGATAGTGGGATACTTGTAGCCAATCTATTGGACCCTGGTGAAGGGTTTCTTATTCATCTTAAGAGTATACTAGGGCTTTCTTGGTGCTTGATGTTGGACCCTATTGCAGATTTCAGAATTGTACTCTAGAGAGAGTTGCAGGGGCAATACAGAATAATACTAAGACTGCTGAACTGCAGCAGGAAGATTCGTGGAGGTGTTAGTGGATTCTTCTACAGGAATGTAACCATTGATGGATGGAAATAAGAAAGACATTGAATCATCCATACAAATTGGTCACAGTAGAGCACTGCTTTCTATGGCATATGCACCATCTGGCCTCTCAATGATTTTCTTCCACAAATTGTGGGTGGATGAGCTGTATCCCAAGAAGGGTACCTTGAATCAGAGTACAGAATAGCTGAACTAGACTTGCCTGCACATGGGCTAGGTGATTAAAGGTCTGACGGGGGAGGGATAGCTCAGTGGCTTGAGCAGTGGCCTGCTAAACCTAGGGTTGTGAGCTCAATCCTTGAGGGGGGCCACTTAGGGATCTGGAGCATAACCAGTACTTGGTCCTGCTACTGAAGGCAGGTGGCTGGACTCAATGACCTTTCAGGGTCCCTTCCAGTTCTATGAGATAGATATATCTCCTATTTATAGGAGTTCTCTCAGTCAAGGTGGAATTCATGGAAGCTCAAAATGATCCAAAGTTTTGACTAAATTTCAGATAAACATGCACAGTTTGGGGAGCTTATTCAAATAAACTTGTTTGCTAGTCCATATGAAATTAACCCATCACTAGCTTCAATATGGGCAGGATTCAGCAGAGCAAACAGACACTACTAGATAATATGATCAAGGCTCTTTGAAGTCTCTTGCCATTAGAAGAGGAGTCTCATATAAGATTAAAACATACATGAAAGTTCTGCAGGCAGGTAAAAACTCTTTAATTTCAGAAAAAGGCAACAATGGTTAGTATTGGACTTTTTTCTATGGTCCATTTGTGTATATTATGCTATGCAAAGTTTACATTTTTATGAAACAAAGAACTTTGGTTATTGCAGGAATGTCCAGTGCCTTGCTCTGCTCAAACTAAGTGCAAGATTTGTTTACACCTCAGCTAAAATTTTTATTGACGCATTAATCATTTCCCCTCTTGATTGTTACAATTCCTTTTTTTCCATTTCAGTGCCTGCTCTTAAAATGACAGGGGTCCAGAGTGCTGTGGTCAGACTTTCATTCAAGAATTGTATCTCCCCATCTTCTGTCACCTTCATTAGCATCACCAATTCCAGTTCCAAATTGTACTCCAATTGTACTTTGCTTTGTTCATGCCAGTTCAAACCCAAAATAGCTCATTGGCTTCACTGGCATTACTCACAATTTACAAGAGGACAGTCAGGCCCTGGCTTTTAGAGCTCTCCAGAGATTTGGTCCACCCAGCCTCTGACCTCATATTCATCTAATGCAACCCTACACCTTGCCTATGCTAACTCTGCTCCTACACTTTTGTCTCTTCTCTGTCTACTTTCTACAGCTAGTTTTTTTTTTTCAATTGTGCTGTTCCATCACCCTGGAACACTCTCTTCCTCCATCTGAGACACCTCTATAAATCTCAGCTTTTTAAAAACACACTTTCCTTTTTTGCGACTGATTGAGTCTGTGCACAATCTTTGGGCTCCCTCTACATGAATTGTAAAACAATGAGAATCGCCTAAGATGTGACTTCATCTCATGCTTAAATTAATGGGAGTTAAGGATACTCAGCAACTTGCAGGACGGAATCCTTTCTGATGATCTGTAGGAAGACTGTTATACATAAAGAAATTGCTTTGTATTATGTCAAGCCATCCATTTGATTCACTATCCAGATTAAATAGGTTTAGATGATGTGGGGTTTCTGTAAATTCAAATCAATTGAGTGAAATGAGACAGCAAACAAAGGAATATACTCTCCTCCAAGAACCCTTGCATGGAAAGGGTATCATAGGGTGAAAGTCTGTATACAACAGCTGGGACAGAATTTGTAAAACGTATTTGCTTGTTCCATACACAGCTTCTGCCAGGGTGTAATTGCCAAAACAAAACAAAACAAAACCAACCAAACAAACAAAAAAAAACAACCCCTCCCCCAGAAAACATGGATGAAAACTGACAGCAGCCCTTCCACCTGTGGGTATGTCTGTACACTTACCTGCATGTATTAGGGGAAAGACAGTGGAAGATATAAAAGCTAGGAGAAGGAGTTGGAGAGAGATGATGATCAGGGGAGGGGAAGGGAGGAGAGTTGGAATTTAGAACAGTGATGGCCAATGTTATTACACAGGAGGGCCATGTAAACCAACCTTGTGTGGACCAAACAGATTCTATGTATTTTAATAAGATTTAAAATCACCTGTATTGATTTATGTATGTATTTAGATAGGTTGTTTCTATGTACAGCAGAGGTGGGCAAACTATGGACTGCGGGACCGTTCTGCTCGGCCCCTGAGCTCCTGGCCCCTCCCCTGCTGTCCCCTCTCCCCCACAGCTTGAGCTCACTGTGCCATCAGTGCAATGCTGTGGGCAGCGGGGCTGCGAGCTCCTGGGGTAGCGCAGCTGCAGAGCCTGGCCTGACCCGGTCTCTGTGCTGCGTGGTGCGTGGCTGGCTCCAGCCGGGCGGCACAGCTGCCTGTCCTGGTGCAGCCTGCGCTGCCGTCCACCAGTGCTCCAGGCAGCATGGTAATGGGGCAGAGAGTGGGGGAGGGGGTGGATAGCGGGTAGGAGAGTTCGGGGGGTGATCAGGGGCTGTGGATAGGGGTGGGGGCAGTCAGAGGGCGGAGAACAGGGTGGTTGAATGGCGGCAGGGGTTCCGGGGGTGGTAAGGGAGAAGGGGTGGTTGGATGGGGCATGGGCCTGGGGGGGGCAGTCAGGAAGGAGAGGAGGGGTTGGATTGGGAGGGGGTTCTGGGAGTGGTCAGGGGACAGGGAGAAGGGGTGGTTGGATGGGACAGGGCTCCCAGGGGGGGCAGTCAGGAAGGAAGAGGGGTTGGATGGGGCGGTGGGGGGCAGTTAGGGGCAGGGGTCCCGGAGGGCAGTCAGGAAGGAGAGCGGGGGTTGGATGGGATGGCAGGGGGAAGTTAGGGGCAGGGGGTCTGGGGGCGTTCAGGGGACAGACAGCAGGGGGGTGGATGGAACAGGAGTCCCAGGGGGGCCGTCAGGGGGCAAGAAGCAGGGGGAGTTGAATAGGGGGTAGGTGCCGGGCCATGCCTGGCTGTTTGGGGAGGCACAGCCTCCCCTAACCATCCCTCCATACAATTTCTGAAACCCGATGCAGCCCTCAGGCCAAAAATTTGCCCGCCCCAATGTACAGCCTTGTCTATTTACACACTTGTGTAAACTAAAATGCTGGAAACAAGGACAAAACACTAATGAATCAGCCATTAGTATATTGTGTCAAAGTACGCTGTGGGCCTTATTAAATGCTCCAGTAGGCAGTGTCCAGCCCACGGGTGTAGGTTGGGTGCCCTGATTTAGAAGATCTCATTGAATGACCTTGCACAAGTAACTTAGTCTTTGTGTGCCTTAGTCTCCTACCTGTAAAGCAGATACAAATTTTAGATAATGTTTTCACCTCTTAGCTCAGAGAGCCGAGAAGCGATACTTAACTCACAGGGGATTTGTGAGGGTATCCTAAACACTTTGGGATAAAAGATGCTATTTACATGGAAGCATGGAGACTAAAATTCACTTATTTATTAATTTTAAAACATTTTGGTCACAAAAAGTCAAAGGCAAAAGGGATTGTTAGGATAGGTGGAGGTGAGGAAGTTCAGCTAAAACGACCATTCTGAGGTAACTTAAACCACACTTTTAAAAAAGTATTTTCATTGTTTGCTTTGTTTCTTTTCCCATTCATGTGCCTCTTTTGTCCCTTATTTCACTTGGGACTAGGAAACAAAGTACTAAAATACGACAAGGAAGACTGAATTTATGAGATTCTCAGCCTGCTATCTAGTTCCAAACTCAACTGAGTTAGCCAAACTCACCCCTGTTGTAACAATAAGAGTGACACCTGGGATGAATTTGGTCCTCCCTTCCTATTCTTTCATATGCCATCACTAGGACTGAGAATGTATGATACCAGAAAGGAGAGCATGTGTTTCTCTCGCTTACTCTCAGCGTTGCTGTCAAGCCTCCTGTGTTAAATGAGTGTACCCTATTAAAGGGATCTTTCTTTCATGTGGCTTATCTAATACTCTGCATTAGTGCTGAGTATCTCCTTTGCTTCTCCCCCCATCACTTTTCTGTGCTGATGGTCAGAGTGACTGAAGGGGAGGAGTAGAGTTGTTGAGTGGATCATTCCCACATCACTGGTAGGATGGAGAAAAGTGGTGGCTGCTGTCTCTTTTCTGCCCTCTCCTCCCTTTTGTTAGCTTGTCTCACCTCCCCATGTATGTATCTTATCTCCTCCTTAAGATACCTCCTCTTTACTCTTTTCTTTTTGTTGCCTCTCATCCTCTGGGTGCTCCCTCATCCCATTGTTCCATAGAACCCTGTGCTGCAGGACTTTAAAGCAAATTGG
Organism: Mauremys mutica; assembly: GCF_020497125.1. Lineage (NCBI taxonomy): Eukaryota > Metazoa > Chordata > Testudines > Geoemydidae > Mauremys > Mauremys mutica. Next base: position 58,292,694 of record NC_059073.1, on the reverse strand, counting down.
AATAAGGGGCAAATCCTGGTGTTTAACTCACACAAGGATTCCCACTGTTAAGTGGCCATTTGCCTCTGAATCAGAGGAAGAGGAGAGAAGCAGATCCCAGTTGTGCCTCAAGCGCTGCTGAGGAAAAGGAAATTTACACTTGGAAGTCTTGCAGTGAAACAACACAGAGAGCTGTGGAGCAGCAGGCATGGAGGAGAGGCAACAGAAGGGAGAAAAGTGTGAGGGTAACAAGGCAATTAAGGAGGGAAGCGGGGACAAGAGACAATGGGGTATAAAGGGGAAAAAAGCAACAGAGCGGACCAGTCCCTCGCCAGCACTCACAATCCTTCCAGTGATATGGGAATTCTTCAACCCTCCATTCTGCTCCACTTCTTTACTCTGGTCATCAACACTCTGTGAAATGCCTGACCAGAGCAGGAACACAAGTGCTGATCAAAGGAGTTAACAGGGGTCCTCTGCTTGGCTCCCCATTCTGGCCATGGATATCAGGCAGCAGGGAGCACTGAGGGAAAATAATGTATTGATAGTTAGATGCTCTCTTAGTGTGTCAGCAAGGATGACAATTGAGGAAGGGGAGAGATGGGCAGGGCTAGGTGGAGGAAGCTAATCCCGTACTCCCTCATGTCCTATACAATCTCTTTCCAGCAATGATCATATCTCCTTTAAGCCTGTGGCTGGAATTTGGTAGCTCTGAATCCAGTTCCTGAAAAAGAAATGGAATAGTTTTACCATCTGTGATACCCACTTGTCCTTTCTTTTTCCTTGCATATATGCTCATTACACTATATTGCTAGCTGAATATAGCAACATAGAAATCTATGCAATCAGCACTATTGTTAATTATTAATGATTTGCATTTGTGCAGCACCTTTCAGCCCGAAGTGCTTCACAGTTGTGCTGTGTAGACATCTTTTCACTCTTACTGGAACGGAGCCAGCTCTGTGGAGCAACTGTTCTGCACCAGCTGCTTCACCCAATATAGGTTTAAAGGAAGGGAAATAAAGAATAACAGATCCATCTGAAATGACAATAGAATCTTATGTAGGCAGAAAGGGATTGCCATGACTTGGTTTGGAATTTGGCCAGTGCACCAGAAATCAAGGCCCTAATCCAGCAAAGCAATTAATCAAATCCTTAATTTTAAGAATGGGAGTTGTCCCCTCATTTTCAGTATGACTGCTTGTGCTGAAAATTAAGCCAGTGATTAAGTGCTTTGTTGGATTGGGGCCTTAAATCCTTATTCTTCAAAAAGTACAGTTAGAACCTTGTTAACTATACATGGCCAGAATTTTCATTTTGCACTGTAACACTATGCTGGTGCATTGCTTTAGTATAAACTGTGGTGCTGTTTGTTTTGCCCTACCTATTCTTGTTGCAGTCTACATTTTCCTTGGGAGTTTCCCATCAAAGTACCAAGCAATCCCCTTTACTCTACATAGTGCTAGCTTTGCATAGCTCTAGAAGGCTATATCTGCTCTCAGAAAGATGTAAAAAGAAAGCAAAGTTCACCTCTGTGCAGAGAGCCTGCATAGGTGGGACTTCAGTGGCATACAGGGTCAGCGTTGGCTGTCTGCCATGGGGTGTATTTCACCCAGGGGAGCACAATACCAAGCTGCACATACTGAAGTGACAAAGAACATTTGAGAAAATTGGTTTCACTATAATCTTACACATTTGGGGACAGATCCTCATCTGGTATAAATTAGCATAGCTCATTACATTTAACAGAACTGTGCTGAGTAACACTAACTGAGGATCTGGTCCTTGATGTTTTAGAATTTTAACAAAACAACAAAATTGATCCACTCAAGCTGTCAGTAGCTATGAAAGCTAGGGAGGCTGGAGGCTGTATTTTAGTAACTAGAAGTAGGAAAGTGAGGGCTGGGGGACACTTGTTTAATATGGAAAGTAGAAAACATATGGAATTAATAACCAAAATATGACACAGTCCAAAACTGTAAGGAGTTGGTTTATAAGCACTAATTAATTTAGGTTTGGCATATGCATGGTTCACTTCTGAAAGGCTGGTGTGGTTTGATTAGTCATTATTAATGAACCATTTGCTCAGCCTTTTTTACCAGCTAAATGTATATCATTAAAAAAATTATTAGGAAGTCCAAATGTCTACTAGACTGTTTTTTAATAAACTATGTAAAAAAAAGGTCTTGGCAAGGCAAAGCAACATTAAGCACCTTTTCATGAGAACATTTCAAGTAGCTGTAATAAAATGCCCCTGGACAACCTCACTAGTGGTTTCAAACTCCTCGCCTATTAAAATACAAGCATTCGATTTACTTGTCAAAATCTTGAGGCCCAACAAACCTAATAGGGAGAGGAAGGGTTTTCCATAGCTTGAGCATGAAGCATAATTCTCATTGTTTGGGGAGGTGGGAGGGGGACCCAATTCTGAGCTCCATATTGAATGTTCACTCAATCTACACACAGACAAACCTGCCACTGAAATCACTGGGGTATGGCCTGATTAAAAATGTTAAGGATGTTGTTTACCTCCATTGTGTATTTGCCTATACATTTTTGAGAGGCATTTTTGATGCAAAACACAATTTTTGCCAGTGACAGGTGCTTTCTTCTTAGCACATGCCCAGATTCCATGTTAACCTGTTTCTGCCAGCAGAAATTGCTCAGCAAAAACTGGAATAAAGACAACATTTACTAATTCTAGCATATGACAGCAAACTTAATTTCTGTGAATGTCACAAAATGTTTCTAAGTGGCTGTTCTTGCTCTCATTGATTTTAACGGGATAAGAGGGAAGGTCCTTTCATGGATCAGTAATTGGTTAAAGATAGGAAACAAAGGATAGGAATAAATGGTCAGTTTTCAGAATGGAGAGAGGTAAACAGTGGTGTCCCCCAAGGTCTGTACTGGGCCCACTCCTATTCAACATATTATAAATGATCTGGAAAAAGGGGTAAACAGTGAAGTGCCAAAATTTGCAGATGATACAAAACTACTCAAGATAGTTAAGTCCCCTGCAGACTGCGAAGAGCTACAAAAAGCTCTCACAAAACTGAGTGACTGGGCAACAAAATGGCAGATGACATTCAATGTTGATAAATGCAAAGTGATGTACATTGGAAAACATAATCCCAACTATACATACAAAATGATGGGGTTTAAATTAGCTGTTACCACTCCAGAAAGAGATCTTGGAGTCATTGTGGATAGTTCTCTGAAAACATCCACTCAATGTGCAGCGGCAGTCAAAAAAGCAAACAGAATGTTGGGAATCATTAAGAAAGGGATAGATAATAGGACAGAAAATATCATATTGCCTCTATATAAATCCATGGTATGCCCACATCTTGAATACTGCATGCAGATGTGGTTGCCTCATCTCAAAAAAGATATATTGGAATTGGAAAAGATACAGAAAAGGGTGACAAAAATGATTAGGGATATGGAATGGCTTCCATATGAGGAGAGATTAATAAGACTGGGACTTTTCAGCTTGGAAAAGAGATAACTAAGGGGGGATATGATAGAGGTCTATAAAATCATGACTCATGGAGAAAGTAAATAAGGAAGTAGTATTTCATTCTTCTTATAACACAAGAACTAGCGGTCACCAAATGAAATGAATTGGCAGCCGGTTTAAAACAAACAAAAGAAGTATTTTTTCACACACCGCACCGTCAATCTGTGGAACTCCTTGCCAGAGGATGTTGTGCAGGCCAAGACCATAACAGAGTTAAAAAAAGTACTAGATAAGTTCATGAAGGATAGGTCCATCAATGGCTATTAGCCAGGTTGGGCAGGGATGGTGTCCCTAGCCTCTGTTTGCCAGAAGCTGGGACTGGGTGACAGAATGGATCACTTGATGATTACCTGTTCTGTTCATTCCCTCTGGGACACGGCATTGGCCCCATCACAAGACAGGATACTGGGCTAGATGGATCTTTGGTCTGACCCAGTATGGCCGTTCTTATGTTCAGGTGGAGCAAGAACAAGGCCTACATTTATTAAAGCTACTTTTAAACTTCATAACTATAGTGTCACATAATCTGCAAGATGAATTTGTTTGAGTACAAGTTCTACACACCACATAGAAGTAAGTCCTCAAAATAGTTCTTAATGTGGGTCTTAAATTGGTATTTAAGTCAGTTTCTCACTTCTCTGCTTTCTAAATGAACCTGTGTGCTTCCCTTTTAGCATTTATAAGGTTCCCTGAGATTCCTAATAGTTGAATAATGACATTTCATAATTTTACAAGAAGGCCGTCCAATGTAATTTGTAAAAATTGTACTCCAATGTATGCAGAGCGCAAGTATATGGATATAGTTATAATGCGCTATACTGATAATCTTCAGTAACGGTGTTTGGACCAATTTTTCCTTCATGTGCCAAAAGTGCATGTGGTTACACCACCTGATGAATGATCAAGCCTGGAAGTATTTCTATAGTTCTGTAGTTCCTGTTTTTATGTTTGTCATGTTTAATATTATGCTATTTATAAGTTTGAAAAATTATTACATTTAACAACTGTGTTATTTAAAATAGAATACTGTGCCTCTCCTTTCTAGCCAAGATAATCGACTTCAGCTGTTTGTGGATGACAGGTGTGCCACTTCAGAGTCAAGGTATGGCTGGTCATGACACTAATCTACTCCTTTTCTGCAAAGGCATACTCTTGCTGGCCTGAGGAATAGAGACTTGAGCCTGCTATGTTAAAATCAATGGGCATTTTTTCATTAACTTGAATGCAAGCAGGCTCAAGCCCTAAGAGAACAGACTTGATATTGAATAAAGTTTTGTTACAAATAGTTCATCAAATAGATGAATTTTCATGATATTTAAATTGAACACTTAGTTGTTTACTTGAGTGAAATAATTACTGATTTAGAATTCAGGGTAAATGGAAGCCTTGGTTCGATCACGTGTAAAACTTAGCTTGCAACTGTCAGTAGGCTAGAGTAGACTTGAGACTAAAAGTGTCAAAAATGACAAGGAGCCTATTTCTGTGGACGAATCAAAACTTAGGCAAAATCTGAAAAATATATTAACATCTGTATATGATTGCTGTTTATACTGCAGTAATTCCTAAAGGCCCCAATCAGGATCAGGGCCCCACTGTGTGCTGTACAAATAAATCTTCTGGTCCAATCAAAGATTTTCCATTATCAGCATGGTTAACAAATCCACATGGAAGAAATATGTTATGACAGACTCAACAGAGCAGGAAAGTGGCTTGAGAAAGGCTATGTCCCTGAAAGAAAGTTTTTTTGCAGTTACTCTTTTGTGAGGACTTAAGAAGAGGAAGAATGGTGGACATTGGAGGAATGCAAAGTTAAGATATACAATCCACACTAATAAAGCGAGGCTCTCTGTCCCCCACTAATGGCTAGAAAAATCTATAAAGGTTTAGGAGTCTGTTGTTATCTCTAAATTAACAGAGCTCATCCACTAGCTCAGGTAGTCAGGGCTCATGCTTATGATCTAGAGGTCTTGGCTTCAATCACTCCAGTCAAGCACTGTTACAGATGAATAAAAGAGGAGCATCAAAGCACTTTGGGAGAATAAGGGCAGTGAAAGGAAAGTGGGGGAATTCAATATAGGAACACAAGGCTGTGTCCTGAAGCAGAATACAGGGGGTTACAAAGCAATGCAATAAAGTCATTGTGAGCCCTGCAAAAAGATGACGTATTTTTAAATTTCTCCTTCGTTCCCTCTAAATATATTGTGGGGAATAATCCTGAATGGGCATTGGGAAGACAAAATGACCAGGTAGCCAGTAGTCCTTTACCAGTTCAGTTTCTATGACTCTATTACTCTTATTCATCTTTATGTCCTTGACAGTAAAATATCCTTATTTCCGCATATATTTTTCAGTTTATTCCTTGTTTCAGTGAAGTTAAAAAAAGTGTTGCTATTAAAAAGGTGCCAGTAAAATTCATGTGAGATCCTGTTACCTTTGAGTACTGGGGATAACCCGGAGACACAGGTGGAGCCTTTGGATCAGCTGGAGAGCCAAAAGAAAGACTTAGAGACTGGGCAGATTGCTGGAAAAGCTTTGTAGTGCAGCTGTGAGAAGACAGAGCTTGTAAAAGACAAACAGCTGTTGGGGTTGGACAGGAAAGCCTCTGAAAAAGGGTGAGGGAGGAGGAAAAGAAGTTTGATCATGGCTGGGTAAGAGGCCATGGCTGGGTAAGAGGCCAAAGATTCTAATCTTCTGACTTAATACTTAGTGTAACATTACATTTCTCTGTAAGACTAGAAAAGGAAAAGTTACAGGCAATGTGTTATGAAGACTGCAGCTTTCTCACCTACCTTAACACCAAGATGACCCTTTTCCTCCCCCCAAAAAAGCAGTTTTCCATTATGAATACAGTCTGTGCATAATCCAACAACTGGTGTTACCCTGAAAAATGGATTTTGGGATGCTGCTGTAATAACCTGCCTATTGCTACCTCAGTCTGTTATTCCTGAGGTAAAAGTTTCCAGGGTTGTTAAAGAAAGAACAGTGATATAACCTTTTTTAATTTTTTAATTAAATTAAATTTAATAATTGGAGATATACCAATCTCCTAGAACTGGAAGGGACCTTGAAAGGCCATCAAGTCCAGCCAGCCCCCTGCCTTCACTAGCAGGACCAATTTTTGCCCCAGATCCCTAAGTGGCCTCCTCAAGGATTGAACTCACAACCCTGGGTTTAGCAGGCCATCCCTCCCCCCTGATAAAGTAATTGATACAAGCAGTATTCTTTCCAAAACAAAGTATCTTATTAATGTAACTAATAATCCCTAATACAGTTTATCCTAATTCCTAAGCAAAACACAAAATCTGTGAGACACAAATCCTTTATTGCAAGTTAAAGAGCATTCAACTACAATAGCATATAATTTAATTGATTCTAAATGAAGTGATTTGTTACAAGCGACCAGTTGGTAACAAATCACTGACAGCAGTTCTAAAGTTGTACTTTAAGTTTTATAGAAGTAAAACAAAAACACACACTGTCCGAGGGATGTGCTGGCTGCCGCTTCCTGCTGCTCCCATTGGCCTGGAGCGGTGAACCACGGTCAGTGGGAGCCATGATCGGCCGAATTTGCAGACGTGGCAGGTAAACAAACTGGCCCGGCCCGCCAGGGGGCTTACCCTGGCGAGCTGCGTGCCAAAGGTTGCCGATCCCTGCCTTAAGCAATTACCCCATTCGCACATGATCAGTACCAACCATTACCTCAGCATTACGATTGACAGCTGACCTTCAAAACAAGTTGTGACCATTATGAGTGGGCTATGAGCAGCTAGCTGCTCAGTTAACTGATCTCTCTGTCATTGTTTACTGCATGTGCTTAATAGCCACCAATTTTGCACATGCTCACTGTTGTCATTTACCTTAGAGCTGCAATTCTGCTGATCCACACCCACTCACACATACCTGGCTCTTTGCCAGGGTACCATTTTAGAAATTCTGGGCTTTCAACTGAGTATTCTCAGGGTCCGCAGCTTTCATCTCAGTGTGGAGTGACTTTTGCTTATTCAGAATAAAGATTGGGCAGACAAAGTGGAAACCAGAGAATTCTTCTAGTAACACTGGAGGAGACCAAGAACCTCCTCGCTAACCTGTTTTACTTAAATGCAGGGGCCATGTGTTAAGGGCATGAACAGTTTTAAGGGTATTGAAAAGCTGTTTTGCCTCCAATGGAGTGAGCCATTCATGAAAAACAGAGGAAATCCTCTACAGATCTTGGATAACACAACTAAAGCCAGGCTAGCTCAACTTATTTCTTTGACATTAAGGGTTTGACCTGGAGAAGTACATGGGCTTCCGTGTTAGCTGCATAGTCTGGTTTAATTGTGTGAGGATGTAGAAATTGGTAGTAAATTTCTAAAATTTTGCATATAAAAGTTGTCATGAGAAACGTGGGAATTTTTGTCTGTTTACTGGGAAACCAAACCTTAAACTTAATCTAAAGAGTGAATTAATGACTCTGTATTCACTTTGTCGTGTCTGGCACGACAGTTATTCTTACAGCACTATGTGAATTCTTAAATAGCTGTTTTGTTCGCACAATATGTGCATATATGTTGTTTTGTGGGCACAACTAAAGGAATGCCTATACTGCAAAAAAAGACCTGTGACAGTGAGCTTCAGAGCACAGGTCAACTGGCTTGGGCTCATGCTGAGGGGCTAAAAATAGCAGTGTGGACATTCCTGCTCAGGCTGGAGCCCGGGCTCTGAAACCCAGGGAGAGAGGTGGATCTCAAAACCTGGGCTTCAACCTGAGTGGAAATGTCTACACTGCTATTTTTTAGCCCCTCAGCATGATCCTGAATCAGTTGACCCAGGCTCCGAGAACTCACTGCCTTTTTTGTTTTTTTGCAGTGTAGACATACTCTTAGAGGCCTACATTTCAAGTTTTTAATCCAAAATATATGTTGTAAATACCTGAGGCTGTGTGGTTTTTTTTTATGTGAGTGTGTGTGTTATATATATAGCAGTGGAAAAAGAACTAGGAGAGATGAGCATTAGCAAAATTCAACTGCAGAGAGGTAAGCAGAAATTCCAATCTAATATGTGGACAATTTCTTTATACATTAGAGGCTAAAAATGGGTAGGCTAGCCCTTTACTCCATGGTAGCTCTTTTTCCTTCCAGTGATTTTGTGATTTACTAAGAGGTGCTGGACACTATGATTTCCAGTTGGGATTTTCAAAGGATCCTAAGGCAGTGAGCCCCCCCCCATTCCCATTGATTTTCAGTGGGAATTGGGCATCTAACCCCCATTACACCCCTTGTTAATTCCAGCCTAAAGTTTTTATGCCCAAATGTGAAATTGTACTCAACCTTACCCACATGCACAGATGCACCTAGGTACCTATTTGACTATTATTATTATTATTATTATTATTATTATTATTATTATTATTATGTAAAAAGTTTTGGTAAAATGATCAGCAGTTTCCATTTGCATGGATTTGTGTAAATCTTTCTGGTTCTCATGTACACTGTGGTCTACATAAGGATGCAGAAGATGGTAAACAGCCAGCATTAGTGGAAGTGTATGTAACCTTTTAAGTTCTGCTGCTCTTGTATGTTAGTGCTACTTTAAGTTCCTCACAGTTAGTTCTTACCTGTACTATTTTGGGTTTTCTCCATGAAAAGGGTGAACTACAGCTCTGGCATCAACTTCATTATGAGCAGAGACCTCTCGCTTGTCTATGACTTTTACTGAAAATCCCAAAAATGTTTTAGCTTTGATACCTCTTCAGAGGCTCAGATTTTCTTTGCAATTTGTGCAAACATCCCAGAAACACCGTAAGGCCCCAATCCTGCAAACACTCACACACCTGCTTAAATTTAGGCACCTGAATAGAAGTCACCAGGACTACTTACATGCAGAAAGCATGTGCATAAGTGTTTGCAGGACTAGGGTTTAAGATGCACGGACCACAAGAAAACAATTTCTTACCCCAAACCCTCCTCAAATTTCCTAACAAAAATAAAAAGGATAAAAACACCAGGAAAGGTATAAAATTAGCATAACTGATATTAAAACAAATCGCTTTCCAAAGGTACTGTAAGGCTGGCATAATTTTAATTTCCTATTTAAGATACTTGAAAAACACAACATAACTTAATATTTTCTTACTTTTAGTTACAGCAGGCTTAGTGGAAAAATTACTTACCTACTGACATAAGAGTGTGTGTGTGTGTGTGTGTTTATACCTGTCTGAAAATGATTCTTCTGTACTAGACCTTTTCCTGGATAATATTTATGGCAATAATTATACCATCATCACATGACAAAAGCAAATATATTCTACCGATTTTATTTAAATTGCTTATTATATGAATTTTTTTAATTCTGCAGAGCAGTCAAAAGATATCAGAGTTGTGCCTGTTTAACAGAAAATCAGTTTTGCAATTAAATTGTTTTCATAAAAACCCATTGTATGATTTATTACTTTTCAGGCTTGACTTATAACTTAGGCACATAACCAGACTGCATTGGTGTTGAGCCAGAACTAAAGAGATGAAGAGACAACCTGCTATATTAGTATGTAAGCAAGAGACAAGAAGAATCCCTTCTGTTACTGGGGCTCAGCAGGCAAGCTCACTGCAACCTGGAAAACTATTTCCACAAGCTTGGCCTCCGTCTCTTCCACCACCTGGAAAAATGGGAGGAGGAAAGTAGAGCAACAGACAAAGACAGAGTAGCTTTGTCTCTGCTCCCACCATTGCAGTTCCATTGGTGGGAGCAAGAGGAGACAGGGTGCAGGCATTCTTATCACGGTGTCCCTCCTTCTTGCTATGGCAGCTTTGTCAGATCTGCCCCTTTTTGCTCTCTTGCAACTGCTTTCCCCATTCTCTCCCCTCCTTTCTAGCTGGTTCTCCCTTCTATCTTCCTTGTGGTTGTTTTCTCTGTTCCTCCTGCCACCAGCCTTTCATACCTCTCGGTGTCCCATACAGACTCTACTCCTGTCAGTAGCTTAAGAGCCCCCCTTTCGCACGCTCTGCCAGTTGCCTCTCTCAGCAGCTGTATGGGAGACAGGCTGGAGCCAGCTATTGCTTGCTGACAGAGAGGAGAAGCAACCAGGCTGTGCAGGGAAGGGTGGGTTGGGAGCAGCTCAGTTTAAAGCTGTCTCTATACAGTTCTTAGATATTGATTAGAACGTGTGTTACCTGGGATGTGTTCTGAAAACCCAGGTCTGTCTCTGCCCAATTGGAACTGTTGGCAGCAGTATTTCTTACTATAGCTGATAGTGACACCTATAGCTAAAGTTACATGAACTTCCGCTTATAAGACCTTGTTTTCAGTTGCTTATATTTCGGCTAAACTGTAACTGAAATTTTCCTGCCTGGGTGTCTGCCTCAGGCTGAATGATTTTGAAAAGATCAGCTAAAATGGTTCAGCTGTTTCCAAGAAAAAACCTAGAGGAAAATATATTGTTTTCTCCATGCTTAAAAAAAAATCTTACACCTGTCTGAGAAGCTGTAGCACATCCATACTTTGGAGCAGGGTCTTGAACTTTGGGAGGGAGCACTCCCTGATGTCAGGGATGTGCTTTTTGATATCCCTGTGAAAATTCATTCAGATTTGGTCATTGTAAGCTTCAGAAAAATCTGTTTGCCCATGCTCAATGAAAACGTGTTAGTTAGGGTTGCCAAGTATACAGTTTTCGATCGGAACCCCCAGTCAAAGAGGGACCCTGGCAGCTCTGGTCAGCACCCCCAAACCACCATTGGCCGGGAAATGCAGCTCCCACTGGACATGGTTCCTGGCCAATGGGAGCTGCGGAGCTGGTGCTGCGGGCGAGGGCAGCACGTGGAGCTTTCCTAATCACCTCTGCGCCTAGGGGCTGGACATGCTGGCTGCTTCCGAAGAGCTGCACAGAGCCAGGGTAGGCAGGGTGTCTTTCTTAGCCCTGCTGCACCACTGACTGGACTTTTAGCAGCCCGGTCAGCTGTGCTGACCAGAGCTGCCAGGGTCCCTTTTCGACCGGACATTCTGGTAAAAAACTGGACGCCTGGCAACCCCCAGCTCTGCATGGCTCCCGGAAGCAGCTGCCAGGTCCCTGCAGGCCCTAGATGCATGGGTGGCCAGGAAGGCTCTGCGTGCTGCCCCTGTCCCAAGGGCCGGCTCTGAAGCTCCCATTGGCCAGGAACCGCAACCAACGGGAGCTGTGGGGACTGCACCTGCAGGTGCGAGGGCAGCACGCAGAGTGTCCCTGGCCGCCCATGCATCTAGGGGCCGCATGGACCTGGTGACTGCTTCCGGAAGCTGCAGTAAGCGCCACTGGGACCCTGTACTCCGAACCCTCTCCCGCACCCCAAACCCCTTCCCCAGCCTGGAATCCCCTCCTGCACCCAAACTCACTCCCAGAGCCTGCACCCCTGGCTGGAGCCCTCACTCCCCCCACCCGCACTCAACCCCCTGCCCCAGCCGGGTGAAAGTGAGGAGGGTGGGGGAGAGCACACGACAGAGGGAGGGGGGATGGAGCAAGCAGGGGCGGGCCCTCAGAGAAGGGGCTGGGCTGCGGTGTGGCCTCAGGAAAGGAGTGGGGCAGAGCTGTTCGGTTTTGTGCAGTTAGAAAGTTGGCAACCCTAGGTTACCTAGGAGATCCACTGGTGCACAAGGGATGCACTGAATCGGTGTGTCTCCTGACCTCACTAGCAATATCCCTCCCAGCTGCCTCTGCCCACTCTTTGGGCATGCTGGCAGCCTCTGTGCCTTCTGGTGCAGGAGAGGCTCCACATCCACAACTTTCCGCTGCTGGAGGTCCTGCATCAGTGATTATCGTGGCAAAAACCAGTTCCATTCTGGGTTAATTCTAGCTTCCAGTGTGAACAGTCTGAATTCATAAAGTTTGAGTGGGTTCAAAATTACTTGAAAGAAGTTCACTCACCCCAGTTAAAATCAAAAGTGCACTTGGGGATAGATTTGCAAAGGGACTTGCAAAGGCATTGCAAAGCTGAGTGTTGTGGCCCTTAAAGCCCTGGAAAATCTCAGCGGCAAAAGTCACCTGAAAATTAACCGAGGTAAAACCAACATGATGCTTCTGATTGGTCTTTTTGAACGTACCCCAGGCGTCTTAGTGGGTGATCATCTGGACAATATTGTCAATGATTTCATCTGGCCTTGGCTCTGCTGTCGATAATATGGCCGGCACTGACAAAGAAGTTGAAGCCTGTACTACAAAATGCTGTAAGTAATGGGGCACCTCAGTGAGAATGTCCTTCGCAAACTGAGCACCCTGATAAATAGAGAGATAAAGCTGAGGTTATATGCTGGATAATCTGACCTAGGGAACTGAAGCATGAGTATGCCTACTGGATTGGGCCCCACAGGTGCAGATAGGCAGGGGAACCACTGTTTCCCCCTGGTTTGTGGATTATACTGGGTCTTAGGAATCTGGACACCAAGAATGAGGCAGCAGTGCGCACGCCCAGAGGCAGACACTTAGGTGCCTAGGGAACTTTTACAGCAAAAATTTAGGCCCTGAGTGAGTTTAGGCATGTACAGGTTAGGTGGCAGCTGAGCGGGGGTTTGGCAAATGCCAGGGGTGCTTACAGTGACAATTAGGCATCTCAGTCCATTGTGAATCTGGTCCTTGGCCTCCACTTTTTCCCAAAATCTATTTGCAATATTACACCTCAAGTCAGCCTCTGAGTACATTAATCAATGTACTGATGGCATCTTGCACATAACTAAGTACTATTGTATTTTTTCAGACGGCTATTCAGTGCTAGCAGTAACATGTGAACACTCAGCTAATTTGCAGTCTGTCCTGGAAAATGTTAGCTGTGTTTGTCCCTTCTAACCACAGGGGTACCACCCAATGACTTATTGTAGATGAAAAACATGCCATTCCATCAGCTTGCTGACGCTACAGCCAAAACCCTGGGAATATCTCCAAACTCCAGGAAGAAACTGTTACCATGTGTGTTCACATACTTGCTCAATCTGTTGGGCAGCCTATTGAGTATACTTGTAATGGCATTTGAGTGCTAGTTGCAGATGCACACACAAATTTGGAAGAATCCACATGGGATGCACACCTAGTGTGGAAATATTTGCTGCCATTCATGGCCGTGCTGCACAGTGCTGTATACAAAAGGCCATGCCTAGTATACAAAAGACTGTGCCTGTTAAAATCTTGTTGTTTGACTAACTTGGAAAAACTAGCTACCTAACTTCCTGTCCCTGACCTTCCTGAAGTGTAGTCAGCTTTGTACTTTTATTATGCCTCTGTTTGATTCATGCACTAGAGACGGTCCTGATGTAAGTCTGGGGTTAAACAGCTGCAGATATTTTGCAAACTTGTATAATTAAGCAACGACTAAAACACTTGTCAGAGTTTTTTCAAAAATGTTTTTTCCCATGTTCAGTCTTCCATTGTTGTGAAAGATTTTGTTGCTTAAAAAAAATCAATTTAGAACTGGGGTTGTAAATATTGTCTTGTGTCCCTATCAAGAAAGCATTTCTGGTTGCTATGGGCACACTTTGTCAAGTGCTGAATGCCTCCTGAGAGATGTGGAGTAGAGTGCATTCACTATCTTGCAGGATCAAGCCCGGTATGCGGTATTTGATTAATAAGCTGTACGTTTTTCTGTTTTTAAGTGTAGCTGAAATCAGCTAAAGTCTTTCCTCAGCAAGGGGTACAAGATCCCTGCTCTCTGAAAGTGAATAGGAAAGACTCACTTCTATTTTTTCTTCTCCATAGCTGATGGGTGGGGAGGGGAGTCTCAAGAGCTGGAGAAGGCTGACACTTAAGTGAGCAGTATCTATTGGGTTTCCGGGAAACGGGGCGGGTGAAGCCCGCCCCATGCTAACGGATCCCCCCCAGCCTAAGGGGAAGTTCCACAGGGCCTCAGAAACCCACTAATTGCGGGGGACAACTAATAAAAGAACAGGGACAGGAGTGCGGTCAAAGGGTCATAAGAAGGGAGCCTGACAGAGACACCGAGCAGAGAACCCCGGACAGCGCCCACTGCTCCTCGAAGGCATCAAAGGAGCCAGCGGACACCGCCCAGAGGAACTCCGCTCGGAGATGTGAACGGACTAAGGATCGGAAACAAGCCCCACAGTCGCAGGAGTCTCCATTGGCCAACCGCCTCTCCCTGGTCAGTGAGAAGTATAAAGGGATTCACCTATCACCTGAGGGCTGGCGAGGAGTGTCCTGGTTCACAAGCAAGGATCTGTTCATGGAGAGGTAGAGCCTGGTCTTTTAGGTCAGTGAATCTCATGGGGTGGAGGGTGATTGTTGCTGCCTTTTAGGTTAGGCGATCTTGGGAGCGGATGGAAGACGGCTTATTCCTGAATCCACAGGCCAGCAGCACATTTTCTAAGCCTGCTGCAGGGTAGTAGCAATCTCTTGCCTGCTGCAAGTGCACCACTACTTGCTTCTGACATAAAATACGGTAATCTCAGCACAGTGAGAAGGCTCTTCCTGAAAGAGGGAGAAAAGGGAGAACTTAGAGTGGGACCCGAAATAGGTTAAATTTTTAAAAGGACTTACTTTTAAGAGGCACCAAAATTGGTCTTTAACTCAGTATGACCTCCACATCATTAAAAGTGAAGTCACTGAATAAAAGCATGCCAGCTACTCTGTAATGTTTGCTATTTATAGCCAAGTTGTTAAGCTTAGATAGACTTAGGTAATAGGGTTACATTTACCTCATTATGTTAGTTATTAACGGAGATGGTTTTCCAATTCATCTTGGCACTAGATGAACTCAATTTTTCTTAGGCAGGAGAAGGGATTCCCTTTTCAGTCATTACTAATGATTCTGAGGTGTTAGGGGAATAACGGAGGGATAGTGGATAGCCCTGGAATCTTTCCTCTGTCTGTAGACCTTGAAACGTATGTTTCTTTGCATTCCTTAATAATGACAAGTATTGTTTGGAAATGCCACTAAAAAGAGTTATGGTCATAAAACAAGGGACATATCAAGATTACATTTGAAACCCTTGGGCTTTTGGCTACTAATGATAATCTACATCAATGCATGCCTGTGTCTTTTTGATGGCCAAAGGGCAGGCTTCTACACAGAATCCATACTCATTTAGCCAAACGGATCCTCCAATAACTTATAGATCTTCTATCTCTCTACTTCCCAAAGATCAGACTAATTTAAGAAGATCTGAGTCCAAGATTCAGAAATGCGAATGAGTGAATGGAGTGGGGTTTGAATTGTTGCAAGTTCAACAAACTTTTCAAAGGTTTTGTGAACTCACCAGGACGTGTTCACATTTTGTGAATACTTTCTTTCATAAATAGATCTCAAGCTACAGCCTCACTGTTTAACCAAACTGTATGCTAAGCAATGTTTTCACATTTGGATCCTCCTAAATTTGCCAGGTTCACAAGTTTAGTAAAGGAAGCTTAAGGTGTGGAAATGGAAAAGAACTAGCTATAGGAACAGGTGAAGCTGTGCAAAAGTAAAGGGCCATTCCAGACCATTTCAAAACTTTGCCATTTTTTTCAAAAGTCTTCTGTAGAATTCTCATTGTCATATGAAAAGATAGGGTGACCAGATGTCCCGATTTTGTAGCGACAGTCCCGATTTTGGGGGCTTTTTCTTATATAGGCACATATTATCCCCCACCCCCTGTTCTGATTTTTTACACTTGCTATCTGGTCACCCTATGAAAGGCAGGCATTAGAAACTTAGGGTGGGGTTTTCAAAAGTGCTTAGAACAGTTTGTATGTTTTGAAAAATATAATTTTGAATTCAAAATTTTGCACTGTATATTTGTCAGCAAGGGAACTTCTGTTTGAAAAATGATAAATAGTGGTCCTCAGAAATTTTTTGAAAAATTCTTCATTTTAAATAAGAATGGGGCATTTTTGAAACGTGAAAATCTGCATATAGGTTTTCTAACTTTGAACTTTTGAACTTTTCTTTTGAAGAAAAAAAAATTCTTTTGAACTTTTCAGTTAGGTGTACTAAAGTTCTTACTATTGGTATGTCTACAGTGAAATGTAAGCCCAGGGTTTGAACTCAGGCTCAAACCTAACCCCCATTTCTATCTACATACAAATCACACTAACCCAGGGCTTGGACCTTGGGTTCCAGTATTCCATAGGGGTGGAGGGTCTGAGACTGAGTCAAGCCAGGGCCCAGGTTTCAAGCCTGACTGCTTTGGGGAAGATGCAATTCCACTGGACTCATGCTCTGGGAGCCCACCAAGAAGTATTCCACAATCCCACAAGCTGACTTTTTTTGTCCTTTGGACAATCAAGTTTGATGCACAGTCAAGTTTTCCCACACTGCACCATGAGCAAAGGGCAAGAGTGGCCACCTTTTGGGAGGATGCTATGAAGTCTGGGATATGGATGGTTAGACTTGGGCTCACATAATGCAGTGTAGATGCTGGAGCCCCAGGTTATGACTCAGTGTTCAACAATTCCTAACCTGGGGTTACAAATGAATATAGACGCTCCAGCCCTAGGTTAACAAACCCAGGGTCTGCTAACTCAAGTTCTACTAACCTTGTGCTTTCATTGCATTGTAGATATACCCTATGTGAACTGACTCAGTTTGATTCCAGTGAGGAAGCTGGTAGGCCAGCTGTAGTGGGTGAAGTATTATATACGTCATAGAAACTCAAAGCCAGTGCAGAAGGTGCTGGAGTAATTGTGTGGAAAGGCTGAAGGAAGAGTAGTTAATGAGGGAGCAAAGCTCCAGCAATCATACATTTAAATGATTGAAAGTATATCTTTAAAAAGTCTCATTTTTCTAAAGACTTAATGTGTGAGTAATTAACGCTTCTTTGCAAAGAGCTGGGCTTTGAGGGGCTGAAGAGTGACTAAATCATTAGTGAAGATATTGAACAGAACTGGACCCGGAACTGATCCCTACAGGACCCCACTCGTTATGTTCTTCCAACATGACTGTGAAAAGACGGTTACTCACCGTAGTAACTGTTGTTCTTCGAGATGTGTTGCTCCTATCCATTCCAGTTAGGTGTGCGCGCCGTGCGTGCACGGCTCTCTGGAACATTTTTACCCTAGCAACTCCGGCGGGCCGGCTGAGCGCCCCCTGGAGTGGCGCCGCTATGGCGCCTGTTATATACCCCAGCCGGCCCGTCCGCTCCTCAGTTCCTTCTTGCCGGCTACTCCGACAGTGGGGAAGGAGGGCGGGTCTGGAATGGATAGGAGCAACACATCTCGAAGAACAACAGTTACTACGGTGAGTAACCGTCTTTTCTTCTTCGAGTGATTGCTCCTATGCATTCCAGTTAGGTGATTCCCAAGCCTTACCTAGGCGGTGGGGTCGGAGTGAGATGTCGCGGAGTGTAATACTGCGGAGCCGAAGGCTGCATCGTCTCGTGATTGCTGCACCAACGCGTAGTGGGAGGCGAAGGTGTGGACAGAAGACCAGGTGGCCGCTCTACAGATGTCCTGGATGGGAACATGGGCCAGGAAGGCGGCAGACGAGGCGTGCGCTCTCGTTGAGTGTGCAGTGAGGCGGCATGGTGGCATGCGAGCAAGCTCGTAGCATGTCTGAATACATGCCGTTACCCAGGAGGAAATCCGCTGCGAGGAGACTGGCTCACCCTTCATGCGGTCGGCGACTGCCACAAACAGCTGGGTCGAACGCCGGAAGGGCTTCGTCCACTCGATGTAAAAGGCAAGGGCCCTGCGGACGTCCAGGGTGTGAAGCTGTTGTTCCCGAGGGGAGGCGTGCGGCTTCGGGAAGAATACCGGGAGGAAGATCTCCTGGTTGAGGTGGAAGGCCGACACCACCTTGGGGAGGAAGGCCGGGTGTGGTCGAAGCTGCACCTTGTCTCCCTGGAAGACGGTGTATGGTGGACCAACCGTTAGAGCACGGAGCTCAGAGACTCGTCTTGCAGATGTAACGGCGACGAGGAAGGCTGTCTTCCAGGAGAGGTAGAGCAGAGAGCACGTGGCCATAGGCTCGAAGGGCGGACCCATAAGCCTGGCCAGAACGAGGCTTTCTGCTCTCTAGCAGGACTTGCTGTACTGCCGCCGAACAGTCCCTCTCTGTGTGGGTCAACCACTCAGGTACCAAGCTGTAAGATGGAGGGACTGCAGGTTCGGATGGCGGAGTCTGCCGAAGTCCTGGGTGATGAGGTCCGGCCATAACGGAAGGGGGATGGGATCCCGAACGGAGAGCTCGAGCAGCAGGGTGTACCAGTGCTGCCTCGAGTATGACGTGGGCTCTGTCCCTCCGAAGCTTCAGTAGCACTCGGTGCACTAGCGGGAACGGAGGGAAGGCGTAGAGGAGGCGATCCGTCCAGGAGTAAAGGAAGGCGTCCAACAGGGAGCCTGGTGAGCGACCTTGGTACGAGCAAAACAGGTGGCACTTCCTGTTCTCCCTGGAGGCGAATAGGTCTATCTGGGGAAACCCCCACCTCCGGAAGATTGTGTGTACGACATCTGGACGGAGGGACCACTCGTGGGAGAGGAACGACCTGCTGAGATGGTCGGCCAGCGTGTTCTGCACTCCCGGAAGAAAGGATGCTTCCAGGTGAATTGAGTGGGTCACGCAGAAGTCCCACAGGAGCATCGCTTCCTTGCAGAGCGGGGAGGAGTGGGCTCCGCCTTGTTTGTTCACATAAAACATTGCTGTTGTGTTGTCCGTGAACACCGCTACGCAGTGGCCTTGCAGACGGGCACGGAAGGCGTGGCACGCCAAGCGAATTGCCCGCAGCTCCCTGACGTTGATGTGGAGGGAGAGCTCCTGGGGCGACCAGAGGCCCTGGGTGTGAAGGTCGCCCAGGTGTGCCCCCCATCCCAACGCTGAGACATCTGTTGTCAGTGTCACGGACGGACGAGGAGGGCGGAACGGGACTCCTGCGCATACGACCTCTGGGTTCAGCCACCAATTGAGCGAAGCTAGGGTAGGCTTCGTGACCGTGACTACTCTGTCTATGGAGTCGCGGTGTGGGCGGTACACCGACGCCAGCCAAGATTGAAATGGGCGAAAGTGCAGTCTCGCGTAGGCGGTGACAAACGTGCACGACGCCATGTGGCCCAGGAGGCGTAGGCAGGACCGAACCGTCATAGTGGGAAAAGCGTGCAGGTTTTGGATGATGGAGACCATCGTCTGGTGTCGAGCACGAGGGAGGCAGGCCCTAGCCACCGTGGAGTCGAGGACCGCTCCTATAAACTCCACTCTCTGCGATGGAGTCAGCAAGGACTTCTCGGCATTGACGAGAAGGCTTAGAGTCCGAAACAGGGAGAGTATCTCGGCAATTTGGTCTGCTACCAATTGGCGGGATGGCCCGTGAACCAGCCAGTCGTCGAGATAAGGGTAGACATGAACTCGACGACGGCGGAGGTCTGCAGCAACTACTGCCATGCATTTGGTGAAGACCCTCGGCGCGGTGGATAGGCCGAAGGGTAGCACCGCAAACTGGTAGTGCGCACCGTTGACCACAAAACGCAAGTAGCGTCGATGGGGAGGGTAAATAGCGATATGGAAGTATGCGTCCTTCATGTCGAGGGCGGCAAACCGGTCTCCTGGATCCAGGGAAGGAATGATGGTCCCCAAGGTTACCATGCGAAATTTGAGCTTGACCATGTACTTGTTGAGCTCCCGGAGGTCCAGGATGGGTCTGAGGCCTCCTTTCGCCTTGGGGATGAGGAAATAACGGGAATAGAATCCCCTGCCCCGCCTGTCTTGCGGCACCTCCTCTATGGCACCCAACCTCAACAGAGTCTCGACCTCTTGCAAGAGGCATTGCTCGTGAGAGGGGTCCCTGAAGAGGGACGGGGAAGGTGGGTGGGAAGGAGGGGGCGAAATAAACTGAAGGTGGTAACCATACTGGATAGTACGGAGTACCCAGCTGTCCGATGTTATTTGGGACCACGCTGGGAGGAAACGGGAAAGGCGGTTGCAAAACAAAGGGGTTGGATCCTGGGAATAGACTGATGAGCCGTCCTCGGGCGTCCCATCAAAACTGTTGTTTGGGCCCTTGCGGGGCCTTGGACGACGCCTGGGTCTGGTTGCGCCTGCTGCCTGAAGGTCTACGGCGGTTGAGGCCATTGCGCCGACTATTATAGGGCCTTGACCTGGCCTGGGTAAAAGGCCGGAAGGGTTGCTGTTGGCGGAAGGAGCGCCTCTGGGTAGCTGGTGTGTGCATACCCAGAGTGCGGATAGCTACACGACCGTCCTTCAGGGTCTGTATTCTCGAGTCCGTTTTCTCTGAGAACAGGCCGTGAGTCTCAAAGGGCAGGTCTTGTAGGGTATACTGCACCTCCAGCGGTAAGGTGGAGGACTGTAGCCAGGAGATGCGCCACATAGTTACTCCAGAGGCCAAGGTTCTGGCCCCTGAGTCCGCCGAATCCAGCGCCGCCTGGATGGAAGAGCGGGAGGCTGTCCTGCCCTCCTCGACCAGAGCTGAAAACTCTTGGCGGGAAGCCGTCGGGATCAGTTCTGCGTATTTCGTGAGGGACATGAAAATGTCAAATGCGTACCGGGCTAAGAGGGCCAGCTGGTTTGCAATGCGCAGCTGAAGATCCCCCACCGAATACACCTTGCAGCCCAGCAAGTCCATGCGCCTGGCGTCCTTCGACTTCGGTGCTGGGGCTGGCTGACCGTGCCGCTCCCGGTCGTTAACAGACTGGACGACCAGTGAGTCCGGAGCGGGGTGAGTGTACAGATACTCGTATCCCGCGGGGGGGACCGAGTATTTACGTTCAACGCCCCTTGCAGTAGGGGGGACGGACGCCGGCTACTGCCAGATGGTCGTGGCATTTTTCTGAATTGTTTTGATAAAAGGTAGGGCCACCCGCGTCGGGGCCTCCGCACCGATGACGTTTGTCACCGGGTCCTCATCTTCCGGAACGTCCGCCACAGGGAGGTCAATGGCCTTTGCCACCCTGCGAAGAAGGTCCTGGTGGGCCCGCAGGTCAATTGAGGGAGGGTCCACCGTAGCGGCACCCGCCACCGCCTCATCCGGAGAGGAAGATGAAGAGAGAATCTGTACCACCACCTCTGCTGGAGGCTGGTCAGGGGCTTGGGAGGTTGACGGAAGCACTGCAGGATCCGACGACGGTAGGGTCTCTCCCAGTGGTGTTGGGGGAGGGCGGCTCACCGTGGCCTCTGGTATTCTGCGTTCAGCACCCACTGGGCGCTGGGACAAGGGGAGCCCTTGGGACTCATGGCAGGCCCAAGGGACCCAAAAACCCCACTGCTGGTGTCCAAGGTGTTGGCTCTGGGTGGGAGCCCGGAGATCTGACTCGCTGCCCGCCTGGGAGGCGACCGATGGCTGACGCGAAGGCCACGGGGGGGCAGAGGCACTGATGGAGTGCGCCGCGGAAGGAGGCAGCTTGTCCCCGGACGGTGCCGAGGAGCGGTGCCGGCCGTCACGGTGCCAGGATGGCGATCTGGACCGCCGACCACTTCGGTACCGGGAGCCGGAGCGTGACCTCGATCGTCGGTGGCGAGAGCGGCTGCGGGAGTCGCGATGTCGAGAGTGGTACCAGGAACTGGATCTCCGACGGTACCGTCGGTCCGGTGACCGGGACCGTGAGCGGTGCCGGGAGTGCGACCGGTACCGCGAGACTGAGCGGTACCGGGACTGCGACCGGTGCCGGGACGGGGTGCGGTACAGAGACTGGGATCGGTGCCGGGATCGGGAACGACGTGACGGCAACCGTTGCCTGGATCAGGACCGGGTCCGAGGCTTGGAGCGTCGTCCATCTCTTCCGTCAGGGGTCTGGGGCCGCATCATTGCCGGCTTGCCCAACGATTGAACAGCCCTCACCGGCGATGCCGGGGGCCGGAGGCTCGGTGCCTCTACGAGCTGAATAAGCTCTCTCGCCGTCACAAATGTTTCAGGCGTGGACGGGAGATGGAGCTCTACCACGGCCGGCGCCGGGGAGCAGGGAGGTACCGGACTCGACGGCGCTTCAGGTGCCGGAGTCAACGGGACCGTGCACGGCTTGTGCACTACCACAGCCGGTGCCGGAGGTGCCGGAGGTGGCTGGGTAAGCTGTCCCGAAGCTGCAGGTTTAGGAGCCGGGTGCGCCGTCTTCCGCTTCCTCTGGGGGGAGAGGGAACGGTGCCGGGACTTCGGTGCCGTCTGCGTCCCTTTAGGAGCCTCGGTACCGGGACGGCTCGGTGCCGCTGGTGCGCTGCGCGCCGAGGATGGTTTCGGCGGCGCCGGGGACGGAGCGGGGGGCTGAAGTGCCGCCTCCGTAAGGAGCTGTTTAAGTCGAGAGTCTCGCTCCTTTCTTGTGCGCGGCTTGAATGCCGTGCAAATCGGGCACTTATCTGTCCTGTGCGATTCCCCGAGGCAGCACAGGCAGGAATCATGCGGGTCGCCGATGGGCATAGGCCGCTGGCAAGCCGCACAGGGCTTAAAGCCCGGTGCCTTGGGCATGAGCCCGCACCGGCTGTGGAAGAAGAGGGGCTAACCCCTCTAATTCCCTACTATACTATGACTATCACAACTATAACAACTATAACGACTAACTTATTCAACTAATCTAAATACTATATACACTAAAGATATGGAGAAACGCTAGGGCTGTGGAGGTGAGAGAGCACTCCACTGTTCCAACTGGCCGTCACGGGCGGTAAGAAGGAACTGAGGAGCGGACGGGCCGGCTGGGGTATATAACAGGCGCCATAGCGGCGCCACTCCAGGGGGCGCTCAGCCGGCCTAAGGAGTTGCTAGGGTAAAAATGTTCCGGAGAGCCGTGCATGCGCGGCGCGCACACCTAACTGGAATGCATAGGAGCAATCACTCGAAGAAGAACCACTGATAACTACTCTCTGGGAATGGTTTTCCAACCAGTTATGCACCCACCTTATGGTAGCTCCATCTAGGCTGCATTTCCCTAGCTTGTTTACGAGAAGGTCATGTAAGACAGTATCAAAAGCTTTACTAAACTTCTACCACTTCCCCCCCATCCACAAGGTTTGTTACCCTGTCAAAGAAAGCGATCAGGTTGATTTGACATGATTTGTTCTTGACAAATCAATGCTGACTGTTTCTTATCACCTTAATATCTTCTGGATGTTTGCAAATTGATTGCTTAATTATTTGCTCCATTATCTTTCCGGGTACAGAAGCCAAGCTGACTGGTCTGTAATTCTCTTTTTATATCAAGTATCAGAGGGGTAGCCGTGTTAGTCTGGATCTGTAAAATCAGCAAAGAGTCTTGTGGCACCTTATAGACTAACAGATGTTTTGGAGCATGAGCTTTTGTGGGTGAATACCCACTTCGTCGGATGCATGTAGTGGAAATTTCCAGGGGCAGGTATATATAAGCAAGCAAGAAGCAGGCTAGAGATAACGAGGTTAGTTCAAACAGGGAGGATGAGGCCCTCTTCTAGTAGCTGAGGTGTGAAAACCAAGAGAGGAGAAACTGGTTTTGTAGTTGGCAAGCCATTCACAGTCTTTGTTTAATCCTGAGCTGATGGTGTCAAATTTACAGATGAACTGAAGCTCAGCAGTTTCTCTTTGAAGTCTGATCCTGAAGTTTTTTTGCTGCAGGATGGCCACCTTAAGATCTGCTATTGTGTGGCCAGGGAGGTTGAAGTGTTCTCCTACAGGTTTTTGTATATTGCCATTCCTAATATCTGATTTGTGTCCATTTATCCTTTTCCGTAGAGACTGTCCAGTTTGGCCGATGTACATAGCAGAGGGGCATTGCTGGCATATGATGGCGTATATTACATTGGTGGACGTGCAGGTGAATGAACCGGTGATGGTGTGGCTGATCTGGTTAGGTCCTGTGATGGTGTCGCTGGTGTAGCTATGTGGGCGGAGTTGGCATCGAGGTTTGTTGCATGGATTGGTTCCTGAGTTAGAGTTACTATGGTGCAGTGTGCAGTTACTGGTGAGAATATGCTTCAGGTTGGCAGGTTGTCTGTGGGCGAGGACTGGCCTGCCACCCAAGGCCTGTGAAAGTGTGGGATCATTGTCCAGGATGGGTTGTAGATCCCTGATGATACGTTGGAGGGGTTTTAGCTGGGGACTGTATGCGATGGCCAGTGGAGTCCTGTTGGTTTCTTTCTTGGGTTTGTCTTGCAGTAGGAGGCTTCTGGGTACACGTCTGGCTCTGTTGATCTGTTTCCTTATTTCCTCGTGCAGGTATTGTAGTTTTGAGAATGCTTGATGGAGATTTTGTAGGTGTTGGTCTCTGTTTGAGGGGTTAGAGCAGATACGGTTGTACCTCAGTGCTTGGCTGTGGACAATGGATCGTGTGGTGTGCCCAGGATGGAAGCTGGAGGCATGAAGGTAAGCATAGCAGTTGGTAGGTCTCTTTTTATAGATTGGCACTATATTTGCCATTTTCCAGTCTTCGTGAATCTCTCCCGTCTTCCATGACTTTTCAAAGATAATCACTAATGGCTCAGATATCTCCTCAGTCAGCTTCTTGAGTATTCTAGGATGCATTTCTTTAGGCCCTGGTGACTTGAAGACATCCAGTTTGAATAAGTAATTTTTAACTTGTTCTATTCCTATTTTAGCCTCTGATCCTACCTCATTTTCACAGGCATTTACTATGTTAGATGTCCAATCACCACCAACTTTCCTGGTGAAAACCGAAACAAAGAAGTCATTAAGCACCTCTGCCATCTCCACATTTTCTGTTAATGGAGGGCTGCAGGATTTGCTAGAGATCCTGCAGCATATGGATCCTCAGTTTTCTTGGAGAAGTGATCCACCCCACCCAAGGTCTATGGAGTCCTCCTTTATAGCTTCTTCACTGGAGTCCCTTGTCAGCAAAGCCCTCCCAGGCTAAACCATTGGCTAAACCTTTGCTGCTGGTATAGTTAGGGGCTCAGGATTGTGCAGGACTGGAGAGTGCAGCCAGATTCCATGCCTACCCTCTCCCAAACCCAAAACTTTGCAGGGCCACTTCTGTGTGGAACTGTGGGGGGAAGCATCAGTGGGGCTCTGGGGAGGGGTGATGTCATCATCAAGGTGGCATGGGACATGGGAGATCTGCTCAACGAGTTCCATCCACAAGTGTACCTGGAGGCATAGGCACCAACTCCAGGGGTGCTCCAGGCCCAGAGTCAGCACCTCTGTCTGTTCCAGGCCCGGAGTCAGCACCTATGTCCAGAGTACCCACGGGGAAAAAAAAAAAAGGGTGCTCAGCACCCACCAGCCATAGTGGTTCTTCAGCCCCGGCCATGGATCAGCTGTTTTGGACCAGCCCTGCCCCCACAGATAGCTGGTAGGCAGCTGTGCTTATCAGCTGTTTCACGGGCTCCACTGAACAGCTGTTTTACATCCCCTGCAGCAGGGGCTGACCGTGCCCTGCTTCAGCCCTCAGGCGGAGTAGAGCTGCTCCTCTGGCAGCCTCAGGGAACTTCTCCAGCCAGGGTTAGGGGTGGGCGAGGGCTGGGAGTGCAGGGCTCCCTCTGCTCTGCAGGAGTCCTGCCTGATCAGCAGTGTGAGACCCTGTTCATCTGGGTCACTCTGCCTCTGACCTACATCTCCTGGGCAGGCTCCCCCTGTGGCTGCAGGTCCCAGCCTGGCTCAAGCTGAAGGCAGCAGGTGAGTCACGTTCCAGGCAGAGGGTGTCAGGCTGGGGGTGAGTGGGGCCTGCTGCAGTGTTGGAAGAAGGGGAGGGGAATCCATGGGTGAAGTTGTGTGTGTGTGGGGGGGGGGCGCTAGGGTGACCAGATGTCCCGATTTTATAGGGCCAGTCCCGATTTGTTGGTCTTTTTCTTATATAGGCTCCTATTACCCCCCACACACGTACCGATTTTTCACCCTTGCTGTCTGGTCACCCTAGGGGGCGCTGTAGGGGGGCATTGGACTCCCAAACAGGCAAGGTGTGGTGTCCGGGGTGGGGGGAATGAATGTGGAGTCACGGCCACTGCCTCCTCCCATTTCTGCAAGTGCCTAGCTGCTTTGCTCTGCCTAGGTAGGTATGTGTCTGCCCTCAGGGGTGCTGTTTAGAGGGGAAAAGGGGGACTGTCCTGGGCCTCCAGGATAATAAAATTCTGGGGGGGGGAGAATTGTCGCTCTCATCCCTCCCTTGCACCCATGCATCCTTTATCCAAAATGCTCTGAAGTTAAATAGGTGTTAAAAATCAGACAAAACAGAGTTTTTTTGAAGTGTGATTTAAAATCCCTTCCCCTCTCCATTGCTCAGTTTTCTGTCTCTTGACTCTTGTGATGTTATCATTTCACTAGTTCTCCTGTTATTATAGGCTTTGTCTAGACTAGCATTTGTCTCCCTGTTGTAATTGATTGCCAATTGCTTGTTAAGTGATTGTAAATGCTAATCTAGCACTCTGCAAATGTTTGTATTAGGACATGGGGGGCTCAGCCTGGGGCAAACCTCACAATTTTGTGCTCCAGAACAAACATTTGTGGAGAGCCTCAGTTATCAACATAATTAGTATTTACGATCAATTAGCTCAAATTATAACAGGACCACCAACTCTAGTCTAGACAAAGCCGAAGTATGAGTCCCCCAGGCTAGACATGAAGGGGCATATGAATGTTTTTAATATAAAAGAGGCAACATAAATGTATCTTCCCTCCTCCAATCCCTCCCCCAAAACAAACACACAAACATACAAAAAAACAAAAAAACCCCAAAACTCACCTAGGCCCCCAAACCTTGATGCCTTCTTTACACATCAGAAGAAAATCAAACAAAGGCACAGTCTCAGTTATTGCCCCTTTACAGATCACCTTTAAAAATGAAATTATCCTTTACATTCCTAATTCCCCCAAAGTCAGGGGAACCACCGACTTTGTGGGGCTGAAAGACTGGATCTGGGGGTGAAAATTTGTCCCTTCCCACCATTGCATGTGCATGTAGAACAGAGAGCTGGGAGCACAACAGGATAGGTCTGGTTAAGATAACACTGACTAGGGGAAATAGGCCCTCAAAAAAACCTTGTCTTGAAAATAGCCACAGGGTTGGTTTAGTAGTCAAGAGTTTTGAGGTTGTTTAAGTGAGCTACAGTCCCATTTTTAAAAAAAATCACATAACATCCAAATTTTACCCTTATAACTCCCCTTTTTTTTAATTCATACTTGGGGCTCAAACTATGGCTCTGATCCTGATATTACTCTCACGGGATCAATCGTGGATAATTTGAACCACCCACTTTCCTTTTGGAGAAGCAATAATTAAAAAGCTATTCAGGGGCTAGGGTAGAATGTATGGTGCAAATTTAGGTTATTTGATCAAGAGGTTCCCAATATATGTCCTCTCCCCTGCATTCTGAGCTTCGTTTCATTTTCAAAGTACTCTAAAATCCACATGTATAATGAGATTATCTAGGATATTGGTATGCCACAACCAGAGGTGGATTACCATTTTGAGGGGCTCTCAGCCAGAGCAAGTGGGGACCCCACTCCACCCCACCCCACCCCTTCCACCTGCAGTTGCCCCCTGGCACTCCTGGTGGGGAAATGGGGTCAAGGTGTGCAAGCCCCCTCAACCCAACCCCTCTCTCCAGCAGAAGTGCTGGGCGGGTGGGCAGAACAGGGCAAGCAGAGGGCTGTGCAGAGCCCCTTCCTTTACCCAAGCTCCTTGAAGTAGATACAAAGTCTGCGGCTCCCTGCTATTCCTCTTGCTGCCTCCAGGTAGGAGATGTGCTCCTCATAGCCCATTAGTTACCATTCTCCTTTCTTCCCATGGCCCTTCCAGCCCTACCTGGGGCATGGTGGGGCTAAGAGGAGGGTGGAGTTGGTAGCTAAAGTGGCAGATCAGTCCCCTCCCACAAATGCCCTCTAATCATGCCTCCTCACTAACACCTCTTCCTCAAAAAACAATGGAAATTAACTGCCCAAAAACATAGTCAATGCATAGTTAATGCAGCAAAGAGTCCTGTGGCACCTTATAGACTAACAGACGTTTTGGAGCATGGGCTTTCGTGAGTGAATACCCACTTCGTCGGATGCACCCACGAAAGCTCATGCTCCAAAACGTCAGTTAGTCTATAAGGTGCCACAGGACTCTTTGCTGCTTTTACAGTTCCAGACTAACACGGCTACCCCTCTGATACTTGCATAGTTAATGTTTGCACTACAGTGCCTTTACTGGTATAGCTATGCCAGCATAGCTATCCTGGCAGAGCCCCCCTAGTGGAGACATAGGGTAAGCTGACAGGAGTTCTGTCAGCATAGCTACATCACCTCACCAAACAACATTAGCTTCTCATAGCATAAATGTGTCTACAGCGGGGCCTTATCATAGCTATGTCATCTGGAGGTGTGATTTTTTTTTCAAACTTCTAGAGGACATAGCTATGCTGGCAAAACTTTGTAGTGTAGATTAAGGCCTGCAAAGTTAGGTCAACATAAGTCGCCTTGCATCAACCTAGTTTGCGCATGTGTCTATACTCAGATTTGTCTCCTGCTGATGTAGGTGCCCTATTATAGTGACACAGTAACACCACCTCCCCGAATGGTGTTGAGCCATTGACACAGTGTGACTATAGACATTGCATGACCTATGTTGACCCTACCAGTCCTCCAGCAGCTGTCCCACATTGCCCGACACTTGACCACTTTGGTCACAATTGTGAATGCCCCTTCCCAGGGGTCATGTACACTAGAAGCTAATTCGCCCCTTTAAAAATCCCACATATTTTTAAAATGATTATCCAGCGTGGTAAGCCCATCTAGCAGCTCTCCATTGTTGTGTGCAACTGCCCAACTGATCATGCCAGCTACAGATGCGCTCCACACAGGGAACTGACAGGTTAGGAAAACCTTGTTCACTGTACCTTAACATCCCACAAGGAACTCCCCTCCATTTGCAATAGATAAAGATATGTGCTAAACAACACATTCAACTCGCTATAATGCAAAACCTTCACTTCTGGCCTCAGAAACACTACATATTTATGGCTGACGCATGTAAACTGGCCATATATGCAACCATGGGGAATATATGTGACCCACCCCTGCTCAGTACCCTCTTCAACTCAAGAAGTATGTTTCAGATTCCTGCTGGCCCTGCCAGTCTGACCTGCCAGTCAGATTAGGTTTACCACAGCACCACTTATTAGACTGCTCCCCAGGCTGGTGAACCACCTGTGGTTCATTAGTTTTATACCAATGCAACTCCATTGATTTCATTGGATTGCTCCTGATTTACACTGCTACAGGAGAGGAGAGAATCAGGCATAGGCGCTGACCCCATGAGTGCTCCTGGGCTCAAGCACCCATGGAAAAAAATAGTGGGTGGTCAGCACCCACCAGCCACAGCTGTTTGGCTGGGCTGCTGTTCAACTGTTTGGCAGCTGGCAGGAGGGATTCAGGGGAGGGCAGAGAGCAGTGAGCAGTGGGCGTGGGCCCTCAGGTGAGAGGGCGGAATGGGAACAGGAAGAGGCGGAGCAAGGGTGAGGCCTTGGGGGAGGAGGCGGAGCAGGGACAGGAAGAAGTGGAGCAAGGGCAGGGCCTCGGGGGGAGAGATGGAGTGGGGGTAGGGCTCTGGGGTGGAGTTGTGGGGAAAAATAAAAGTCAGCGCTATGCGTGGAGGGGCCTTTCTGTCCATAGTTTCTTTCCACCCGTAACTCACACAGGTAGACGAGAAAGCAAGATCACCAAAAGAAGGCTGAAATGTGTAATTGGAAAGCATAACGGGCAGTGGGGATGGTGCCAAAATGTGGGTGGGCTTGACTGAAAGTGTTTGTGGCCCTTTACAAATGTCTAAGTACAGCCTATTAAAGACTATGTAGTGAAAGTGGTGCAAAAATAGTTGGTGTAAAAGACTAAGATCTTGTGGGAGTTCTGGAAGGAGAACCAAAGAAACTCCAAAACCTCACATCCCACAAAGTGAAACAAATGGATAAGACATGGGTAGTTTGGTGGCAAAGCAAAGCAGTGATTGTCCAACACAGCCGACACACTTCCCTGCTAAGGACTTCCTCCTGCAAAGGGCTCAGCACTTTTTTTAGAGGTGCTGAGCATTCTGAACTCTCACTGTGGTTGAGGATGCACAACAGTTAGTGGGATCAGGCCATAAACTAACACAGAAGGTAAAAAAGCACAGGGATGCAGAGCAGACTCACTTCCCAAAACAGAACTGCCTTTGTTCAAAGTACTGTTGTAAGTTGTGTTAAATGTCACTGAAGCTGATGAGTGTATCTGCTGCCCTTCATTTAAGATAGTAGAAACAATTAAGCTGCTTTATGAAATAATAGCAGCCAAAACCAAGACACAACTAAGCATAGGCGGCGAGTTCTATGGGCCCGTGGAGCCCAGGCCCCACCAATAATCCTAAAGGTGGGCCCAGCTCCACCAATGTTTGGGCCCCAGGCCCTGTGCTTTGAGGGGGTCCCCGCGTTGCAATGCCGGGCGCTCTCACCGCAGCGGCAGCTCCCTGGAGAGGCCCCAGCAGCAACTGGGCTCACAGCCCATTGGCCGGGAACCCCAGCCAATGGGAGCTGCCGGGGGCGGTGCCGGAGCTGCCTGGCCGCGCCTCCACAGCAGGGATGGGGAGCGAGCCACCGGCAGCGTCTGAGCCCTGGGCAGAGCAGCAGCAGGGTCTGTCTCTATCAGACAGACTCAGCCAGTGAGCTGTGGGGGCAGCCAGACACATGGACACAGCCGGGGAGGGGGGTTTGGTGGGGACAAACAGACACAGCCAGGGGGTTGTGGGACAGACAGACACAGCGGGGGGAGGGGGGGGACAGACAGACACAGCCAGGGGTGGTGGGGGCAGCCAGCCAGACACAGCCAGGGGGTTGTGGGACAGACACACACAATGGGGCGGGGGGGGGGACAGACAGACACAGCTGGGGGGTTGTGGGACAGACAGACACAGTGGGGGGGACAGACAGACACAGCTGGGGGGTTGTGGGACAGACAGACACAGCGGGGGGGACAGACAGACACAGCTGGGGGGTTGTGGGACAGACAGACACAGCAGGGGGGGACAGACAGACACAGCCGGGGTGGTGGGGGCAGCCAGCCAGACACAGCCAGGGGGTTGTGGGACAGACACACACAGCGGGGGGGGGGACAGACAGACACAGCGGGGGGTGGTGGGGGCAGCCAGCCAGACACAGCCGGGGGGTTGTGGGACAGACAGACACAAGGACACAGCCAGGGGGTTGTGGGACAGACACACACAGCGGGGGGGGGGGGGGGACAGACAGACACAGCCGGGAGTGGTGGGGGCAGACAGACACAAAGACACAGTCGTGGGGGGGGCGTTGGTGGGGACAAACAGACACAGCTGGGGGGTTGTGGGACAGCCAGACACAAGGACACAGCCAGGGGGTTGTGGGACAGACACACACCAGGGGACAGCCAGGGGAGTTGTGAGGACAGACAGACGGACACAGCTGGGGGGTTGTGGGGACAGACAGATGGAGCCGTGGGCGGGGAAAGGAGCAGCAATGGGCACCCCGGGGCTGGTATAAAATACACAGGATGGGGGGAGCTTCCTGAGGGGACTATAGCAACACCCCCTGCAGAGCAGACCCAGGTTGCAGCTGGCTCCGCCCATCATAGCCCCCTGCCCCACAGAGACCCACACAACCCTCTGCCCCCTCGAGAGACTCCCAATGACCCCTGTCACTCCTCTCCAGAGAGCCCTCCCCTTTGTGCCAGCCCACTCCCCTTCCCCACTGCCTCCCCTCCTCCAAAGCTCTCTACAATCTCCCCCTTTGCCTTCTGCCCCCCAGCCCAGCCCATTCCATTGGCCGGGAGGCTCCCAGTCTAGTGACTATCAGGGCCCATGGGAGCTGCACATGAGGCAGGGTGCCTGCCTGCAGATACAGACCTGCCTGGCTGTGCCTCCACAGCACAGGGAGGGGGAGCCCGAGCCACAGGTGAGCAAGCCCTGGTCATCATCACAGGCCCAGTAGTTCTCTGGATATTTAATTTCACTGAGGCAAAATGTGTGCAATTTTATGGGTTGAATGATTGAATGACATAATACCCACCTGCCCGCATTGTCCATCACTAAGTCCAGTAATTTTGTCAAGTGTTTGTTGCACAACATGGTGGTGCCTACCCCTACCTTGTGCTTCAGGGGGTGATGGGGTCCAGGGCAGCCTGTTATAGCCTGTTATAGAACTACCTGATTAGTAATTGGATATGTTGGCTGGCATCTTTTTTTATGTGTTCGCTCCCCCTGATGTTAGAACCTGGCTACACCACTGGGGAGGGGAGCTTCCTAGACCTGTGCAGCTGGGGATTAGGTGAATTTTGTGATACGGTGCCCCTCCCCAGCTACCACCCTGCAGTCCCCACTCCTGCACCATGCTGGGCAAGGGGCAGCCCCATCCCCAGTGAGGCTATGGTGAGGGGTGGCAGCAGGGGAGGCCACACGTGATGGCAACCTCCCCCCTCGGTACCCACCATAGGGGAGGTGAGTGGGCTTTCTGGACCTGAGAGGGACCTAGGAGCATGTGCAGTGAACTGCGGGGGAGAGGAGGGGTCCCTCCTCTGGAGCTTGCTGCTGCCAGGGAGGGTGGAGGGGAGTCCTCTTTGGCCCTAGCCCTGGGGCAGCCTGTCTGCACCCCAAGTTCCTTATCCCCAGCCCTGCCCCAGAGTCCTCACCTGACGGGAAAAACACACAACTTAAATTTGGTGGTCAGTTTAGAGTATCATAGACTATCAGGGTTGGAAGGGGCCTCAGGAGGTCATCTAGTCCAACCTCATGCTCAAAGCAGGACCAATTCCCAACTAAATCATCCCAGCCAGGGCTTTGTCAAGCCGGGCCTTAAAAACCTCTAAGGAAGGAGATTCCACCACCTCCCTAGGTAACCCATTCCAGTGTTTCACCACCCTCCTAGTGAAAAAGTTTTTCTTAATATCCAACCTAAACCTCCCCCACTGCAACTTGAGACCATTACTCCTTGTTCTGTCCTCTGCTACCACTGAGAACAGTCTAGATCCATCCTCTTTGTAACCCCCTATCAGGTAGTTGAAAGCAGCTATCAAATCCTCCCTCATTCTTCTCTTCTGCAGACTAAACCATCCCAGTTCCCTCAGCCTCTCCTCAGAAGTCATGTGCTCCAGCCCCCTAATCATTTTTGTTGCCCTCCACTGGATTTTCCAATTTTTCCACAGCCTTCTTGCAATGTGGGGCCCAAAACTGCACGTAGTACTCTAGATGAGGCCTCACCAATGTTGAATAGAGGAGAATGATCATGTCCCTCGATCTGCTGGCAATGCCCCTACTTATACAGCCCAAAATGCTGTTAGCCTTCTTGACAAAGGCCAGAGGAGGGAGTGTTAGTGCCTGTGCGAACTTCTGGGAAGTGCGTGGGGTGGAAGGGGATGCTGGGATGCTCTGGAACCACTCCTTCAAAGCCAGTCAGGACTCTGGGGGAGCCTCCTCTCTGAGCAGACTGTCTCCAGGGCAAGAAGCTTACACCTTCCTGGGTCTGACCTCAGAGTATTCAGCATGCCCTTCCACACCATGCACTTTCCGCAGTGAGTCCGCCCAGGCGGGGTCCTGGGGCAGCCAGAGGTCCCTGCACCCCAACTCCGCAGTTAGATGTGACTCTCAGCCAGACTGTAAAACAGAAGGTTTATTAGATGACGGGAACACAGTTTAAACAGAGCTTGTTGGTACAGAAAACAGAACCCCTCTGTCAGGTCCATCTTGCGGGGTGGGGAGCCCAGAACCAAGTTCTGGGTCTCTCCCCATTTCCCCAGCCAGCTCCAAACTGACACTCCCTCCTCTGGCCTCTGTGTCTCTTCCGGACAAGGAGGCCACCTGATCTCTTTGTCCCCAACACCTTCAGTTGGCATCTTGCAGGGGAAACTGAGGCACCCACACAGTATTCAGAGAAAATATTAAGAACATTCCCACTTCATCACAACAGGTGCAACAAAATATAATACTGTATATTGAAGTAGGCAAGTGCTGCTTCTGACTTTCCACTTTTAATTGACCCTTGTAATCTTGTGGCACTGACGCGTTGTAGCTTCATTTTATATCGGCTTACAGGGCGGGAGCGGGGGGGCACCACCATTTTGGGCCCCACCAAAAATTATACAAACCTGCCGCCTATGCAACTAAGGTCACTCAGGAATTTGAATGATATTGGCACAGGTATTGTTCTGAGCAAGGGTGGGTGTGGGAAAGTAGCAAAGAAGCAGACGCAAAATAGACAGAAGGAAGTTCCAGACACAGGCTGGACAAGCATGGTGTGTGGCCCTGAGAGAAGCCTAGAGCGAGGTTTTGGGTTGGGTGCTGGCTGAAAGAGGCTTGGAACTGTGAACAAGGAAACTGCTGTTTGATTCCTCCTGTGTTCAGGGAAACATGACTCTGGTACGTTCTTTGTAAATAAAATTGCATCAGATTAATACCTGACACCATCACCAATTTCTCCTCCCAACTTGAACCTATAAGACCATGAAATTTTGTCTGGTTGCTTCACTTAAAAGGGGTAACATTGTATCAAATATACTTATTTACACAAATCATTCCAGCTCTAGGCTAAATTTACGTATGGTGTTGTGTGATCAAATTTCCTCAGTTTCTCTCGGAAACTATAACTTTTTTTGGCATTTTAACTCCAGGTAAATATATGTATTAGGGCTGTCAAGCGATTAAAAAAGTAATGGTGATTAATCATGCGATTAAAAAAATTAATCGCAATTAATTGCACTGTTGAACAATAATAGAATACCATTTATTTACATATTTGTGGATGTTTTCTACATTTTCAAATATATTGATTTCAATTACAACACAGAATACAAAGCGTACAGTGCTCACTTTATATTTATTTTTGATTAAAAGTATTTGCACTGTAAAAAACCAAAAGAAATAGTATTTTTCAATTCACCTAATACAAGTACTGTAGTGCAATCTCTTTATCATGAAAGTTGAACTTAAAAATGCAGAATTATGTACAAAAAATAACTGCATTCAAAATAAAACAATGTAAAGCATTATAGCCTGCAAGTCCACTCAGTCCTACTTCTTGTTCAGCCAATTGCTCAGACAAACAAGTTTGTTTACATTTGCAGGAGATAATGCTGCCCACTTCTTGTTTACTATGTCACCTGAAAATGAGAACAGGCATTCTCATAGCACTGTTGTAGCCAGCATTGCAAGATATTTATGTGCCAGATGCGCTAAAGATTCATATGTCCCTTCATTCTTCAACCACCATTCCAGGGGATATGCGTCTATGCTGATGATGGGTTCTGCTCAATAACAGTCCAAAGCAGTGCTGACTGATGCATGTTCATTTTCATTATCTGAGACAGACGCCACCAGCAGGTTCATTTTCTTTTTTGGTGGTTCGGGTTCTGTAGCTTCCTCATTGGAATGTTGCTCTTTTAAGACTTTTGAAAGCATGCACCACACCTTGTCCCTTTCAGATTTTGGACAGCACTCTCAAGTTAGGAAATACCTGAATGAGCATTGCCTGTGCAATTCTTAAACCATGGGTCGATTCTTAAACCATGGGTCGAGTGCTGTAGCTATCTTTCGAAATCTCACATTGGTTCCTTCTTTGTGTTTTGTCAAATCTGCAGTGAAGGTGTTCTTAAAATGAACAACATGTGCTGGGTCATCATCCGCAACTGCTATAATGTGAAACATATGTCAGAATGCGGGTAAAATAGAGAAGGGGACATACAGTTTTCCCCCAAGGAGTTCAGTCACAAATTTAATTAACACATTTTTTTAATGAGTGTTATCAGCATGGAAGCATGTCCTCTGGAATGGTGGCTGAAGCATGAAGGGGTATGTGAATGTTTAGCATATCTGGCACAAAAATACCTTGCAATGCTGACTACAAAAGTGCCATGCAAATGTTCTCACTTTCTGGTGACATTGTAAATAAGAAGAGGGCAGCATTATCTCCTGTAAATGTAAACAAACTTGTTTGTTTTAGCGATTGGCTGAACAAGAAGTAGAATAGAGTGGACTTGTAAGTGCTGAAGTTTTACATTGTTTTGTTTTTGAGTGCAGTTATGTAACACACAAAAATCTACATTTGTAAGTTGCACTTTCACTACACAGAGATTGCACTACAGTACTTGTATGAGGTGAACTGAAATATACTATTTCTTTTGTTTATCTTTTACAGTGCAAATATTTGTAATCAAGAATAATATACACTTTGGGCTTGGCTACACTTACAAATTTGCAGCGCTGCAGCAGGGTGTGAAAACACACTCTCTCCAGCGCTGCAAATTGCGGCGCTGCAAAGCACCAGTGTGGTCAAAGCCACAGCGCTGGGAGCGCGGCTCCCAGCGCTGTCCGTTATTCCCCACAGGGAGGTGGAGTACAGACAGCGCTGGGAGAGCTCTCTCCCAGCGCTGGCGCTTTGACTACACTTAGCGCTTCAAAGCGCTGCCGCGGCAGCGCTTTGAAGTGCTAAGTGTAGCCACAGCCTTAGATTTCAATTACAACACAGAATACAATATATATATGAAAATGTAGAAAAACATCCAAAATATTTAACACATTTCAAGTGGTATTCTATTGTTTAACAATGCGATTAAAACTGTGATTAATCACGATTAATTTTTTTAATTTTGTTTAATTTTTTTGAGTTAATCACATGAGTTAACTGCGATTAATCCACAGTCCTAATATGTATTTCTGGAAAGTAGCTGCTGTGCTTTGGTATTTTCTCTTGCTCCATCCAACTGGCTCTGTAGTTTAACTCTAAGCAAAGACAGCAAAAGAAAATTGTCATTTCTTCTTATTTAAATAGGGAATGGGGCAAAACTACACATGTGTTCATGTGCCCTTCACTTGCTGTGTCAAAATTGTACTAGTTTTTGATACAAAACCTATATTACAGGAGAAATTATGCATAAAATATAAATATATACTGTACAATGGACATCTGCACAGAGCAACCAAGTTAGCATTAGAATAGGTGCTCAGTATAGCCAATGCCTCAGATAATGGCATAAATCTCATACATGTGCTATGTAGTTAAGGATGCATTGTCAGCCTTAATATGTTTGTTTTCTGACTTTTATCATTTTGTGTCCTAACAAATTGTTAGTTAAATGGGAAGTTTTACATTCTTTTAACAATTATAGCTTCTGCTCACTTAAAGTTGATGAAAAAAAATTGCTAAACTCTGCTGTTGGCCAAGTGCTAAAAAGCAGATTAATGATTCTCTGAATCATGGAAATTATGGACTTTCTGTTTGCACAGCAGGGAAATATCTTCTTTCTCTGTCTCTGTCAGCTAGTTGTCATTAGTATAAATATATTTTTATTAGTTCAGCAGCTATAGGGACACATTTCAAAATACAGCCTATCACAATTTTGTGTGAGCTATCACTTACACTTGCAGACAGACTTTGGGCATCTGAGACATATTGGGGCAGATCCTCAACTGGAATAAATCAACATAGCTCTGGCTTTAATGCTGATACACTGATTTACACCAGCTGAGGATCTGTCTCATGTTCCAAGAGTCAGATTCTGGAACTTCTCTGCACCTGAGTGAATTCAGTGGGCATTCTACATGCACAGAGCTGACAGGATGGAGGCACCAGATTCTTGTAAGTGAATACTGTTTCCAAATACAAATAGAGGATCATATATCAGCTGTGGCATAGCTCCATTGATTTCAGTAGAGTTATGTAG